>NC_022015.1:26327325-26407843 GCF_000317375.1 Microtus ochrogaster | reverse complement strand
GGAGGAGGAGGAGGAGGAGGAGGAGGAGGAATCAAGATTTGCAGGAGACACAGTGAGGAAACAGGAGGTACAAGATGGAAGAGAAGTAACACCACATGATAGAATGTAGATTAGTATAAATTGGTGAAGTTAAGTTATAAGGACTAGTTAGGAACAAGCCTAAGCTATAGGCCAAACTTTTATGATCAATAAGAAGTCTCCATGCCATTATTTGGGAGCTGGCTGGAGGGACAGAAAATGACTTGTTACAAGTATCCATCAGCCTATGTGTCTCTTTTAGCCATGACTCCTGCCTTGCTGTGCTGTTTTACAAAGTGAAGTTCCTTCATCTTTAGGAATTAAAATTTTATTTTTACTAATTCTTTGAACATTTCATACACACATGTGGTGATCATATTTGCCCCATTCTCTCCCCTAACTCCTTCCGGATCCACCTCCCAGCTCCCCACCCCTTCCCAACTTCACGTCCTGTATTCTCATGGCTATGAGAGTATTCCCTGGAGCCTCTCGCCTACCGAAGCCATCAACTCTTTATCCCTCAGTGAGGGGTTGGGGCTACTGAGTCCCTCCTTACTCCATGCTGGCCTGTTGACTAGCTTGATCTTGTCCAGGTCTTATGCTGACAACCGCGACAGCTGTGAATTCCTAAGGGCAGTAGTGCTGCCAGGTTCAGGGTATGCTTCATTCCAGTCCTCCCTGACCTCTGACTCTCTGCTGTCTCTTCTACAACTGTCCTGGAGTCTTGGTGGGAGGGCGAGTGATACAGATATCCCATTGTGTTTTCATGAACTTTGGTCATGTTGCTTTGGGTTTGTCTTCCTTTATAAACAGGGTGCAGCCAATTAAAAAGAAAAGCAATACCCAAAGGCCACTGTTTCTCTGTGTAAGAATTTAAGCCATTCACGTTATTAGGACAGTTACAAGTTTTGGTCTTACACCTGTCACTCACTTTCTAGTGCTTATCTATCATAGTCTTGCTGTCTCTTTTTTTCCCCCTCTCGTCCCACAGTGCTCTGGCAATTGAACTTATTTGCTTATTCTCACTTCAGCTGACTTTTGAAATGCAAATGTTTAAAATGTGCACTAGCAAGGCACTACTCTGTGTATACAAATTGAACACCCAAAGACTTCCCCTAGGATAAAGAGCCCCTTCCAAGGACCTTATCTCTGTTCTTTCCTCCCTGGGGCTGGCAGGGTGGTGGCCTTGACTGGCTTCTCTCAGTCTTTGGATGAACCCCATTTCCATCTGCTGCTCAGCCACTGGTCCTGATTGCTCCAGTCTGACTAAAACCCTACAACTTCCCTCCAGTCTCCCCTCACCACTCTCTTCCTCTTTCCTTCCCCCTCCCCTTTCCTTTCCATGTCTAAGCACTTCCTGCTCGCCCCCTCTTGTTCCTTCCTCTGAAATTTCCAATATATTTCATGGCCACATGTGCAGCAAGTGTTTTGACTTATATTGTCGCCTGCTTTCCTTGCAGTTCCTTCCTATATTGTTTTTTTTTTCCTTTTTCTTTTTCATTTTGCTATATTATCCTCAGATAACTTCTCCAAAAGATGCCATGTGCCCAGCACTTCTCTTTGTCCCCCCAGAGCCTCTCTCAGCCTTTCTTCCCTGCCCTGACTCACAGGCTGCTCTGCACAGACTGTTCAGCAGGAGCCATTGCACTGCCCCTGGGTGTTTCCCCACACTCTGCCTACAGTCTGTAAATGCAGTCATCCTGAGTATTGGTGGGGATTGGTTCTGGGATCCCCTGCAGATACCCCAATCAGCGGATGCTTGTCTCTTCCAGACAATGGCATAACACTCACATATTACCCACGTAACCCCTGCATAGCCTCTAGACAACTTACGATACATTGTAAAAGCTGTGCAAATCGTTTTAATGTTATTTAGGGAATTATGATAAAGAAAAAGCCTATCCACGTTCAGTTCAGATGTGATTAAAGTATTTTTGTTACACACACACACACACACACACACACACTTTCCATCCCCAGTTAGTTGGACTTGAGGTTGGTTTAAGTAGGGAGGCAGATGCCAGCTGTGGCACAGACATATAGTCTGATTCAAGCATCCTATCAGGCTCCGTTGCCTCCTGACTGATGGGCCCTTGTAAACAGCCCTGTCTTATTGGATGCAGACTGTGGAACCCCTGGTTTTACCTTCCTTGTCCAGTTCCCTTCTTGGCAAAGGAACACTGAGAACAGAGACAAGGCCCTGCCAGGATGTTGTTGACTTCTGATGCTCAACAAGTTGGCTTTTTATAACAATCATCTTATGTATGCCTTTAATTATATACATGCTGTTAGCTGATTTCATTGAAATCCTCAGAACTATGCGGTCTTGTGCTTTTGTCCCTTCTTCGTAGGGCTTGGGACGGAAGAAGACCTCACCAGAGAGAAGGCAACACATTTCCAGGAATTTCAATCTCTGGGCCTGCGACTTCATCCCATCACGTTTTGATGGCCTTTCAAATAACAGAATATCATATGTCCATAAGGAAGCCATGGTCATCTCAACCTTCCGACGCTTCCCTAGATGTTACGACGAAAAATGGAGTGCCTTCAAGTTTGTTCCCAGAAAAGGCTACACAGAGTTTTTGGAAAACCAGCCAAATGAGGAGTTTTCTGTTGACACAGAGGCTGTCTCTCCACAGGAGCCCGATGATTAGAAGATTCGAAGATTTTTGATGACGTTTGTGATGTCATCTCATCAGGCATTCATAAAGTATATGTCTCTGATCCAACACTTTTGTGATTTTCATAAAGTTGAATATATTCAAATTCTTACCAAGCTGTGCAAAGCTATACACACATGTAAATAAACTGCTAAGACTGTCACGTTTATCTTTGGGGGAGTTAAAAAATTGTGTACTTCATATATGATTAAATTTTCATTCTGAGATTCCAAACAATGCAGAGGAGGCAAAACCCCCCTTGTTTCTGTTCTAACTCCAACCCTTGTCCTGTCATTAAAAGTCATTCAACCTCTTGCTTGAATTCAATGCATGTGCATCCAGACATATGCATATAGATACATACAACCTTGAGTGGATGCTATACGTCTCACCATATGTAACATTTCATAGCTCAGTTTTGCTATCTAGCCATGTACTTTGGTTTTCTTTCATCTTATATAACTTGATTTCTTTTCTTAAGAACTAGGTGATGGAGCTGGGGGGTGGTGGCGCAACGCCTTTAATTCCAGCACTTGGGAGGCAGAGGCAGGTGGATCTCTGTGAGTTTGAGGCCAGCCTGGTCTACAAGAGCTAGTTCCAGGACAGAAACCAAAAGCTACGGAGAAACCCTGTCTCAAAAAAAAAAAAAAAAAAAAAAAAAAAAAGAACTAGGTGATGGGCTCGAGAGATGGCTTAGTGGTTAATGTATACTCTTCTTGCAAAAGAAACTAATTTGAGTCTCAGAACTCACACTGGACAACTCAGACCACCTGGAACTCTAGCTCCAGGGGAATCTCATGAACTCTGGTCTCAACAGGCACCTACACCCATGTGCACCACCCCCTATATACATAAAAAATAATAATGTGAGCCTTTAAAAAGGTTTTAGAACTAGTCATGCTTCATTTCCAAGTGTGGGTGCCCACTATGTTTTTAGAAATTTAGATTTTCTTTTTACTAGGCAATTGGACTGCTAATAACTTTTGGAGTCCTTCTACAGCAACTGTGGTCTCATAGACAGAATGCTCTGTAGATGCGTTAGATCAGCCTCTTTGGGTGCATGCTTGTGTGTACCTCAGAAGCATATAACAAAAGTTTAACTCATGGGTGTGGAATTGGATAGAATACACAATCCAACATCATGACTAAACTGCTTTGGAAAGACTGGGGCCATTAATCCCCTGCCAATTGTATCTGTGAGTTTGTATTTTTCTCCCCTCCCATCATCTTTTGGGTATTTATAGGTGAAAAGACAATGGTTTTGCTTCTATTTTGCCTTTTCTTCTTTGCACATGTATGTGTGTGTTGTGTGTGCTTGAGTGTGTGTGCACGAGCATGTGTGTATGTGTGTGTGCAGATCAGAAGTTGACTCTTTCACTACTTTCAATGAGGCAAGATTTCTAAATCAAACTCAGTGCCCCCCTATATGGCCAGTCTCTAGCCTGTTTCCCCTACCTCCACCTTTGGAGACTGGAATTATAGGTGAGCTGCAACACCATCCCCGGGCATCCACACAGGCCTCCTCACACTGGCACGGCAAGAGTCTTAACTGATGAGTGCCTCCCTAACCTTAGTTTCTTAATTTATACCATAATGTTATTGTTTATGATGGAATATTTTTCTTATTAATCAGAATTAATTATTATTAATAACATTATTTTATATATTTTATTTAATAATTAATAATTGATTAATTATTAATCAGACAACCAGAACAAGATTGTCATATAAAAACAATGAAATCTATTGTCAACTTGATAGGAATTTCCTCAAATGTAGATGCTAATTTATGGGAAAATTGTCAACTTTGTACTATGGTGTATCTCCCCCCTTTATTCTAATCTTTAAAAAATTCTGGGTCAGGCTCCAAAACTACAGAGAAAACTGTCTCAAAAAACAAAAACAAAAAAATTTCTGAAGTTCCCTATCTATGCTGTAGTGTTCTTGAGCAGGTCTTAGGCATACGGTCACAGCCACTGGGAATTAATATGTGCCATCACTCTGTCATGTTCTGAAAATACAGTTTCTTTTTTTAAAAAAATATTTATTTATTATTATGTATACAGTAGTTTATCTGTGTGTATGTCGAAGGCCAGAAGAGGGCACCAGACCTTATTACAGATGGTTGTGAGCCACCATGTGGTTGCTGGGAATTGAATTCAGGACCTTTGGAAGAACAGGCAATGCTCTTAACCACTGAGCCATCTCTCCAGCCCCTGAAAATACAGTTTCACAGTAGTCATTCACTACCTTTGGCTCTTACAATCTTTCCACATTTTTTTCAATGGTGATCTCTGAGGCACGCGCATGTGTGTGTGTGTGTGTGTGTGTGTGTGTGTGTGTGTGTGTGTGTGAGTGAATGATATAGATATTCCATTTAGAGATCAGTACCCCATAGTATTTTATTATCTGAACATTGACCAGTATTGGGTCTCTGTATTAATCGTCATCTATTGCAAAAAAGAAGTTTCCCCAATGACAGTTGAGAGATACATTAATATACACAGATAAGATATTAGGGGAGAGTTTATTGCTATGTTCATTTAGTAGAATAGCAGTAGTAGGTTCTCCTATAGGACCTATGTCCTGGTGAGTCATGGGTTTTTCTCTCAGTTAATAGTACTGGCATGAATTCCATCGTATGGAGTGGACTTTAAATCCAATCAGAATGTCGCTGGTTACTTCCATAACATTTTTGCCACTATTGCACCATCAAATGTATCTTGCCAGGCTACTCACTGCTGTAGCTTGGAAATGGATAAGACTGATGATAATTTTCTTCTTTCAGTAGTGTCCATAGCATCTTCATCACTATAAAAGTTATCCAGTAGGGATAAAGCTTCCAGGTGGGTACCAGCTTGACTTTTCTGTCCTATGACTCCATTAAGAGGCATCTTTAGCAATGAGGGTTGGCTTTCAAGTTATGGAGGATAACCAAGAGCAATGGCAATATCCCATAATGTTTAGGTGGGGGGGGGGCTCTATGATACCCCATTGACCAACATCTCAAAAAGCCTACCTGATACTGAACTTTTTATTTGCTAGCCTATGGTGTCTAGGAGAAGGATTGCTCCCTGTTAAAGGGTAATTCCATTTAAATTCCACATGCATACACACACATATGCATGCACGTGCATGTGTATATGTGTGTGTTTTAAGAAAATTTTACCGTAACAGGCTTCCACATGGCATTTTCAAAGGTCTTTGTGTTATCTCTCCATGCACTCTGTCCTGTGTCCTGTCTTTCCATCCCTACCCCACCAAGTCCTTTGTGCTACACTGTACCCTAAGCCCCCTTCATACCACCTGTGATGATCCCATTGCTCTTGAAATTCCCCCATGGCTCCATAGCATTCGCATATGAGAGACAACATGCCACACTTGTCTTTCTCAATCTGGGTTTTGGTGGTAAATTTTTAATATTTTTTAAAGTTTCACTTTTAGATTAGCTATGATTAGGAAGAAGTTAATGGTTTCCATATGTAAATCTTTCATTTGTCCCCACAGCTGTACTTCTAATAAAACGATCTAAAGAAATAAAAATTAAGCTCTAGTAATTTTTCCATTTGCTTCTCCCTTCTTTTCTATGTAAACCTTTCTGTCTTTGGCTAAGTAGTAACTTGATATCATTTTTGACATGTTCTTTGGGTAGGTCTAGATATACTTCAAACATTAGCATTAATAATACTTTAATTTTAAGATTATAGTGGAACCCAGAATCCCAACCTCTTCTGTAGGTTTTATAGAATTAAATTATACATCATCTAATTGAACATAATCGCTGATAGTCTTATTTAATTTTTTCCCTCTAATGCATTTTTTTGAGTACATGCATGTTGAGTTATTTTTTTTTCTCAGAAATTAAGGCTAAATAGTGACAACAGCAACCATGTTCCTCGGGTTCTGACTGTACGCCTCATTTTTCTCCCAGGACTGGCTCTAGGCTGACTTTGTGCTCCTTCTCACACCTCCTTTCTTTATCAACAATGCCATGATAGACACCAGCCACTCTTGTTCCTTGCCTGGAAAATCCACTTATAATTTGAAGTCACTTGTTAGTATTTACATTTTACTCTATCTGTGTGTGTGCGTGCGCGCGCGTGCGTGCGTGCGTGCGTGCGTGTGTGTGTGTGTGTGTGTGTGTGTGTGTAGCACTAGAAGTCAATGCCAGGAGTCTTCCTTGACCACGCTCCACTTTTTATTTACCAAGACAGTTTCTCTTTCTGATTTTTATTTATGGATCAATGCTGCCAGATACTAATTTTAGTGGCTAATGTTTTGTCGTTCGCCTCCCCTCACTGCCCTTCTCAGCTACAGCACACACATTTTGTTTCCAGAATTTATGTTCCTGGCTTTTGAGGAACATTGTATGCTGTGTGTGTGTTCTCATACTGACTGTGGCAGGGCTATGGTGAGAGACAGGACAGACAAGTAGCTCTGGGTGTGGCTACTAACGACATGGAGAAAGAGCTTCCAGTTTATCTGACCCCAAATCCAAGTACCTACTTCTCAGTTTATCCACCTCAACAATGCCTTTGATTCATTTTAGTGCTTAGCAGAGAGAATGGTGGGGACCAGACAAGGCAGAAGACCTCTATAAGTAACCCTACCAAATGGCCTTGCTCCAATCTATCCCCAAATCCGTGCCAGCACCAGTGGAACCCAAATTCCCACATTTGCAGGAGACCTGACCTGGGCTCTGTCTGTCTTCTTTGCCTTAGAAAACCAGACACTCTGGCAATAATCTAAATGTAAACACGATGGGAGACAGACACAAACAGCAAGATGAGGCCGGCCCTCTGTCTGTCGGAACTGGAGATCAGTATGTGTCAGAGGGGTGTTAGCCATGTCATCAGCAGATCCCAGAGACGTTCTCCTTGAAGTCAGCAGGCCTGAGAAGGAGAGAAAAATAGAGAACTTTCTTAATGTGTGGGTCAGTGTAATTGAATGCTGCATCCTGGTTGTCACCGACACGCTGTCTCCTACACTGTAGGAAAGGCAGGCTGAGGCTACTTCGTGATCACAAGACAGACTCTTACAGATGGGCTCAAAGAAACAAGAGGACTAGCAGACCCTGTTTTATGCATCACGATCAGGTAACGTGGTAGTATCTGCCTGCGTCTTTGCTGAGGGTACCTTACAGGCACACTCTCTGGTTTCTGGTTTCAAGAGGACTGTCTGGTTTGGTTGTGGTTCATTGAATAGAACACGGTGGCAAGACCAGAGCCTCTTTTGAAGTCTAGACCTACTTTGTGTGCCACTCACCTGATACAAATACAGTCATTGGATGCTTGAAAACCTTGGTCCTTGCATTATCTTAATTCCCAAATTCATGTCCAACACCTACATCCATATGTGTGTGCTTGCACACACACATGCGCGCATACTACTAAAAAGTGTTCAGAACCAAATCTGCAATTACATGGCGATTAATGAATGGGGGGCATGGTTATCGTCATGGAAACACTCTTGAAAACTAGTCTTTCTTTACTTAATTATCTCCTGTGCAAAACAAATAACATCATCTAATTACCCGCAATTCTTAATGCAGTGAACCAAGAACAAGGGGATACTTGACTTTAATGGAGGGTGGAACTGAGGATTCCAAACACAGTTCACTTTGTGCAAATAAAAGTTTTCCAAAAATTGACCCCATGCTAGTGAGTTGCTGTAGCTTACTCCTGGCTTTAGTGGGTCGTTTTGAACGGAGGAGTAAAGAAGTCAGTTGCAGACACCCTGACTCACTAATCAATTCCATGCAGGTGTTTATAGATTTCTTTCACCTTAATGGATTAGCTTTGGACTTGTGCCATGCTAGAAATCACTTAGTCCCTAAGAGAGCAACTGATGGCCCAGCGGGCCCATTCTGGAGAGACGCTGCCTGATTCTTGTTCTAGAATAATACCAGGAAGCTCCCATTACTTCCTGTGCATGTAGCAGGCATATGCATAGCTAATGAGTCTCATTTCTGCAAAAATGGGGCCTGGAAGTCCATGCATAGCACAGACAAAGGGACAGAGTGGCGGTTTGCTGTGTGGCATGCACTCTCCAGTGCTGTCTACTTTTGAACAGAGACACATAATCCCCTGTGGTTTATTTGGACCTTTATGATTGTGTTGTAAAGATTATTTTTGTTACTTCCTTTTTTAGTATGCATGTGTCTGTGTGCGGCATATGTACATGTTACAGAAAGGTATATGCACATGCATGTGTGTATTTGGTGCATGTACATGCTCAGATAGGTATGTGCACATGCATGTGTCTGTGTGTGGTGCATGTATATGTTCAGATAGGTATGTGCACATGCATGTGTCTGTGTGTGGTGCATGTACATGTTCAGATAGGTTTGAGCCCATGGATTCACATGTATGTGGAGGCCAGAATCAACAAGGTCAAGGGTTCACTTTAGGCATCTTTCTCTATGGCTCTCCACCTATGTTTTTTTGTTTTTGTTTTTGTTTTTTTTTTTTTTTTTTTTTTTGGTTTTTCGAGACAGGGTTTCTCTGTAGCTTTGGTGCCTTTTCTGGAACTAGCTCTTGTTTCGATCTCGAACTCCCAGAGATCCGCCTGCCTCTGCCTCCCGAGTGCTGGGATTAAAAGTGTGCGCCACCACCGCCCGGCTCCACCTATGTTTTAAGGTGAAGTTCTGCAAGGAAGAAGAAGCAACTTACTGTTTTGGCTAGGCTGCTTGGTCAATGAGCTCTAGGGAGCCATTGTGTTTGACTGACCACCCCCCACCCCAATACTGGTGTTTCAGATGAGCCCTGCCACACACAGTTTATTTTAAATACAGGTTTGGGGAATTTAAGCTCGGGTCCTCATGTTTCTGCTCAAGGCTGCCCCAGCTCCTGCTCAGTAACTTACTCAGAGCACCTTGAAACTGCCTTTGGCCCAAAGCGTTCTTCTGTGTGGCCTTGTTTTCTGTCTTCTACTAAGGCTGATATGACAGTGTTCTAGGAGCAAGCTTCACATAGAGACTCACCCTAGTCACAGCTCCAGAGTGTAAGACATGTCACCACTGCCTCAAGGGTCAGAAAGAATAGACATTCACCCAGTTCAGCTTTTCCCCACCTACATAATGGGTCCATATTGAGGACTCCCAGGGAGAGAGATGGGTGTGGGGGAGGAATGGTGAGCTAAAAATAGGATTCCCATATGTTCTGCTGAGTTCAGGGAAGGAACTGTGCTGTTATGGTAACACCCTAAGAACATCATATAACAGGCGAGAATAATCAATTTATTCCTTCGGGTTCTTGGAGGATGCCCATCATCTTTGGATTATGACAGTGGGAGCCAAGGGTCTGGGAAGACCCCTTTCAGCTCTGCTGTGAGCTTTGAGGCTTGGGGGTCCTTCCCAGCTCTGCCTTTCTCTGGTTGAAGCAGCCCCACACTTCACAAAAATCAGTAAGACACAGGGAAGTCACTGCGCTCATCCTCGTGCCGGTGGAGGATGGAAAGTGCTGGGTAAGTGTGAAATGCGGAGTAGTGCCTTCAGGGGAACCCATCAAAACAAATGAAAACATCTTGTTTAACACCCAGAATTTCAGCAAACATGTTCCCAACACACCAAAAGGATCCCCCTCAAATATTAAACAACAAATCAGCCCCCTGCCAGAGCCTGACTCACCAAATCAACGTAATGGGGAGAACTAACTCGCTTGCTTTACCATGCTGGTTTGATAGCGTTGAATTAACTGCGGTGTGTGATTTCTGCAAAGGAACAGGAATTACCTCATTGTTCTGTCTCCTAATTAAAGCCAAACATCCACAGGTTCCCAAGCCAGGTAGTACAGGCACAAAAGTGCAGACAGATCCTGTCCTTGTCCCTTCTCCTCTTCAAGATCAAAAAGGTGCCAGTGAAAGAAAGGACCACCACCTCTGGTTCCCACAGACACCCACCTGACAATCCTGCTTCTGGGGAGAAGAGCAACTCCGTTCATGACTCACATAGATGATGATTATGTCAGAAACAGGAAGGAAAAAGAGAACATCATTGTGCGATATTACAGTCTTCTGTGGCTAGAATTTCTGTTCGAGATTCCATGACCGGCCTCAGCTGGAAGTGGAGAACTAACTCCTTCTCCAGCAAATATTAATGAGATTCCAAAGAGCAGCAGGAAGTCCCCCATTTAATCACTCAGGAGATACACATTCCTGTTCCTCGAAGCACTAGCTAGCCCTGGTGGTACAGGCCTGTGACGATAACACTTGGAGGTTAGGAATTCAAAGTCATTCTTGGGTCCATAGTAAGTTTGAGGCTAGCCTGGGCTACATGGGGCCCACTCTGTCTTAAAGTAAACAAAACCCCAAACAGGATTGTTTATAGCATCAAATATCTGGAAGCTTCTCAAACTCTTAAGGAAGAACTTGGCTTTGCTAGAGCATATGGATCAAGCATTGGGTATCCTTGACCAATTGGAATGGTCCAGGTAAAAGCAGATGCTGTTTCCAGCTGAACATGGGTTGACTGAAAGTTTATTTTCTAACATAGTGTCATCCCTTCTCACTCACAACCCCCACCGTGCACTAAGCTCCCCCCCTCCCCCAGATGCCCTGCTCCCTTTGAGGCCCACTATATAGAGCTACGCCACATGGACAAATGCTCAGGTGTTTAACCATTTGGTGACTGCTTAGAATTATTTTTCTTTAAAAAAGTTTTTCATATAATATATTTTGATCATATTTCCCCTCCCCCAGCTCCATGTCTGTCCCACCTCCCTACCTAACTTCATGTTCTCTCTCCAAACAAGATAGAAAAAAAAAAACATCAAAAAAGGAAATCAAAACAGACAAATTAAAAAAATAAAAATCAGTAAGACAAAAAAACTAAAAGCCTAAACAAAACAAAAGGCAAGTGTGTGTCACACACACACATACACACACACACACACACTAAAATGATAAACAGAAAAACATGGAGTCCTTTTCTGTTGACCTGGGGCATGGACCCTGCTCTGGAGTGTGGTTGATAAACCCAGAGACATTCCATTAGAGAAAACTGATTTGCCCCTTCCCAGCGAGTATCAATTGTGAATAGGTTCAGTTAGGAATGGGACTGGTGACTGCCTTGGGAGCCCTCCCTTGGATTCAGCACTGCTCCGGCCTCTGCATTACAAAGGCTGGCAATGACAGACCCCACCCTTGCTGGGCCTCCAAACCTGATGACCTGCCAAGGAACTGCACCTGCCCCTAGAAAGAGCCAAGATTTGATGGCTAAGGATGCCACGTCAGTGTGGATAGCGTGAGGACGCTTTGAAAGGTCATAATCATAATTTTATTAAGCTGTGATCAGGGAGAGAAGATAAATGTCATAGCAATGAGATTAATATTGGATACATATTATATTAAGGGATGATTATGAATTTGTGTTTCTTGTGTACATTCAAATTTGGATATGTATGAGGGAGAAAGCCGACTTTAATTTTTTATCTGCTGGGTAAGGAATTGATTTTATTTCTTTCTCTGCTAATTAAAGGAAAATTAGAAAAACAAGCTACTTACTAAAGCACTAAATACATTTTGATTACTTATGGATATAAGCAGTTGTGTTGGCTTCATTTATTTATTTACTGAAAGCCTAATGATAGGTAAAATGAAGAATTAATAGTGTAATAGAGAGGGATAATGGAATTTTTCAGCAGACAGAATGAGGTCTACTGTTTTCCCACCTTCCAGCCAGGAACACGATGCATTTGGTCTCCACCCATCCTAGGTAGTGCACAGCCCCTGTTTGAATGGAACCAACTGTAGGGAAACTAGGGGGGGGGGGACGAGGAGGGGACAGCAGGTGATGGCTCAGGTGAGTTCAGTTTAATGTACCTTAAGGAGGTTGAGGGAGTGTCTGGCATTCAGCTGGGTGTGGTGGTTGTGATAGTTAACCTTCATGGTCTCCTTGATGGTTTAGAATCACCATGGAGACATGTTTCTGGGTGTGTCTTTGAGGGGGTATCCAGACCACTCTGAATGTGGATGGCACCATCTCATGGCATTTGGGGCCTCCAGACTGGAGAGAAAGGGGAAAGAGAGCCGACCATCATCTCTTCTCTTCTTACCAAGGATGCTGTGTGACCAGCTGTTCACATTTAGCCCTGACGGCATGGGAGGCTGGGACAAGATGAGAAAGATGTTAAGAGAGGAGAGGGAGAGAGCAGAGGCCCTCTAAGATGATGTTTTGTCGTAAGGGGGTGGACCCAGCATGAGGCTGGAGGAAGCCCAGCAGCAACAGTCCAGAGATCCTCTGGGATCTTATGTAGTAGAGCTTGGCAGATCAATAAAGGGGCAGGAGAAAATGGCGAAAAGGAGCAGAAACTGTTTCCAGAAGGAAAATGGAGATGTGTGTGAGATGAGGCTGGACTAAGACTGTTTCCTTTAAAATTTATTCTTACTTATACTCGTGGATATATCTGTATGTGGGTGCCCAAGGAGGCCTGGGGAGGACATCAGAACCCTTGGAGATGGACTTATAAGCAGTTGTGAGCTGCCTGATGTGGTTGCTAGGAAGTAAACATAAATTTTAAGCAGTGAGCGCTCTTAACCACTGGGCAATCTCTCCAGTCCCAAGTTTGTGTGCTCAGTAAAGGGGCTAAGACCTATGAGGCTGACTGTTCTTCAAGTTTCCTAAGGAGCCCAACTGGCTTCCATTAGTGCCAAGGTCCCACTAGGCCAGGCTAGGTAAGATTCTGGAGGTGGGGATGCCTCAGCCTTTATATAAGACCCTCCAGGTGATTCCAAGGCCATACAGGACTGGTAGGAAAACAAGATTCGAAAGAACTGAAATCAGCACCTCAAAAATCTGCAGCACTGGAAGTTAGGGGTACAGGGGCCAAGTGCACAGCGGCTGAATAGGTAGATATGACAACCCACAGAGATACACCACACTGTGCAGCCTCAGAGAGGAAGGCACTGTGGTGACACACAGCAGCCTGGGGAGACTCTGAGAACATGTGCTAAGTGAAGTAAGGCATACACAGGAAGAGAGATGCTTCCAAGTATTTAAAACAGTCAAATTCATAAAGCCAAAGGCTAGACTAGTGTTTACCATGGACTGGGGAAGTTAGTCATCAACAAGCCATAAATTTGTATTAAGTGAAAAGAATAAACTCCAGAGATGTTCTGTGTAACATGGTGCCTGGAGCCAATGATGCTGCACACCGCACACTTAAGATTTAAGAGGAAAGATCCATACTAAGTACCAGAGCTTCTGTAGATGCTAGAAGTAGCTGAGAAGGATATGCCAGGAGGGAGGAGGTGAGAGGAGAGGGGCAGATAGGATGGGTCACAATGTGCACAGCACTTACAGAACCAGAATGCAGAGTTTAGGAAAGTTGTATATGTGAACTGGTTTGGAAATTTCGTGTAGACAACAAAACTAAATATAGATTGGTCATTCCATTAGTGAATACACCATAATCAACAACCAACAGAAGAGTCTCAGGAGTTCAGGCTGCAGGTAGAATCTCCTCCTAGCCTGGAAACAACTCATGCATGGCATCGATGCTGGCCGAAATACCCAGAAAACAGGATGAAAGGAAAGAGTAGGCAGGTCCAGGAGATGCAGGGACACCAAGACAGCCACATTCGCAGACCTGGAGACTCTGTTCTCCCCTTTCTGCTGCACTGCTGATACCAGCAAACAACAGTTGCATTGTCACAGAGGATGACCAAAAGAACATTCTAGAATGTATGTGCATGGGACTGTGATGAAGGCTGCTTTTAGCTTACTGGTTGAGGAGTGAAGCTTTGATGCCCAGTCCGCCCATCATCTTTGTGATGGCAAACAAGTTCCTGCCAAGTCCTAGTTGTTTATAGGACTTACTTGTTAGCACTAAGTGTCACATGAGAAAATACATGTGGAATGCTTTCCAAAGCACTAGATGCAGGGTGTACATTCTACACATAGGAATGGAGCCCATTTACAGACTACTTGCCTAGCATGCATGAGTCTTAATCCCTAGCAGTAAAAGGCAAAAGGTGACGATCATCAAGAGGTCTGGGTATTTGCAAGCCAAAGGACCCAATCTGATGGCCAGAACCTTCATTTTAAAAAAGTCAGGTATGATATACACTTGGAAGCCTAGTTCTGGGGAGGAGAAGGCAGGTAAGTCCCAGGGGATTGCCAGCTCTTTAACCTAATCTAACCAGCCATCTCCAGCCCAATGAGAGACTCTGACTCCCAAGAAGATGGACAGCCTTTGAGTAAAAGCACTTGAGTTTGTCCTCTGGCCTGCACAATAGAGCGTTGTGCCACCCCCAACATGAACATACATGTGATGTATATACATATATACACATCAGGCTGATCTCTCAATGGCTCTTCACTTGATAGACGGAACACCGGGATGGTGCTGGTATTCCTATGTACCAACATTATTTTCTGATTGTTTGTAGAGAACCAGAGAGTGTTATTGAGGCAGGTGATGGGACTGGGTCCATTGTGACTGTAGCACCTCTTCCTGCCTTGTTTAGAGAAAACCCGGTCATTCCATTTACAAATAATGTGAACTCTCCCTCAGAGAGAGCCTTGAGCATGGCACTTGCGAAGTTAGGTCTGTATGTAGCGTCTGTTTTCCTCAAAGACTACAGGCGTGGGGTGGGTAGGTTCCTTCCAAACCTTTCATCTTCAGCTGGCCATGGGTTTAGTGCCCTGTCTCTCTCTGGCCCCAAGAACAACTCACAGTTGAGTGTTTTCGGAGCAGCTGACCACTAAACCAAAACCTGAAGACCTGAACATTTTGAGCCTCCTGGGGTTTCTGTTGTTGTTTTGTCTTGTTTTGAACCAAATGGGTGTTATCCAGCTCAGCCAGCAGCCACTCTCACTTTGCTAGCCAAAGTCGCAGCAGTGAGTAAAGACATATCTGAAAAGATGACAGCCGCTCGGGCTGTGTTTTTCTGACGACAGATTCCTGTCATTTGTTTATTTAATAGCTGTGATCACAGGTAGAGGAGAGAACACATTAGCTCTAAACTAAGCATACAAGGAAACACATTTCACAAGGCATGGTGTCCAGAGCTCACACACCACCTCCTCGGGATCATGGGTAAGACCAACAACTTCACAGAGCACGCAGAAGCAAACAAGGTCAGAGTCCCTGCAGCGACCCGTGCAGAAGAGAGACCCCGCAAAGCTGGAAATGGGCTCTGCCTGGCTCTCCAACAGCTCCTCCTTCACACTAGAAGCTGCAAGCCCATGAGTGCTGCACAAGACATTCAGACCCAGAAAACCATGGCTTTTTAAAATCTCTTAGTGGCAAACTTCCTTTACCCTTTTCTTAAGAGACTGTGAGAAGACCAGTTGCTTGTTTTTAAACATCTGGACAATACTAAATGAAAACCAGGTAGGGAAATTGACATCCCCCAGGAGCAAACATGAACCTGGAAGATGAACACACACACACAAACACACACACACACACACACACACACACACACACACACACACTGAGGGATGGACTGGCCAACTACCACTACCCCCTCATAAACTTCTACCCTGCCTCCGCCTAGTTCCTAATTACTCCATGGCATGTCTTTGTTCCCTGACCTGTGTCCGCTTTTATGGTGCACTCAAACAAGGTAGAACTGTGTCTACTTACTAGCAAGTTAAAGACCAGTACATAAAAAGTTGAATTTCCTGATTCCCCAAAGACTGCAAGGTTTAGAGAGGTAGGACTCATCAAGCTTTTTGGGTGGGTGTAGTTTTCTTTCAAAACCGCAGCGACCAGCCTCTCAGATCAAATTTCATTGCTCATTAAAAAGAAGGGAAAAAAGGAATGAATTAGATAATGCTAAGCGGAAGGAAGCAGGCGACTAGACACACTGTGTTTACAACTAAAAGGCTGCCTACCTGTGGGGAAGACAGCAAGGGTGCAACCACGCCCACATCGGAGGTTCCGGGAAGGCCTGGAGACCTACTGTGCTGTTTTCCTTATTTTGACTTTTACACTGATTTCAATACACACACACACACACACACACACACACACACACACAGACACACACACCCTTCACGAAGTCTCCCTATCTATTGGCTTCTTTCAGGTAATAACGCGTAAGAAATTGTCCACCTGCAGAAATCAAGCAGAAAAAGAGACAGCTGTGCATGGAATTTTCTCTAGAAAGAAAATGGCTTGAGAGATGCCACAGTCAGATCGCTCTCCATCCTCGGGGGAAGTCAGCCAAACCTATTCCAACCCAGTCCATGTGCACCAAGAAGCCTTCAAGTGTAGCGAAACCCTGGCTCTGAGCCTTTGAAGTCTTCTGAGATGCCAGATAACCCCTTCCCTGTTTGACTTTCTCACTCAGAGAATGGTTATTTGGTAGCACTAAGTTTTGAGGTACAAAGTTACAAGTCCTAGTACACAGAGGAAAGTGAACGGTGACACACAAAGGGAGGAATTTGCCAAATCCTGAGGGCTTTCACACCCAGCAGCGCAGATATATAGCAAATGTTGGATGTTTGGGAACGAGAGTCTGTGGTTAGAAGTGTGGAGATCCACTTGGATTATTGCTTAGGAAAAGCCATGTCTTGGCTTTACAAACAGTGACTGTGCAGATGCATGCCACAAGAGGGCAGGTGTACATGCTGAATGGTTCTGGAAACCTAACCTCCGTCTTGCCGAAAAACATTCGCCAGTGGGTTGTATGTCCTATCTGTCACTGTCCACAGACAGGCTTTGGTTACAAAGAAGCAAAACCACATTGCCAAAGAAACCCAAGCATAGAGGAAAGCCTCTAGAACAGAATTCCCCAGCACCGAATTTAACTCTGCTGTGTTTGTGTGTATTACGAAATATATTTTCACAGTGAAAACACCTCCAATTTCATTACCACAAAAGATGGAGCTGCTATTTTTACACGTCGGTGGGGTAAACATTTCCCGACTCCGTGTCACCACACGAATGCAGATGTACCATTTCCTCAATCTCATTTACAGAATAATGGGATCGAATAATGCTTCATTATTTCATAATGAACAAAGCAATATGGGAGTCTGAGAAAAAGAAGCAATTCCACTTATTTTTCTTTCACCCCAGACCCTCTCTCCCAATTGCATTCTGATATTACAATGAACTTAACATGTTGGGTAATTCCAAGACCTTGCTTCCAGTTCTCTGAAGATGAGGGTTCAGGCTTCTCAGAACTTGAGGTTTTCTGGTTACAAACTGTTTTCTCTAAATGTTTCTTAGAGCCTTTAGCCAGCCTGGCCCTGGGGCAGGAGGGGGGGGGGCAGGCGGGAGCAGGGCGTGGGGGGGCACTTACTTTCTGCATACTGAGCAGTCTGTACTGATGCTGGGGGACTGGCCAGTGTTAGCTCCGGAGCAGGGTTTGCCTAACTATGACACAGACAGCAAGAGGCTCAAAGTCTGGTTGCTCCTTGCAATTTGTTCTGAACCGGTTTGGAGCTACAGAGCCAAGATCCCAGTTTGTCCGCTTATAGGGATCTAGATGTACCTAGGAGACAAATCTCTGAGCATGTCTATGAGGGGGTTTCTAGGTTTAGGGTAACTGAGGTCGAAAGATCCTCCCTATATGTGGACGGCACTATTTCTAAGGCTGAGGTCCCAGACTTGATAAAAAGGCGGAAATGAGCTGAGCATCGGCGTTCATCTCTCCGGGCTTTCGGACCGTGGACGGTGGACACCGTGGGACCGACCGATTGCCTCAATCCCCAGCATGGTGACTGACACCATCAACTGCGAGGCAAAATAAATTCTCTCTTCCAAAGTTGCTTTGGCCTGGTGCTTTGTCACAACTCTGCCAAAAGTGACTAATAGGCTGGGCGCGTGTCACGTGACTTTAGGCCCTTCGTTGTTTCTTTCTTAACCATGGCTTTTCCATCTATAAAATGGATACCACGTTTTATTTTTCCAAGAGGATGGAATGAAATAACGAAGGTTAAGCACCAAACCTCACGTCTGGTGTAAAACTGTCACTCTGAAACAGGTCCATCCTTTCCCAAAGCAGTTACGCTCCCTAAGCTCACATCTTCTGTGGAAGGTCCTCCAGGCCTGGGCACGGCAGACACAGTAAGCTGTTATCTACCGTTACTTTTTATCGCCCCACTTTCTGCTCTGTAAGCATAATTTTGAGGACAACAACAACCGATAAATGCTAAGTCTCCTTTAGCAACTGCCGACAAAGGTATGACCTCTCTGACCTTTTCTGGAAGAGTCCTCATAACAAGCTTCTCATCCACATACCATGCTTCTCACCCAGTTCCTTATTGTATCTAGTAGCTGCAATCTATTCTGTCTGGCACGTTATCACTAGGAAAAACCACAAAGTGGACGAAGCTGTCTCACCCAACTCTCTGGGTTGACATTGAGGCCCACAGACTTAGGGACTCCAGGAAGAAGCAACTCGCCAAGCAGTCGCTGTGTTCTCGGAAGCAGGTGCCCACCAGCCCACACCAGTGCTGCGATAATAAGGAAGATAGAGTGCCAACATTAACTGTGCTTCCGGGTCCGAGGGACCAGGGTGGAGATCGTTTCTGACAAGACACGCATGGCTGTGCTGCTTGTATGGAACAGGCCCCTTATGCAGTGGCTTCAAATGGGGCTCTCTCAGGCCTTGCTTCCTCCCAAGACCAGCACGCAATAACAGACGTTTTTATAAGGGCCGTTCCTTTGCTCCAGATCATAAAACCCAGCACTTGCAGTTTTGTTCTCTCTCAACACAACAAATGTTTCTTATCATTGCATGGTTTCAGACACATTTTATTACTACTAACCCCTCTCCCTTCTTTTAAAGGTACCAATAACTTGAACAGCATTTAACCCAGGCATGTACACACACTGCATTTGTCCAGGTAGTAAATTACAACAAGAAAGTCATTTGGATTGCCTGGACAGTCTCTTCTGTGTGTGTGTGATGGAGTGAATGCCAGAGTCAGCTTGGGTATTGCTCTTCAGAAGCTGTTCATTTGTTTCTCTTTCTTTTTTTTTATTACATTATTTATATGTGATGTGTACACGTTCAAGTATATCCATGCCCAGCACAGTCTGAGTATAGAGGTCCAAGGACAACCAACAGGAGCGGGTTCTCTCCCTCTACCACGTGGGTCTTGGGGACCTAACTCAGGCTGTTAGGTAGGGTGACAGGAATATTTAATCTCTGCACCATCTCACCAACCCAAAATATTGCAGAATGTGTGTGTGTGTGTGTGTGTGTGTGTGTGTGTGTGTGTGTGTGTGTTGGGGGTGGGCAGTACTTTACCACTGAGCTCCAGCCCCACCTTGGTTATTTTTTTGAGACAGGATCTCTCTAGGTCAGGAGCTTACCATGGAGGTTGGGCTGACTGGTCATTGGGCCCCAGGGATTTATCTAAAGCTCTCTCGATCATTGTGATTAAAAGCATATGCCGTCATATGTGACATTCTTTGAAAATGTAGGTTCTGGGACTCGCAATTCAGATGACCCTAAAGCAAGCTCCCTACTGACTGAGCCATCTTCCTATCTTCCTAGCCATGGACATGACTCTTAATTTTTCATTTGAATAGGCTTTGAAGAATCTCCTGTGGCTTTAATATTTGCGATCGACGGTTCTCAACCTGTGGGTCACGATCCCTGGTTTGGTGGGGGGGGGTGTGAATAACCCTTCCCCAGGTGCTATTTAAGACCATGAGAAAACACAGATGTTTACATTAGGACTAAAATTGCAGTTATGGAGCAACAATGAAAATAGTTTGATGATGGGGGTCAGAACATGAGGAACTGTTTTAAAGGCTCACAGCATGAGAAAGGTCGAGAGCCACTGCTCTCCAGGGAGTTTGGCTGCCTTCTCTGAACACTCAGGGGGCCCTGAGCTCACTTTCATAGCTTCAAGGGCTCTGTTTCACCCCATCTCCAAAGTTTCACCCACACCTGGACCACTCCTTGAGAACACAGCATGAATGGTGTCTTCTGTCCTTCTATGTGTAACACGGGCACGCAAATATTCACTGAATAAAAGACAATGAATTGTATTATTTCGGACACAAAATATTCATTTTAATCATTCTGAATAAAATTAAGATCAGGGTTGTTTTTAGAATAAGGCAAAATGCAATGCTTAAATAGAAAATGACATTTTAAATTAAAGGCACACTTTCAAAGAACTTAAGTTAATAGTTTTTTTTTCTTGAATGACTTTAAGAATGACTTAAATATTCTAACAGGCCAATGGTTTATTGATCAGAAAAAACTTGGGTATTAAATTACCAGCTGAGTATTGCCCTAGGAATCCCATTTGTCTTGCGATTATAGGGTGATTAATTTGATAAATAGCCAAGATCTATTTTCATCTTTGTGGCATCTTGAAATGCGTCCGATATCCATTGTTCTTCTAACCAGATGTGTTTTAAAAAGGCACATCTGACCACACCCCTAAGACTTTGCATTCTGCCCCTCCCCTTCCCTAGGCCCCCAATACAGTCAAAGGCTAACATCGCACTCACATCTGCCTTTCTTTTTTTAATCTATTTCTCTAATTTTTTCCATCAGAGATACAAACTTTAGAAAATCGTGCTGACTTTGGACAGTGGCAAAGAAGGATTTAGTTAGGCCAGTGCATGAAGTGGGACCTGGGGCAGTTTGCCAAGATCCAACTTTCCTTAGCTGGAATCCTCCTTCCTTCCTTTCCACTCCTCTGTCTCTCTGCCCAGCTCAGTTTCCTGGACCCCAACTAGTGATGGCAGAGGGTGGAAGGAGGTACTGAAGGGAAGCAGAACCTACTGGTTCTACTGGGTTCCTCCCACCCTTGCCCCCTAACTCAGATCAGTAGAATCTCCTGTGTGCAGTGATGCTCTGTCAAGTGGGACAGTAAGGATCAGGCCCAGGGCTGTGTTGATTGCTCTCCACTTGCTAATTCCATGTTCCACACAGCCGCCTCACTCCCCGGGAACTCTCCAACTGCCATATGCTTTGTTCCACTCCACGGCTTCTGTGACCTCTGCATCGTGGCCCTTTGTACCTGGGAGACTTCAGTGGGTGGGCATCAGCCTGCTATGCTGGACTGAAAGTTGTCAGAGGAAGGGAAAGGTATATTCTGCCTTATCTCTTCACTACTGTATAGAGCTGGCATTCTGTCATGTCCTTAGGGTAAAGATGTGAGTGAGCAGATGAGACTTGAAACCCAGAAGAGTTTGTAAGCACAGTTCCTGGAAAGGGACAGACAGTAGTGGCCGCTCTGTTTACACCTGGGAGCACCTGGAGCCTCAATTGCACCTAGAGGGCTCAGAACCATCTATCTAGGGGAAAGGAAAATGGCAGAAATGAAAAGAGTCAATCCAACCATGGGTCACATCCCTGGGATAGGCTGAGGTGGAGCCCCAGGCTGCAGGATATTTACAAGGGAGGCAATGGGACCGGCTTGTGGGATGAACAGGAAGAGGAGGGTAAGGAAGAGATAGAAGTTGCCCTTGATGTTGGTCAGGGACAGCTTGGCTCTTGACTCACCCTTCAGAGTTGATCTCTCTGAGTTGGACCCAAATAACCTAACCTTCATATCTGACACCAACTATCCTTGGCTGGAAAGCTGTCTGGAAAGGGTGATGACCTAGGTGAAGTGTCTCTAAAGGTGCAGCCCTTGGAGCTGTCTCTGATATTTCACTGGCTAGTGCTTCCTTCCAGAAGAGGATCTGGGCAGCACATAGCATGTCCAGCATAGTAGGATCACAGGGAGCTAAGAAGACTGGGCCCTGTGGACCACACACTAGAGATGGCTGCAGCTAGGAAAACAGACTTGGGAGGGACATGTGTGTGTCTATGGCCAAAGGGCTTCCGCATCTGGGTCAGATGCTGGAGTCTAAGCCCAGGACCTCTGGCATGATGCAGTGTTCTGAGTCTTGCTCTGAGCGTGGGGTTATATTAAGTCATACACATACATTATGTTTATATTGCATATATATGTCCATTGTGAAAATTATATCTCAATAAAGATGTTCAAATTAGTTTTATGTTTTAAGTTTAAATTAAGTTTCTATTTAATTCATTTTTATAGGTATGGTTGTTTAGCCTGCATGTAATATGTGTACCGTTTGCTTTCCTGTAACCTGCAGAGGCCGCCAGAAGAGGACATTAGATCCTCCTGTACTAGAGTTACAGACAGTTGTGAGGTGCCTTGTGGGTGATGGCAACAGAACCCAAGTCTTCTAAATGAGGAGTCAGTGCTCTTAATCACTGATCATTCCGCCCCTAGTTTAGCATTTTGCAATAACTATGCTGTATCAAACCTTCCAGCTGGTGCTGCCCCATTCTGTCTTATCTATCCCAGGCTGATCTCAAGTTTACCATATAGCTAAGAAACACCTTCAGATCCTCCTCATCCTCACCACCTAAGAGCTGGGAGTATAGCCGTGAGCCACAACCTCCAGCTTAGGTGACCCTGGGGGCTGACCCCAGAGCCGAGCCCTGTGCAAACAGTCCACCAGCTAAGCCATACCCCCTGCCTTCATGTGCTCTTTTAAAAGAGAAAATAGGACGGGAGTTTGACTGTACAGTTCTTCAACCCCCAAGAGGAAACGGGTATCTTAGAGTGAAACCAAGCTGAGCAAGGCCATCACAATTATCTGAACTTGAATCTGACAAGAAACTTGGACAACTGTCTGTCCTTCACCCTAACCCTTCAGCAGCCCTCTGACGTCACTCAAGGTAAAGAGTCAAACAGTCAGGGAAGAGTGGAACTATTTCCCATTCCTTTTGCTTTTACCTGAGTTTAGCTGAGCATTGCCTTGGTGTTAGCACCATGGCAGCTCTGAAAGAGGGCTGAACAGGGTTCATCTGACCACATAGGTGCCTTCTGCTGGAGTCTTAGATACTCACAGATGGTCCACATTCGAAGAACTCAGTGGGTGCGCTGAGCTGGCATCCTTCAAAGGAGGACAAAGATCAGCATGGCCTCTGTGGAAGAGGTGGGACCATTACCACACTGTAAGATATTGTCATCTAAAGTGCTTGGCACACGCTCTGGAAACTGCTTTTTGCTTGTGTGTGGTTCTCCTCTAAGCATCAAGGTCACTGTGGCCTCCTTGGCCTGTGGGCTCCTAGAGTTTCTGCTCCTGCCTTCGGACCTATTCTTTATGTCTCTGTGCACAAAGGTGGCTTGTTCTTAGACCCCAGAGCCTGTTTACTGGAGGGGGTCCTCTGCCGTTGGCCTCTTTTCCCAAATGCTCTGTGCCACCCATTTCCCTGAGTCTGGTGGATATTATTCTCAAAAAATCCATGATTTCTTCTGTTTTCATATCTTTAAAAAAAACATCTATCGATCTAGTCTATGCCTTACTAATGTTTGGGGTGCGCTCATTTCTCTTGCTCTACCCACAGGAACAAGGTGCAAGGGAAATAGAGGAGCCCCTAGGGCCAGATGGACTCCCTAACTGACTGCTACCCAGCTTGACTAGCACTGCTCCACCCCATCTCACCTGGCACCCCTGATCTCTTAAAGGACAGTAGTGAGGACCAAATCCTTTCATTTTTTTCCAGACCCTAAGCAGCCTGCCTAGGCGTTCACCCAGGGCGGAGTCACGTGTGCCTTTTCTCACAGGTGGAAGCATCCCGCTCATGTTCACAGAGACATCCTTGGCCTTTGCTTCCAATGACTCCTTAGTGAATTGCAGGGAGGTCTATGGAGAAGATTGTGATACTCAACAGCTTGGGTGGGTTTTGCTTCCATCAACACTGAGATGAGCTTGCCTCTTTGAGCCTGTAACCACGCACAGAAAAGGGAAGGGAGTTGGGCATGCAAAGTTTGCTGAGGATCCAAAATCCGGGGAGAAAATTCTGAAAGCAGCGATGTGTAAGAGTTGTCAGCAAGAAGGAAAAAGAAAAAAATGTCTGAGAAAGCTTCTCACAGAGCCAGGCATACTGTCACAGGTCTCTAATCCCAGCACTTCAGAGGCTGAGGCAGGAGGATCGGGAGGTCAAAGTTAGCCTTGGCTAAATAGTGAGTTCAAGGATAGTCTCATAGCCTGGTCTACATGAGACCCTGACCCAAATACAAAACAATGCAAAACAAAAAAAAAAAGGAGGTTCTGACTCCCACGGGTCTTAATTTTGCAGACTCTCACATGTGCACCTACTCTGAGGTGAGAATAAGCTGGTCCCAGTGAATACATCCCTAGACTTCCAGACGCAAAGCACAGAGGTGATTGTAGATTCACACTGCCTAGACAGCCATTCCAAACAATTTACACCCAATCCTTTCTTAATGCGTTGTTAAATCTCTGGGTACATATTTGCTGATACAACATTCACAGCAAGGCTCCGAGAGCTGGGAGGGACAGGAAGGGCTTTTCTTTCCAGACTCACTTCAGCCTTGCTTGTCAGAGCCCATCAGGGCCCCACACCTCAGTATCTCAGCATAGATGCAGGACAGGGTGGACCAGGGACCCACGCAGCTTTCCCATCCATTGTAAAGTTGGTCAGTCCCATGGATGGGTTAATACCACAGATATTGACTTCACTGGTTACTGAGTGACTGATTGGTTTAGTGTGAGTCTGTATGTGTGTGTTCATTTGTGTGCATGCACACCTGTGTGTGGCTGAAAGTTTACGTGTGTGTGCATGTGTGTGCATGCATTTGTGCATGCCCTGGCACTCAAGAGCATGCACATGACGCATGTGTGGAGGTCAGAGGACAACTTCTTGAAGTCAGCTCTCTTCTTCCACCAAGTAGGTCTTGGGGATTGAACTCAGGTTCTCAGTCTTGGCAGCAAGCACATTTACTTCCTAAGCCATCTTGCTGACCCTGTTGCACACAATTTATGGGAATAGAAACTGGTGCAGCTGACACAAAAATAGCATGATGCTTCTCCCAAACGTTAAAAATAAAACTGTCACATGATTCCACAAATTTGCCTGTTCCAAGATAGCCTTCTGGATATGTACTCAGAAGATGCTTGCAAAACCATTGGCTTGGCAGTTTTCTCTACAATAACCAGAAGGCAAGAAAAAGTCACAAAGTTTTGACAGGTGAACAAAACATGGCCTGCAATATAAAGGAATATTACTCAGCCTTAACAAGGAAGGGCGTTCTGCCACCTCTTTTAATGGGACAGAATTTTGAGGACACCATGTGAAGTGACATAAACTACACAGAGAGAAGCTCTCTGTGTGATTCCCACGTAGCAGGTCCCAGAGTAGAGAAATCCATAGGGATGGGCAGCAGAAAGCTGGTCAGCAGCATCTGAGAAAAAATGACACAGAAAGCTTTGTTGCCATGGGGACAGAAATTCGATTTTACAAGATGAAACCGTTCTGGGCACAGGTTACACAGCAATGTGGATAAAACTGCTGGAGTAGACCTTGAGAAACAGTTAAGGTGGGGGCTGCAGCTCAGCAGTAGCCCTTGCCTGGCATGCACAAGGCCACGGAGTCCGTCTCGAGCACCACACATACACAAAATGGTTAAGATGATAACTTTGATCACTGTGGAAAGAAACAGTGCATACTTGCTTCCTTGTAGCAATGGTCACTGGCTGCCAGGTAATGCTTGGGCTCCAGGTATGTAGTGTGCTCCCCTCTGTCTCTTCCTGATCCACATTCCCCACACTCGGGGTCAGACAAATGGAGGCTCAGCACATCTTCACTGGGTGTCAAAGGGAAACAGGGAGTGGTCAATAGAGGAAGGGAGGAAAGAAGGAACAGAAAATCAAGAGATAAATTATAATGGGCAGTAACCTAATGAAGCGACCTTCAGCATCTCTGATGCTCCAGGGAGAGCACATTGAAGCAACAAGGTCCACTGCTCACCATAAAATGAGGAGAGAGTTTAGTATCATAATTTAAATGCCTTCTGGTGGGGAGGATTTGTTGAGTTGGATAACTTCAGACAGAGTCAGTACATTTCTTTCCATTATGTATATGTTCATGGATGTGTAGCTTCACCTGAGTATGGAGGTACATGTGCAAGTATGTGTTTGTGCATAGTGAGGTCAGAGGGTAACCTTGGATGTAATTTCTCAGGTGGCATACACTTTTTTTTTTTACTTTTTAAACCAACATTTTCTTAATTCTTTGAAAATGACACACAATGAATTTCTATCATATCCACACCCAACTCTTTCCATATCTACCCTTACTTCCACGCCTACCCAACTTTGAGTTTGTTCTTTCTTTTTCACATAGACTTCAGTTTGTTTTGTCCAATTACACTGAAGCATGGGACCTGTCCTAGCATGTAGTTGATCAGTATTTTGAGGCAGGGTCTCTCATTGGCCTAGAACTAACCAACTAGGCAAGGCTGGTTGGCCAGTGAGCCCCAGGAATCTGCTTTTAAATATTGTGTTCGGTGGCTGATAGGCCCAGGATTGCTTAGAAACCTACTGCAGCTTAGAGAACAAGACAGTCAGTGACCATAGCAGAGTTCTGCCTGGATGCAAGCTCACAGAGGGGTCTCTAGGTGGCCACTGTACATACACGCTCATATGCTTACTGCTATATGCCTGCAGTGTGTTGACTCAAGCATATGCCTGCATACGTTTGTGTCTACACACACACTATATGTTAGCTCTCAGATGTGTGCGTATATACACTTATGTCTCTGTGGTTCCTAGCTGAGCCAAACAGCTGCAGCAAGGGCTGGTGGAAACAGAAGTCCTCAGGTGTCTGAGTGAGAGCGCAGGTGGAGAGGCAGGTGCCTCGGATGTGCGCTGGAAGGCAATTGTGGGACCACATAGAGCACTTGCCTCCATGGGGGCTTCACGGTGTAATAGGACCCAGATCTTTATGAAGATTTGCATAGCTGGACAACTTGGCCGGTGTGTAAAACGCCAGGTAGAGAGGTAAACAGTGCTCTGGGAGAGTCACGTGGGGGGTCCCCAGCCAGGAGAGGTGGGGAAAGGCGTGCACAGCATACCCACTGAGAGCTGAGTGAAACTAAGAAATGAATTAAAAGAAAGTTTTTTAAAAAGCAAAGAAATAGAAAACATAGAGGGATAATTGTGTATGGGAATAGGGCTTACTTATTTTCCTTTTCGCTTCTTTTTTGCTGTGATACTAAAGACAGAATTCCTGGGAGTGGCAAGATGGCTCCGCAGCTGAAGGTATGCTCTTGCCACCAGGCCTGAAACAGTGGAGGAGAAACACAGCTCCTGTAGCTGTCCTCTGGCCTTCATACACATGCCATATGCACATCATGAGCCCACAGTAGCAGTAAATAAAATGTCAAATGTAATAAAACTTTTTAAAAGAAAGCCCTGCTGAATTGGACCCCATTACTACTGAAGCTTCTGCGCTGAGAAAATGCTACCAGCAGAAAGCAGAGTGCAACAAGAAACAAACAAAAGCACAAAATACCCTGCAACAAACGCAAGCAAGGGTTACAAATCTCATAAACAAAGAGCTTTGTCCATCAATAAATAACTCCTCCCTCTCAACGAATGGATTGAAGACATGAAGTCTCACATGCATGCCCAAGTAAGTCGATACAGAAGGCCGATAAGCGGGGGGGGGGGGGGGGGGGGGGGAGAGTTGCCTTCGGTGGTAATCAAAGACACATGAATTAAAACAGCCATGTACCTTTATTTCTTTGTTTATTTTTGCTGATAAACTCAGAGCGGATTTAGTGCTGAGGCATTAGGATTTGAAGGAAGCAGCCAGAAGCAGGTGGGAATATAAACTGGTGTAGCTTTCCTGGGAGGCCATTTATGGCAGTGTCCCTCAAACGCTTCAGAAGTATGCTTACTTGGTCATTTTACCTAAAGAATTTCTCTTTGGGAAACCAATGCGCAGAAATTAGGTGACGGATATCAACTTCAGCATCGCTCACAACAGAGCAAAACTGAGAACGCTGTAGCTGTCTAACAGAATCAAACGGGACAGGATGATAGGCAGCCATTAAAATTTATGTCACCGAGGGCACCTAACAATGGGGGAGAGTGGACACAATAGGTGGTAAACAGGAAGGAAAACAGTTTACACAACTGGGACATTCAGAGACGTAAATCAGTCAGGTGTGGAAACCTGAGAGACTGTCTGAGACTGGGCTCACATTGCACGTCAGAGGAGAGTGGGCGAAGAAGCCAGCGGGCGGCTCAGGGTCACTGATTCGCCATATGAGAAGGTAAATGAGGGCATCATAGTCCACGGCTGACAATCACGGGTTCCAGGTGCAGGAGCAACAGGTGAAAAGGAAAACTAAATGGTTTAGAAGGAAAAACGGCATGATAGCCACATGGCTTCCGACGGAACAATGTCTTCGGTGACAAGATATACTCAGCCCAGAGTTTAGAAAAAAAAAAAACAACAGGAAGTTTTGTGAATTCAGTCCCAGCTGCTGTGAGTTTATGCCTAACAAATACCATCAGGAGCTGGAGGGGAGAGAACAGGGGATGATTTGAATTCAAACGCATTACATCCATACCCATATATGAATATTAAATAACTATTTTCAAAACCTGGAAAATAGTACAATGAATGAATTCAAGGCGTTTAGAACCAGGAAAATTCATCTTAGAACATGCGAGGCAGCACACACTCCACTTCAGTGTGTCTGGGAATCACAGGTGGATATGTGAATTGATGCTGCTAGTCCATGGAACACATTGTCAGTCACAAGATATGAAGGAGTATTACAGGTAAGTAAAAAATAGAATCGACACCTTAGGCTAAGCCTGGTGAAGGATCTGAGTAGGTGGTCTTTAGAGAAGAGAAACTAAATGGCCAGTAGACAGGCTACATTGCTTAGCACAGTGGGATGGTTGATCTACACGGCTGACTAGATGAATTTAGGATGACCTAAGAAATTCACTCCTGAGTGGGCGTTTCCACAGAGGTTTGATTAAGAGGGAAAGACAGAAGACCCTGAATGGGAGGCAGGAACACTCAATGAGTTGAGATGCAGACTGAACAAAAAGGGTCAGGAGGATGTTGGATGTCTTCCTGCTTTGCTCAGTGGCCAGTACCAGGACCAAGCAGCTCCTGTCACCCCTTCTCCCCCCCCCCCCCGCAATCCTCCAAACATGGCTGAAAATCCATCCTTCTTGCTTTAAGTTGCTTTTTGTTACCAACTTTGTCACGGCCACAAGAAAAGTGAATGGAGAGAAACAGGTTTGATTGCTATGTAGTTTGTTGGCCTTAGGAACCCGTGATGGGAGGAATGCAGGAAAGTTTGAAGCTGCCTGTGAGGTATAGCTCTGGGGTGCTGTAAGAAGAACTTCACCTCCAGTAGGAATTTGGAAGACCAGAATGTAGGCGGAAATGAAGTCAAGGGCCACCAAGATTCAGAAGGGAACAAAGATCCTCCTGAGAACTGGAGCAGAGGGTGTTGATCTTGTATTACCGGGGAGTCGGATGGCACACCTCTTCTCTGACGTCCTTCAGCTGCTTTCTCTCAGGTCCTTGGCACAGATAAGGTTGCTGCTGCAACTTAAAGACTTGATTACAAGTTCATCACTTAACTAAACAGGCCCAGTGTTCTAGGCCGTTGGAGGGAGTGTAGGCGTCTGCTCTTCACAGTCTTTGGGGTCTCAGGCTGGAGTCTAAGAAGCATATTTCTTTTTCTTTTTTTTTTTTTTTTGGTTTTTTCGAGACAGGGTTTCTCTGTGGTTTTGGAGCCTGTCCTGGAACTAGCTCTTGTAGACCAGGCTGGTCTCGAACTCACAGAGATCCGCCTGCCTCTGCCTCCCGAGTGCTGGGATTAAAGGCGTGCGCCACCACCGCCCGGCTTAAGAAGCATATTTCTAAGCTGCCTTAGGAAACTTGGTAGTTGAAAAAGGAAAAAGAGGACTGTCCTGGGGGAGGTTTCCACAGGTTAGATCAAAAACCGGTGTAAGAGCTTCTGTTATTATCCATCTGTTGGACACCAAGGCCACAGCTAACTGCAAGAGAGGCTAGGAGATGGAGTCAAACTGTGCCTGAGAAAGGGGAGAGCAGTTGGGAACCAGATAGCAATCTTGGCCACACATCTTAAGAGACACTCAGCTCCCGCTAGCAATCAGGGAAACGTAATTAAAGCCATTTCCATCACCAGACTGGCAAAACAGATTATCAAGACTATCCCCAGCCAGCAAACAGCTTCACAGAGAATATCCCCCAACCCCCCCTCATCCTGTTTAAAATTTCTATTCTATGCATGTGCTGTCGCTAACATACCATTCATTTACTTGTTAGTAGTGTTTACTGTTTACACGCTGTCTTCCCGCTTTGCAATGCTAACAGGGTAGGGCTGTGTGAGCGGTACCTTAATGCACGCCCAGCATCCACAGCAGAGGTGGCACTGTTTGGCACAGAAAAGGATCTGCAGAATAGAGAGGCATCATAGGAGGTGGTCCAGGTAGGCCCTTCCTCATTGATCCTCAGCACCCAAGATTCAACTCCTCAATCATATGGTCACTTCCAGGCCATTGGCTCAACCCAGCTCCAGTTCCAGCTTGCTCCTCCATACATTTATGAGCGCAAACAGCTCTTGTCTTCAGCCTCTATGTTTGGCTATTTTATATTTTTTTGTTTCTGAAATATAAATAAGATGCTATTTGATGTACAATTTGATGAGTTTCAACAAATGTAAATCCTCAGTGAAGGGACTGGGTCTTGGTTACTCTGCTTTGTTGTGGCAAAATTCCTGATACAAGCAATTTGAAAGAAGGAAGGGAAGGGTTTGGCTCAGGGTTTTGGAGGTTTCAGTCCATGGTCACTTGGCTTCGCTGCTCCTGGGGCTGTGAGGTGAGTCAGAGAACCATGAATGGAGCATGTGCTAGAGTGGAGAAGGAGGGAGGAAGGGAGGGAGGAAATGAGAGAGAGAGAGAGAGAGAGAGGAGAGAGAGAGAGAGAGTACGTCCTTCAGTTCAGTGCCCTGCCTATGAACCCCGCAGAAGGCCTCTTAGGGGAGCAAGCTTTGGATGGCTGATTACATTCAATAGGAACAGGAGAGGCACACACCCCTCTCCCTTCATTGTGAACATGCTTCTAGTCTGGTTTTTTTTTATTTTATATCCCCAGATCTCTTCAGTGATCTCCTAAGGGTCTGCAATAAAAGGCTCTTTTCCCCATCCGACGATGAGATCTTCAAGGGTCCCCATCTACATGACTTGTTCCTCATGGCTGCTCCTGTGTCTGGCACAGTTCCCTGCACCTGGTAGATGCTGAATAGAACATGATTTCATGGATAACGGAGTGTGATGATACCTGATGATGAGACTAGAGATGTGGTTTCTCCTTCTGACTTCAATCTTATGTGGGGAATGCGTATGGCTTAGCTTTAGCCCGGTCAGGGCTCCCTCAGTCACATACGGTGGCTCAGTTTCTTTTCCTGTCACGGTGGCAAAATGCCCAGACAAAAGCAACTTAAAGAAGAAAGAGCTTATTTGGCTCCCAGTTCCCGGTTACAGTCCATCATCGTGGGGAAGCCGAGGGGCAGGAGCTTGAAGCGGCTACTGATGTTACAGTCAGCCCACGGCAGAAAGCAACAAATTAAGGCACTCTTGCGATCAGCTCACTGTCTCCATTTTTGTACAGTTCTGTATCTCAGTCAGGGACTAGCCCCACCTTGGGTCTTCCTGCCTTGGCTATACAATCCCCACCGGTATGCCCAGAGGCCCATCCCCTTGGTGGTTCCAGATCGGCAAGCTGACCACTAACACTGTCCATCACACATTGGTTCAGTAAGTACTTCAGAGTACCTACTCCGTGCCAGGCACTGCACTGGGTGTCGCGGAGACGAGGGTGACCCGAGCAGACACCATCCACATTCCCAAGGTGCCTACTCCTCGAATGAGAAGTATTCGCTAATCCAGTGACCTGCACCATCAAGGGGTCCGACAAAAAGCACTGCCAGAGCACTATAAACCTCCAGGATACCAGCTTGAGCATTCTGCTGTGTTCTTTTTCACACAAACAGTCCTGTTATCTTAGAAGAATGGCTCAGGAAGCAGAATCCTTTTTATTTGCTATCAAGGTTAGAGTTGTTCTGAGAACCGCTGCGTCTGTAATAATAGCAAGCTCTTCTGGAATAAACACGGGATGGCAGAAATGAGCAAAACCACCAGGCTGTTCCTTCTCATAATCTCTGACTTCAAAACCGCAAAATAGACCTTTCAGATAAACCAACCAGCCTTGGAATTACTCAGAACTCAACCAGGGACACTTACTTGAGAACACTAGAAACGACAAACTCTGCCTCCCACGTCTCTTTCCACGAATTTATCGCACAGAGGGAAGCGCCCTGCCTTATAAATATTTCCCATTATGGAACTTTTTTTTGGTAAGCTCCTCGAGTAATTTCAGATCTCAGCCAGGTTTGTTCTCCCTGCTGCCCAATACAATATCTTCCAGGGCTGAGGCGCTGAAGTGATGGGGAGAAAAGAGAAATTAAGACAACTTCGCAGCGTTCCATAAGCATTTGCATGCGAATCGGGCTGTCCTGCTGTGTCATAAATTTGATATGGAAGGGAACCATGAGTACCAAAGTTCACATCCAGTCAGGCACTTTAGCCATACGTCATGGAGGCTGCTACAAAAGAAACGCAATAATATCCTTGTGAATATAGGACTAAGGAGACTCCACATAGCACATCTGAGAGCGCTCAGATGTGTAATTATTGTGAGGGTTTCACAGCCACATAAATATAATGATCTTGAGCTAAGTAAATTGCTAGCTACCAATGAAATAAATAGGGTCCCTTCAGAATTTGAAATAATTTGGGGTAGGAGGGGGTGGGAAGTGATTCACCTTAGCTGTTATCTTAGGAACAGTAATAGAGGAATCTAGCTGCCAACTCCGGGGCATTTGCATTGTTCTTCGTACCCTGTAGAGTGTGTCAGAAGCGCTGGGTCCCCGCTGACTTCCAACCCCCCTCGTTTGATAAGCCACAGCACAGCAAGGCTCAGCAGCAGGTAGAGCAGCTAATACTGCTTACTGCAGTAGGCACCCCAGCCATAATATTTCCCCCCAGAAATACTGATGTGTTTAAAGGTCAGGTTGATGCTGATTTGACAGGATAACATACATTCATCTCTCTAAAGGAAAATGGTACACATGACTTGGTTTAAAGGTTAAACTGCCTCCCCCACCACTGGATAGGTCAAGGGTACAGGACTTTCATACACAGTATAATTACTTGTTTGGACAGACAGGCAGAAGGAAGTGGTCCAAGCTTCAGGTTTTAGTAGGGATGTTGGAAAATTTAAGAATCTATTGACATGCCATTTTTGAATATAGTTCATTGTAGGGGGGGGGGAAGCCCTACCATGTTGTTCGGTTAAGATGTCCTGTCTCTGTCTTTCCTAACTATGGGAGTCTATGAATCTATTTCAGAACGAAGACAGTTGGAGGCTATTCCCAGCTAGTACTGTTCACAGGGCTAGTAAACTCTTCAGGGCCAAAGGTGCTTAGGAGGCAGCAAGTGAGGGCTTTGTAGATGAATAAAAGGAAAGCACTGATTATTTTTTTAAGCTACATTTTTTTTTTTTTGCTGTGTGTGTATATCAATGTATACCCCATAGTATCTGTGTATGGGGATCAGAAGCCAATTTATAGGAGTCAATGCTCTTTCCACTACTCAGGTCCTGGTGATCAAACTTAGGTCACCAGGCTTGGCAGCAGGCACCTTTATCCATTGAGCTATCTTGTTGGCCTAGAATATACTTTTTAAGTCATCCACAAAGGTTGTTGGGTTTTTTTTTTTTATTAATTAGGAGAAAGATAGATAGAAACTCTCCCACTAGAAAATAAAAACAGACAAATCAGATTCAGAGAATTTCTTTTATGCATGCCTTCATCTAGCCATACTATATGTATGTATGTATTTTAAAAGTATTGAAAGCCTATACCATTTGCTAGATTGAGGGTAACTGGAAAGGCTTTGCCTTAACCTTATAAACTTCATAGCCAATCTGGGAAGGGAAATTAAGCGATCTCAGGATTAGAAAGGGCAGCTGAAGTAGGGAATGGGCACCGGTGCCTGCCCAGAAGAGCTAGGACTTGGCTGTACTCCTGTGTGGGGAGGGAGAGGAATCCTCCGAATTCCCTTTGACCCCAACCACAGCAGCTTCTCAGGTTCACAGCAGGACACAAATAGAGCAAGCAAGCAGTCCAGGTTTATTTTAGCAGATGCAACCACAAAAATGGAAAATGAGCCATGCTTCTTGGGGGCGGGGGGGCAGGGGGCACAGGCAGAGCTGAGAGGCCATTTCTTCTCTCCTGGCTCACCTCCAAGGAGAGCTGGCCTCTTTTCCTAGAATAATTGAAAGCTTTCCTAGAAGTCATCCTTACTCACTTCAGCCTGCGCTAACTACACTCACAAAAAAGTGTATGTGTTGGTTCGTTTTGTGTTAACTCAACACAAGCTGGAGCCATTTGGGAAGAGGGAAACTCAACTGGGAAAATGCTCCCACTAGATTAGACTGTGGGAAAGCCTGCAGGGCGTTTTCTCCGATGATGATTGACGTGGGAGGGCTCAGCGTGTTGTGGGTGGTGCCATCCTCCATCCTGGGTGCTATAAGGAAGCAGGATGAGCAAGCCATGAGGAGCAGGCCAGCAAGCAACACTCCTCCATGGTCTCCATATCAGCCCTTACCACTGGGTTCACCTTGTGTGCCTGCCCTGACTTCCCTCAGAGATAGAGTGTGACCTGAGATTTGAAAGCAGAATAAAACCTTTTCCCTCCAAGTAGCTTCCGGTCATGCTGGTTTGTTGTTGCCGTGGCTGTGGCTGCTGTTTTTTATCACAGTAGTAGAAATGCCTAAACAGAATAAAAACAAACTACTCATAAAGTTGAAGAGTTTACTAGGGGAAAGGAAGACAATGCCTTCTGTATGATCCTGGAGAATTATTAGTATGGTGTCATGGGAGGCACTGGAATCTGCCCAGACAGGTTTGTGGTTTTTCCCAGAGCCTGTCCTTGCTTATGCCTGTTCGGCTCAGTTGTCTCACACCCAGCTGCAAGCCATACTGCCCTCAGCATTTCCCACCTGGCTGCTTTATCCCCACTGTTCACTCAACCCTAACGTCTGCTTTCACAGTAACACTACCGGCATCTCCCCGTCTCCCATCATATCACGCTGAGCCTTACAGAACACAGTTTTTGTTTTGTTTTACAACACTAGTCCTTCCTTCCCCGTTTACAAACTCTCCCACACGGACCTTGGTCTTAGAGCATCAGGAGGTGCTTTTTAGGGACCTGGGAGAGGCCTGGATTAAAACAAAGCTGTCAAGCGTAGGTCCATTCTCTAATGCCCAAGGACTCATCAATCATGTAAATATTCCTGTACACAGTAAGGGAAATCTCATCTGCATCTCTCCTGAGGCACCTTGAGGTAAGAGAACGGCTTTCCTGTACCCACCTAAGAAACAGGACAGGGACAAGGTGGCCTGGAGACACAACCCCACCTTGTGGTTGAGAGCCCTGGCTCTCCTGCCTGGTTTAAGACAAATTAGCCACGTTCATTGCCAGAATAGTAGAAGAATGGTCTCTAGCCCAGTTATGAAGGTTGTTCCTCTGAAACCTTTTGAGAGCTGGGTCTAGATAACCCACATTGCTCTCAGCCCTACTGTCTTCCAAACTCCCACAGGATGGGCCTGTAAGCCCTTCTTACAGCCTTCAACCGCGTTCCTAATCCAAAGTCCCAAAGTCTTCCACACTCCTCCAACCCCCAGCACAGTCAGGCTTCTCACAGCCGTAGCCCCACTCCCCACCCTGACTTCTGTCTTAGCCACTTTTCTATTGCACTGACAACACACTATGACCAAGGCAGTTTATAAAAGAAGGCATTTAATTGGGGCTCAGCCTCCTAGAGGCTGAGTCTATGCATTCAAAAACATGAGTCTATGGGGGCCATTCTTATTCAAACCACCACAGTTGTATTCATCTTACGTTTCCAAAGGAAAGAGAACTCTGTATAGCAAGGTGACATAACCAAGCATTTCAGAACCGGAAGGAACAGTGGAGACTACCTAGACTCACCCTAGCCTTCACTTTTCCCATCTAGTGACGTCAGCAAGGCAAAGCTGGCACTCTAGAGAATGAATGATTCAAACACCAAGCACAAGTCAGTCACGTGATGTGCTTGTGTAGGGTACACCAGGAGGTCATGAGACATGAGAAGAAGGAGTCAGGACTGGCTTCCCCAGCTCCTGAAGGCGTGAAAGTGAGGAAGGAAGGGGTGTTAAGAAGTGTTGGGGATCTTCCCTGGAGCCAAGTGCGGTGACCCTGGTACTTGTAGTCCTAGATCCATCAAGATTTGAGCTAGGGGTTAGAGTTTGAGTCCAGCCTGTAAAGCAGGGAGACTTCACCTTTGAACGATAAACCTGCCTTCCCAGCTTGGCAGAGAGGTGAGGAGGAAGATTCCAATCATTCCTAGGGCAGGGCCCTTTTCCTAGGTGGAAACTGCTCCTGAAAGGTGACCTTAGTGTCCTTTCCTTTTGTTCTTTCTGCCTCACTGGAGCCTGTCCTATCCTTTGGGGCTCTGCCAAGAGAGGATGAATTACACTTGAAAGAAATTCCATTCTGAGAGCACAAGCCCTTTCTAGACACACCAGGTAGGGGCATGTGCTGGGCTAACCCAAGTCTCCAGAGTGAAGTTGTCAGGGTCTCAGTGGGACCTCTCCACTCAGAACCCCTTTGCCTTCTCTTTGGCAGCTAAAGACGCTGAGCCACAATGAGGGGCAAGGGGAGCGGTCGCTATAAAGACTTTCTTGTTGCCAGCCCCACCCTGGTCTTGCAGAAACCAGGTTACCTTCCACTGGTGGCATGGGCATGACTCCAGGATGTGAGCCCCAAGTCTCTTGCTGAAGGACAAGAGCAGGAACGAGGACAGATCCCAGAGTCCCAGAGTTCAGCTGCTTCTCTTGGACACTGCCCAGAGAGGACCCTACGGAAACGTCACACGCAGGCTTGCTCATCCCCTGTGTGCACTGTGTGCACTGTCTTCCCACACGTCAGTTGTTTGGAGTTCTCAGACATCACGTGAGTGCCTTATGGCTGTGCCACACTGCCATGCTACAAACACCCCAGGGCTATGGCTCACCTTCCAGTGATGGCCATCTTCTTCCAGAATTTTCCAAACCAAACTGGCAAGCTGGTGAGTACCATTGTACACAGGTTCAGCGGGCAACGAGTGATATGATTCTCATTACAGATAATTTCTGGACAATGTCCTCCACAAGGACAAACACAAAAAGTATCACATTGTCTTCTGTATCTGCACCTCAGACAAAGAAGCAGTCATCTTCCTTAGCTAGCCCTCATATTGGGTGCCTATGGCTTAAAGATTGGGAGAGAGTGAAGCTTTGACACCTAGTGTCACCTCTTCTGGTCATGCATCTCTAGCAAGCCACAGGAAGTCCTTCCTGTTATCATCATCACAGTTTCTGTACTAATAAACTTCTCTAAGACTACTAGGCAGAAGTTCATACAGAACACATATAGCTGCTTTAGCTGTTGGTCTTGACAGAAAGCTAAAATTTAAAGCATTAGGACTTGGGATTAGCAGATACCAACATGTTTTGATACTACAGGGAGTTCAGCATCTCCCAGTCTTCTGCTTCATCGACAGAACTCAGAACTCAACACTGGTTGGAGAGGCATTTATTGCTGCAATGGGATTCCTGAGAAAAACAACTCAAGGGAGCATTTGCTGTGGTTCGCTGTTTCAAAGGTGTCATGGTCCACTGACTCTGTTGTTTCTGTGGTGAGAAAGCATCATGGCGGGAACAAGTGAGGCAGAGGGATGACAGAGAGTGATAAAATGAATCTACCTTCACAGACACGTCGCCAGCGACCGGCCCCCTGCTTCCCAATAACAATCACAATCCATAGATGGATCCGTTCATCGGTGGGGTCAGAATTCCAATGACTGAGTCACTGTCCATCACTAGCTGAAGACGGAGGCTTCAGTACACAAGGCTTTTCAGGGTAACTCACATCCAAACCATAAAAAAACACATATGCCAGCTCATCTGGCCAAACAGGAAAGCTGAAATGTAATTGCTTTTGGATTCCATGAATATACGGTGTTCCTAAGCAACTGCTCTTGCTTGCAGAGGCCACTGAGCCAGGCTTCTGCTGGTGCTGTTCTAGGGAAACTCCAGATAGAAACAGCCCGTGGATGCAGACACTCAAATTTACAGCACCAAGTCTTTGACCTCGTATGTATGGGGCTGCATGCACACTTCCTAGACTAATGAAAAGCCACTAAGTTTCCATATGGTATTAGAAAGAATGGTTTGTTGTTAGCTGTAACATGGGAATGCTGCATGCTGAGCTCTGTAACTCAAAGGCCATGATGGAGAGGGCTGTGACGGGGACCCCAGTGAAGCGCTTGGTGACCCTGGGAAGGGACTTGGCTGCTGTAAAGTCCTACTACAAGTATGGATTATGGGTTCAGAATAGAACTCTTTTCTTTATAATTTTTTGTTTTACTGAGACAGTGTATTATGTAGCCCTGGCCTCAAACTTGTTCTGTAGCCAAGAGTATCCTTGAACTCCCGATCCTCCTGCCTCCACCTCTCAGATACTGGAATTGCTTGTGTATGCTACCTTGTCTGACTCCTTTTCCTTAGTTTTGAGTATTCAAATAGCTGAAGTAATGGAAGGTCTACCAGAGGGAGTCACGTGTCTAGAACCTCTGGCCAGTGTCCATCCCAAAATGTGGGGCTACAAAATGGCATTTGTACAAATGCAATTCAAAACACTATTTCATTCTGGGGGATATAATCAGAGATCAACGTTTTCATCAAGTTGCTGGACACCGTGGAATGTCCAGCAGAGAGCACAAAGAGGTGGAAACAGACCAACGATCTCACAGCAAACCAGACGCTGCCGCTCCAGGGAGGTATGACGGCTTGTCATTCACATCGGCTGTCCTCAGCTTGTTCTGAAGGACAGGGTCATAGATCTCCATGGTCACCCATGGAAGTAGACTTCAAGATAACTTCTTCAAGAGCCACAATGTGGGGCACCCACTCGCTGTTTCTGTTTGCTGGGACTGTAGGTTGCATTTTTCTTCTTCCTTTCACCAACTCTTTAATGTGGCTCCATTTTATAATGCAACATTTTCTTTACTATTTTCACGGGGAAATTTAAGAGAATAAACCCCTTCCAATCTTTTAATGATTCTCTTCAGGAAGAAGAGGAAAAGGGGAGTAGAGGTGAATGAATAAGAAGGGTCCACAGTGGATGTCTTCATTGTGGAGAAACACCCCGAATGTGGCTGGCCAATTTTACATTTAACTGTTTCCTTAGTAGTTTACCAACAGGGCCCAAAAGAGCGTTGCTGTCCTCCAACAATGACAGAATTTTCGAGCCAGCTTGGTGTTGGATTATTTCCTAGCAAACATTCAATTGAATTCAAGTAAAGTGGGTTTTTATTGGAACAGTTATGAGCATGCCCGATGATGAAGTAGTGTCCAGCTACTCTTTCTGGGTGGATTTGATTTTCTATAATGAATTTATTGGGTTTGCTAAAAACCTCCAAGCAAAAATTGGCAAAAAATCTACTGATCGGCAAGATACAGAGTGGAAAGAGATGCCAAGGAGCATAGACATGCAGTTTTTTGGATTTATTTTTTTCAGCACAAAAGTTAGGCCAGTTGAGCTGTGTTAGTTTGGGGATAGGTAGGTTTGTCATGATTCCTAAGGACAGATCTTTCCAAGACCTTCACTCTCCTAGAGAGAACTGTGGATTGACTGCTGAACTGTGTGCAAACCCAGAGTAGACAGGGGCAAGGACAGAAAGAACTCTGGTTTCAGTGTCACCCACATAAGGTGATGGAATTCTCTAAGTGGCCAACCAGCCTTTGTCACCTTGGTGCTTCTAGTGTTGTTGCCATACAGGATATCATGAGCTGGCCAGTCACAAAAAGGCAGGTCCCAACCTGGTTTGTGACCTCAACAAATGTACATCATTATTGTCCTTGGCCACTTACCATTGCTCTTCTAACCAATCACTACTGACTTAGGAAAAGGGGGGGGGGATGTTGAGAAAGGCTTCTCTGTGCAGCTCTGGCTGTCCTGGAACCTACTCTGTAGTCCAGCCTATCCTCGAACCCAGAGATCCACTTGCCTCTGCCTCCTGAGTGCTGGGATTAAAGGCATGCACCTCCACCCATCTAACTTAGGGACTCTTTATTTTCCAGTATTTCCGGAGGTGAGAAGTTTTAAAAATGAAGAGTTAGCCCTACCACATCCCCTTTGGAGGCTGTGGGAGATTCTGTCTTTGTGTCTTTTCCAACTTCTACACTTGGCAATACTTACTCCTTGGTTTGTGGTCACTTTCTCCGTCTTCAGAGCCAACAACAGTTCAGCATTAGCAAAGCTCAATTTTCCTTTTCTCTCCTCCTTTTTCCTTCCCTTCCCTGCTCATCCCTGTGTATGGCTTTGAGTCTCCTTCTCTGATATGAATTTTCTTCTTTGAAAAGGACCTTTGCAGGGAATTGGGGCCAACATGGCTGGTCCAGGATCATGCTTGCATGTCAACGTCTTTAATCACAGCTGCCAAGTTCATGTTGTGTAGAAGGTTTCCACAAGTTCTTGGTTGGGAGACTGTTATTTGACCTGTAAGCTCTACAATCCCATCATTGTGGTTTTGGGGTGTTGTACCTTCCTTGCATTCCAGGAATTAAGGTTACCCATTCACAATGTTGCTATTATTTGTATATTTAAGTAATTGCTGGATTTAGGCTGCTAATACTTTAATCGGGAGCTTGGTATCTAATTTTATGAATTGTATTTCCTTCTTTATTTAACTGATAGTTTGAGGCAACAATTACGTGTCAGGCATTGTTCTAAGACCTTAGAGCTCTTCAGGAGACAAGATAGAGAAAGTCCTTGACTTGTGGAGATTGTATTCTAGAAGAAGAGACAATAATAAATGTACAAGAAATATTTATGATCGGAGACAATGTTATTCACTATGCAGAAAAGTAATTAGGAGAAGGAAATGGAGAGTGGCTGACACCTGATGGAACCTGAAGCTGAAGGAAAGGTGGGATAAGCCTGTGACAGGCAGGGAAATGACCAATGCAAAGGCCCTGGAGGTAGGGTCACTCTGTACTGGGGAGCAGCAAGCAGGCTATATAGGAAGCAGTGGTTTTATCTGTAACAGTTTGTACCCTGCCACCTCTTCTTTTTCTCCTTTTATCTCTCTTCAGTCAATCTTGCCGGGTCTTTATGTTTCTTTGCTTTTTTAAGGCGTTAGTTTGTGGCATCTAGGGAGATGTTCTTCCATTCTGTTTCTTTTCTTACTCACTTTGTAATTTCATTTCTCCTGTTTCTTTGACTGATGTTTGTCAATTGTGATCCCCCCTCCCCAGCCCCAAATAACTTAAACTTTCTCTCTGTGTCAGTCTTATTAACTTGACAGAATCTAGAATTGCTTGGGAGCTGGCCTTCTGAGAATGGTTATGGAGCATCACCCTGATTGTGGTAAGGTGGCCAGACCCGCCCACTGTAGGCAGCACCACTCCCTAGGCTGGGGTCCTGGACTATATATGTGGAGAAATGGAGCTGAGTGGCAGTAGGCATTCATCTTGCTCTGCTTCTTGATTCATAGATGTGACGGGACCAGCTGCTTCAAGCCTCAACCACCTTGACTTCTCATCATGATGAACTGCACCCTTAATGACAAGCTGTAATAAACCCTTTCTTCCCTAAACTGCTTTATTCAAAGCTTTCTGTCACAGGAACTGGAGGAGAATCCAAGAGCTGGTGATTTGGGCCTCATTCTTTAGCCTGGGAAGACAGAAGGGATGGAAAATTGAGTGGATGAGCCAGTAACACTCTCAATCAAGCAGACGTAAAAGAGCTTCCAAGAAACCCTGAGAAGGACATGGGCCTGAGGGCTCCTGGACTGCTGGGATGTCCCCAAAGGAATGTGTGCTTAAAAGACAGGGAAGCTTCACAGCCCCTAACCCAGCCTTGTTCTATGCTTCTCCCCCATATAGCTGCACATCTACAGTGCAGTAACAGCCTGTGTAAAAAATGGTAAAGCTAAGTCAAGGGTTTCCCCAGCTTCTACTCTAACAGCTTCATTCAACCCAAAAGAGTGGGACGTGGAACCCTCCCCATTTAGAGCAACTGTAGAAAGCAGTTCAGGGGTATGGAGCCTCAACCTGTGTGGTCAGATGGCATCTCCAGGACAGTTGGCCTGAGGATTGCAGTGTGAGGGGGGCGAGGTGTGTATATGTGTCACATGGCTTGCAAGAGTGGGAAACCACCGCTTAATCTTTTTTCCCCCTGCATTTCCACAGGAGAAATACTGAAGCATACAATTTAAATAGCTATATTTGTCTATGCAGGGAAAGAAACATGGTGCTTGTGAGTTTATAGCTCAGGGAAAATCATTACCAAGACATCAATCAGCACCTTCAGAGATTGTGGGGCAGGCAGGGACAATCTGATGCCCATCTGGCGTCATGAGGACCATCTCTATCTGCCACCGCCACCATTTCTTCCTTTCTGCTAGCTCTCTACCAGAGATTGTTTTTCATGAGGAACTAGGATGCTCGAGATAGGAGCTTCCAGAGCCAGAAAAACCAACCAGTGTTCAGGCTGGAGGGCCACTGTTTTCTGAGCTCTGCCATCATCCACTCTTCACTGTGTATATGTTTGTAAACAAAAGGAACAACACTGCATTCAACGTGGAGGGCTTATTCACAGCTCTATTGTGTGGGACAGTCACTCGTTAGGACTTAATTATGACTGTCAGTTTGTGAGAATGCTGGTGAGCCCTGGCCCTGCTCAGGAACGGAATCTTGGAAATCTTGCTGACTTGTGAATGCAAAAAAATCTGTCTTCTCTGCTAGGCATTAATGATTCTCATGGAGGCAAGCGAGCGCCGGTTTGAGCAAAGATAAGTTGATGTGGATGGAGTAAACAAGGTCCACGGGAATGTACTTGCTAGCTGATGCTCTGGATAGGAGACGTATTTTGCTTTAATGTGGCAACCTCATGCGCATACATGTGAATCATAGGTACACAGTCAAGGTTAAGGCTGAGATTTGCTCTGCTACAGAGACATGAATTTCCTAGTGACTTAAGTAAATTAGACCATTTGTAGGACAGTGTAGACACCTCAGTGGGGCCCTACAGTGCGTTTACTCAGATAGCAAAGACATCCCTTAACCAGGGAAGACACAAGGGAATTTCCGGGTGGGTGGTATTTCCCAGCATGCACTCACAGAGGATGAGGGGTAATTGCTGACCATCCTTGGTGGGAGAGATCTTTAAGACAAATCCATGTATCCTGGGGCCCCTTTCCTTCCAAGGCTTCCTGCTTCCCCTTTATAAAGGCTAGAACTAAGTGGCAAAGATTTGGAGTGGTTTGGGAACTGGGGAGTCTGATGCTAAGTCTGGTTCTGGTAGCATGTCTGTAATCCCAGCAACTTGGGAGGCTGAGATAGGTTAGTGGGAAGTTCAAGGCCTGCCTGGGTTACCGAGTGAGTCTAAAGCCAGTTTAGGCACTCTAAGGAGATCCTGTCTCAAAATTAAAGGTGGAAAAGAATGCTTGGGACTGTAAGTCAGGGGATGATCTCTTGCCTAGCGTGTTCAAGGTCAGAGTTCAACATCCACTGAAGAAAGGGAGGGAGGGAGACAGAGAGAGGGAGGGAGCTCATGGGTGGTCATTTCTGCCATATCTACTATACTGAGCCGCAGGCTGGGGCAGATCTCAGACTCCATTGGGACCGGAGGCTCTTAGTCTCTGAGGCCCACTCCGAGGTGAAGAGGCCAGCATACGGAGCTTTGAAGAATGATGGACTCTGCGTACAACCGTCTGAAGCATCTGTTCTGAGTCTGTGGGCCTGTGCTGGATCCATAACAATGACTCACCTGTTTACGTTGGTTATTTTTTGCCAGGCACCAGATTCTATTATATTTGGACTTGAATGGGGGAAAAAATTACAGCCGATTTTTTAAGGCAAAAACAAACTAGCATCCCTGGAGGTTCTGAGCATATCTCTTAAAATTTCACTGAAATCCAACAGCGAATGCAGTAGGACCAGGATGAAGCCTCTATGTGTGTGTCTGAGCTTCTGCCTGCCCAGACAAAGAAGGGTGACATGTTTTTCAGGTGCAAGCTGGGAGCATCCCCAGATCTGGGCCTCTGGGATAGAGTGGGATCCTGGAAGCAGCCAGGAGTGGCAAGTGTGAGGGACTGCTGACAACAGGGTCTTCTGAATGAGAATCAGAGATGCTCCTGCAAGGCAGGGGTGGGATGAAGTAATACCCTGTGGGGCGCCGCCAACCCTGCAACTCAGATCTTACCTGCTGTGTCCGCTCTAAGAAGAACGGGGTCCTTTGCCTCCATGTGTTTAATTGCCTTACTTCTATTCCTTGAAAAGTCAAGTGCTTAGGAAACTGGCTTTCTTTTTTAAACTCATGTGTTTTTTTTATTGCTATCTGGAGGGTGTGGATGCCAAGGGCAACCCCGCAGAGCTGATTTTCTCCTCCCACCGTGTAGTTCCTAGGGATACAGCACAGGTTGTCAAGCATAGCTGAAAGCCACCCACCCTCTGCACGCTTATTCTTCCCAGCGTGGGATTCTAGAGCCCTGGTTTTGCTCCCATTGTCTGTGGTTGGGGATTAAGATCCCAGGAGCTGTGATTCTTGCCAGCCCTTCAGGCTGAGGTCCTAGGAAGAGAGGGTGACTTTCCCCCACACAACAGGGGGTGAGTATGTGTTTCAAAGAGACACAGTTTGATTCTTCTGTTCTGCTGAGTGCCTGCTTGCAGGTCCAAATCGGTAGTCAAAGGCACCAGCTTCCTCTCTTGAGCAGAGTGAATTTGACTACTTCGTGGACCTCTTAGCGAGTCAGTTTAGGGCTGAGAAGGTGGCGCCATAGATAAAAACAATAGCCATACAAGTGTGAAGATGGGCTTTCAGGCCTCCCGGGAACCCACGAAAAAGCAGGCAGATGTGGGGGGGGGCGGGGGGCGCCAGTAATCTCAGCACAAGTGACACAGTCAGGGGATACCCAGAGCAAGCTGACTAGCTAGATTCGCAGAAATCAGCAAGCTCGAGTTCAGCAAGTGACCTCACTCCAAGGTATAGAGTGGAGCACAGTGGACAGAGACATCTGACATCCACTTTGGGCCTCTACACGCATGCACACATGTGCATGTGAATCCAGTGCACACACACATGCCAAAAGCAAACTCAGTTTAGTGAACGAGCCAGAGGCATATTCTACAGGCCCAGATCCATTTGTTCATTCCAACAATCAGCAAATAAACCCTAGGAATTAGTAAGATTAAGAACCCGAGGGTTTCTTACGATGCCATTTCTCAATGCTGATTTCACTTTGGGTTGCTAGGAGATAAATTATTTTTTTTAAAGGGCAATTTGCATAAAGACCAGGACAGCATTTTAATAATGTCAATATATAGTCAAATGGACTGAAAGTGCCAAAGTGACAATTTCTCAGTGGATAATTAAGTTTCCAAATTTAAATGTTATAAAAAAGAGATGGGCTTGTATTCCACGGAGCTCCAGTCCACTTGGGGAGCTAATTATTTCTCAAGAACAACGCTGGGTCATGTTAGCCATCATCTTGCTAATCTAACAATATTGAGCCACTGGGAGGTGGTGCCCATCCTACCACACCATCAGGAATGGTGTTTTAATCGTAGAATCCCAGGAAACCCATTCTTCTTATCACTAGTGCAAATGTGATGATTTGTCTAGCAGCCAAGGCTCAATCTACTCTGCGTGCTGCCACATGAGAGTGGCTTCATCACCTGGCTCCCCTCTGCTTGGAGTCTCCCCTGGGAGGCCTGAGCTCTCTATTGGAGTTGTGCCTGGCTTGGCAAAAGAGCCCAAAGGGATCCGGGGAAAGGCCTCAGACAGGGAAGAGGACAGAATGGGAGCTTGGGATGCTGTCCTGGAGCGGCTGCAGCACAGCCCAGGTAGCTCCGAGCAACAGCTGTCTGGACACAGATGTCCTTGAGACACTGCCTCATTGGTCTATCCCTGTTGGGTTGTTCTTCACCTCTCTGGTCAGTGATCTTCTTCCAGGAAACATCTGGAGCTCTCGATGAAGGGTTATGAAAGTCCTGGATGCTCATGCCTGGCAGTAGAGTTAATTACCAGAGGTGGAAGCGATGTCCTCCCAGGACCCCTCCCAACTACTAACTGAACAGCCTTCAGTGATGCTCACCCTTGCAGAGGAAGCTGTGGAATTCTAGTTGCATCACCTTCAGAAACCCTTTGGGCTCTGAAATTAAAATGTCTCCTTTCCCTTCCAACCCTCTTAGCTCTGCACATCCATGACCTCCCTCTTCCTCTTTCCACCTACCAGGCTGGGTACCATTAGGAAGGTCCTTAGAACCCATCAGCCTCATATAGCTTGGTGAGCTTTATCGTGTTCTAGGAAAATGCTCATGTCCCTTTATCAAACATAAATAAAAGTGGGAGAAAAGGTTTTGACCAAAAAAAAAAAAACAAAAAAAAAAACAAAAAAACTACTTCAAAAGAGCAAGTGTAGGAGCAGTAGGTCTTTTCATACCTTAAGACAACAGTCATAGTCATTTCTCCTCTTCCAATACCTACCCTTACCTTTTCCTCATGGATGTTCGAGGGGTCCTTCAGTAGCTCAAAGGTCAACCCTATATTCCATAGGTGAGTTGTAAAAGCTCAGGGACCATTGACCCTAGTGAAACTGATCTCAACTGCTATCTCCCAGGGCTCAGAAGACAGAACACATCTGTTCACGACTGGATGCTCGTCCACCCATGTCTGCTTAATAAATCATGTCTAAGGAGAGCAATAGCAGCCTTGCTATAAGGAGCTCACTTTGAGTGGGGGCCATAGAGGATAGGAATGTACTAATGAGGGGAAAAAAGGGTTAGCATCAGGGAAGCCCGGAATGAGTTCTCTCTAGGCATGGTGGTTCATGCCTGTAACCTTTAGAACTCAGGCATCTGAGGCAGGAAGGTGGCTGTGAGTCTGAGGCCAGCCTGGGTTACCTAGTGAGCTTGAAGTCACCTGAGGCTATGGAGTGAGACACTGTCCAAAGAAAACTTAAAATGATGGACATCCCATTGCTGGGCGGGTGGGCCTTGGTAGAACATAGATTCTGGTCTTTGTGTAGCAGGAAGATGTTGGAGGGTCTTGGTCAGAGGACTGGAACATGACACCCTGGTTTTCTTTTGTTTTTTTTTTTTTTGTTTTTGTTTTTTGTTTTTTTGTTTTTTTCGAGACAGGGTTTCTCTGTGGCTTTGGAGCCTGTCCTGGAACTAGCTCTGTAGACCAGGCTGGTCTCGAACTCATAGAGATCCGCCTGCCTCTGCCTCCCGAGTGCTGGGATTAAAGGCGTGCGCCACCATCGCCCAGCATACCCTGGTTTTCAAAGGTTGCTCTCATCTAGTGGTCCAGGTGAGAGATGAGCATGATTTGCAGAAACTGATGGCCAAAGAAGTTCTGGAGGTAATGCTGATGGTGCCTGTGGCCTGGTGGGATAGGGTGAGTAGTCAGAAGTGGGGGCCAGAGCAGCGCCTGCTTTCCTTTGGCTCCATTCTTAGGGAAAATAGGTCCTCTGGAAGCTGAGGAAGGAGACATCACTCTTGGCTCCTGGTTTAAGGGTACATTAGTCAGTCCATCAGGGCAGTTGAGGCTGAGCTTGTGGTGTGACTTGTTCACATCCCAGCCAGTGTGGAAGCAGAGACCATAGGTGGGAACTGGAAGTGGAAGCCACCTTCAAGTCCCTCTCCAGTATCCCCTGCCTGCCAGCCAGACCTCATGCCCCCAAAGCTTCACAACCTGCCAAAACAGCACCAGCAGATGAGGACCAAGTGAGCTTATGGGAGTCATTTATTTTTTACCCATACCCATAATGCTGAGGCAGGAGGATTGTAAGTTTGAGATCAACCAGGATTAGATAGCAATACCCTACCTCAAAACAAACTTTTTTTTTTTTTAAATCAAGCTAAGCACATGTGGTGATGAACGGCCACAGTTTTGAAAAATATTCCCAAGACGTCACAGAGAACACCCTTCCTCATCTCAACACCCCTGTGAAGGTCATAGACACCTTGCCTCAAATTCTTTACTCTCCCTAAATTCCCCAAACCAAAAGGAGCCAGTATTTCTTCCAGTGCCGTGTGCAGCATGCAGCACTGCCTGCCAAGGAGCCAAGTAGGGTGTACAAGAAGCAGAGTCCATGGGAACGGCACGAGAAAAGTCTTCCTGCTTTAGCTCAGAGTAGACACGGCAGAGTGAAAATCTATCTACACAACATGCTGGGACCACATTAAATATAAACATGCGTGTATGCCCAGGAGAAAGAACTGGAGGTTGTGCTCGTGGTCTTGATGATGCTGTTTGGAGATAGGTGGTTACAAGTGGGTAGTTTTCCAGCATTTTGAATATTTTTGTGATTTAAAATATTAATGTTTGTAAGAAGATATTTATTGTTCTGAGAACATTTTTAAAATTAAAATTTTGTATGAAGAATTGTCTTGGTTAGGGTTTTGTTGCTGTGAAGAGAAATCATAACCACAGCAACTCTTATAAAGAAAGACGTTTAACTGGGGCTGGCTTTCCATTCAGAGGTTTAGTCCATTATCACCATGGTGGGCGGCACGCAGGCTGACATGGTGCTGCAGTGTAGCTGAGAGTTCTACCTCTGGATCTGCAGGCAGCAGGAAGAGGTAACGAGCCACTAGGCCTGGCTTCAGCTTCTGAAACCACAAAGTCCACCCCTAGGGCCACACTTCCTCCAACAAGACCATACCTACTCCAACAAAACCACACCTCCTAATAGTGCCACTCCCTATGAACCTATAGGGGTTATTTTCATGTCGGAAAAAGTCAAAGATGACAAAATTTAATTATTATTGAACATTTCCCTCGTGGCTCCATGATAGATTGGTGAGTAATAAACAGACATACGTAATTAATAGATGATGAACTTATGCTATAGAATCTGTATTTCTTGTTTTTAACTTCAAAATTTTTCAAGCCTGGGACATTGTAAAGGAAAATGGAAATGTCAGTCATTGCTAAAATTTTCCATGTTTCTACCTAACTAACTCTCTGGTCCATTGGCCAGAAAATATTACCTATTGAGACTAACTTGGGAGCCATTTTTTATGATAACATTCTTCATGCTTACTAATTCTTTCCTTCACGTGCTATGCATTCTCCACATATTTCTCTTTACACTTGCCTTTCTAATATTTCAAAACATACTTTTGGATGTTCAAAAAGTAAAGCACAGTAGTAGAGAGATGGTCCAGTGGTTAAAAGTACTTCCTGCTCTTCTAGAGGACATGAGCTGGATTCCCAGCACCCATGTCAGAAAGCTCAGAACTACCTGCGATGCTGTCTCCAGGGGATGGAACACTCTCTTCTGGCTTCTTTGGCACCTGCACTTACATGCACACACACAGACACAGACATACACACACACACACACACACACACACACAATACATGCTTTGATATAACAAGTCTTAAAAAATCAAATACCCACAAATATTATTTTTTCCTTTTGAAAGCTTTTGATAATATTAATGTATGATTATGAATAGAAACTAATGAACTATGAATAGGATCATACAAATTCAAAATTAATTACACATCTTGCCCATTTATCTTTTCATGGGGTCTTTTGTTGATTTGGTTGATTTGTGTAAATGGAGACTCTGCATTCATTTCCCAGCTGCTCAGATCCAAATATTCACAAAAAACTATATTAATTACAAGACTGTTTGGCTAATAGTTCAGGCTTCTAGCTAGCTCTTACATCTTAAATTAACCCATTTCTATTAATCTGTGTATCATCACGAGGCTGTGTCTCACTGATAAGATTCCAGTGTCTTTCTCCTACACGTCATCTGTCTGACTCTGCCTTCTTTCTCCCTGCATTCAGTTTTCCCACCTAGCTCTATTCTGCCCTCCATAGGCCAAAGCAGCTTCTTTATTAATAATGGTAAAACAACAACAACAATAACAAAAAGCCCAAAAACATATTCACAATAACATCCCACATCAGTTCTTCTAGCTCCTGTTGAATCTTAATTGTTCTGATCATTTGAATTTAGCTGTCATTCTTATTGTATGCTAAAAGGGGTTCTCAGGTCAAATGTGTTACATATTTCATTAAGATGTTCCCTCTTTTGTCTGCTCCAGAAGATATTCTTTATGCTTACACACCTCAGCTTGTGTTAAGTTGGTACCACATGTTCTAAGAATCCAGACAAACTATGCCTGCAATGTACTGAGTATGAAACCTGCTTCTATAACTCTTTTCTCCATCAGGAGACTGATGATATAAAGTCAGTTTACTGCCTGGTATCTGGTGAGAAATTGCCTTTGCTAGTTTGAATCGGATTGTGTGTGTGACAGAAGATGCTGCTTTCTAGGTGGGGTGCCCAGAACCATCTGGGGGCTGGAGAGCAAAGTTGAGCAGAGTTCCTGGGAGCTCCCCTTTCCCATCAGCACAGCTCTGAATCCCACTTGCTGTTGAACACACATCTCTTTCAAGCTCTTTGCTTTGATCACTAATTGAATCTTCGCATCGTGAGCACTGTGGGGGCTTCAGCCAACCCTTTCTCATTGCAGATTTCATGAGAATAAGGTTCTTCATTTTGATTGTTTTGATCAGTAATTAAGACCTTGGTAAATGGAGAGTCTGTACTGTCTTGCTTGCATGTTCCATGTGGATCTTGCCTTCTGTAAGACTGCTTTGTTTCTAGATTTAAAAATTCCACACAAACCACTTTATTTAAGGGCTTCTCTTCTCTCCTCACCCATTTTCCTTACTATACTTCACTTAAAACAAATTTCCACCATGATTGTGACATGTATTTACTCTGGTATGAGTGGTTTAAAGATTAAAAATGGGATGTATTTAAAGTAAACAAGTTTAAATTACAAAGCTGAAAGCACATATGTCCCTAAATCAATATGACTTTAAATGTTTGAAAAGTTGCTCTTTGCTTGGTCTAATGAGGTGGATACTGAACCCAGGACCTCATACATGTTTGGAAACTGCTCTGCCACTAAGCTACATGCCCAGCCCCCAAATTCACTTTGAAACACTAGTAGAATGTTAAAATTAAAATCAAACTAAAATTAGACAGCCAAACACTCTTTAAAAGATGAAAATGTAATTTTTAAATATTGTCTATATTTTATGAAGTAGTTGGGGGAAAGATAGTCTAACTTCCATTTCTACCATTTGATGACCATATAGTGCCGCTGTGGCTTGAGTGTGAGATGTCCCCTGCCCCATAGGCTCACGTGTTTGAACACTTGGTCCTCAGGGGTTGCAACCTTGCTGGAGGAAGGGGGTGTCCCTTGCTGGAGGTGGGGTGGTCCCTGGGGTGTGCCTTGAGGCTTTAAATGACACTTGTTTGCTCATTACTTATTGTGTGTGAGACCAAAGGACAACTAGCCTGAGTGAGCTCTCTCCTTCCACCATGTGGGTCCCAGGATGGAACTCAAGTTGTCAGGCCTGGTGACAAGTGCTTTACCTACTCAGCTGTCTCGCAGACCCGACTGGAGATTTCGTGGTTCAGCTCCACTTCCTGTTCACTTTCTACTTCTCTCTGTGACTGGAGTGTGGTTAGCAGCCTCTCCACGATGGACTGCACCCCTCAAACTATAAGCCAAAAGAAACCCTTTCTCAAAGGGCTTCTGGTCAGATTTTTTTTTTTGTCACAACAATGAGAAGCGTAACTTACACGGGAACAGACTCAGGCATCAGCCAAGGCTTCATTCACCTAATCTCTAGATGCACGCAGGCACAAACTAAGGGTAACGTCAACTGTTTAACTGCTGCAGAGTGCTCAGTGCAGGATGCAGCCACGACAAATAATGCAGCCACTCTTTTCAGTTTCTCCGAGCCGTAGACAATAAAGACAATGGAGAAAGTGGAATTTTAGAGCTACAAAGAAGGGATGTTTTGTGATGGAAGGATGCACCGTGTTTGTCTTCTCCAGAAGGATGGCCATTAACCACTTCTGCATTAACCACATGTGCAGGCACAGCGCACTGGTCTTCCTTGGCTCACTTACTTTTTATCTGGAGGGATAGAGAAAAAGATACTGACAGCAGTTCCCTTGGGTCTGAGTTGCGTTTTCCACCTGAGGGAACATTTAGGGTCACAGGTGGCATGTCAGGTCCCTGGTCATAGAGGTACCTCGTGCTTTTTGAAATGCGTGCATTGATGCCGTACAGGGTGTTGGAGAATTCAGGACCCAGGACAGAGCTCCTCTTGCCTGGGGTCACTGTGAATACCAGCTCCACAATACTTTTAAATCTGGCGGTGGTTAAAGACTTGGGGAACGAGGTTTTGAATTTATCAGCTCATTATTCAGACCAAACATTTGAAGCAAAGTGCTGGGTGAAGCTATCGATTGGGTGAATGGAAGCGTCTTCAGGAGAAAAGAGAGTCAGCCACTTGGAGCTGGTCTTGAAGGATGGAAGATGCCCAGAGAAGGAGAAAGGTCTGCTGCTGAGATTTGTGAAGAAGCTTCAAGAGGGACTATAGAATATGGTTTCCGGGTTCCAGGGACACAGTGAGTCTGTTCTAGGCAACAGTAGGGACCTTAGACCATGTCCTGCTGGCATCAGTGGGCTGTGGCCATATGCATCTGCACCAGCAGGTTTGTCAAGCTCCCAGGTGATTAAAATACAGCTGTGCCGGACTGTGGTGGTGCACTCCTTTAATCCCAGCACTCCGGAGGCAGAGGCAGGTGGATCTCTGTGAGTTCGAGGCCAGCCTGGTCTACAAGAGCTAGTTCCAGGACAGGAACCAAAAAAGCTACGGAGAAACCCTGTCTCGAAAAAAATCTAAAAACAAAACAAACAAACAAAAAAAAAAAAACACAGCTGTATTGAATGGCAGGGCCTCAGAGCAAGGATCTCAGAACTAACCCCTCCAGGAAGCACCCCACTCTCACCCCTAGCATCTCCCCTTTGCCTCTCCAAAGTCACAGACGGTTTCCAGCAGAGCATACTCCGTGACTTCTGGAAAGCCCACTGCTGAGCAAGACAAAATGTGAAACAGGCATGGACAGAGAGGCGGGCTGTTTGCCTTCCATCCTCTGCTGCCTTTGCTTTTGCTGTCAGAGTTGGAAGCAGGTCTTTGATTTCCTAAAGTCAGAAAGCAAGAGCAAGAATCTGCTACTGTTTACTACAATCGGATAAATATCTTTGAACCCCCCAGCTCCTGCCGCTCGCCAGAGAAGTTGGTGCTCAGCAAAAGGCAAGAATGAAAACACAAACTGTTTTCCTTTGTTTTCAAAAAGAGTGTCAGTTGCTTTTCCTAATTGCAAAAATTATACAGGCTTATTGAAAAATAAATCAGACATGATGGACAGATAAAAACTAGAAAGGGCCGGTCTCTGAGTATCTAGTTGTTTTGTTTGACTTTCCACTTAGAAGAAGAAGAAGAAAAAAGAGCTCAGCTCATAAGCAAGGCAGCGATGAAGCTGGCAAACAATTGGAGCTCAAAAAACAGCATTCTTGTCAAGCTTCCTTTGCACCAGCTTTCTGACTTCCGAACTTTCAGGAATGTTCTCATCTCACCTGGTGTGATCAGTACTTAATGGTAGTGATTAACTCTCCAGCTTGGAAGGCAACTAGTTATTAAATAACAGCCCCCTGCCACACTACCCTTCTCCCAAACAATGCGCTCAAAAGCCCCAGTGTTCTCCCAGCTCTAGCCATGTCAGGGCTTTGGGGCAGGTGGTGGTACAAATGAAGTCATCTCGAGGCCCACATGGAAACTTCAGCAGTCTCTCTCTCTCTCTCTCTCTCTCTCTCTCTCTCCCCAGTTTCAAGAGTCATGTTGCACCAGAGACTTCCCAGTGATTCAGTTCACTTTCTCCCTGGCTAAATCCCTTGCAAGGTTTGCTCTTGAGGAACTGTTCAGTCGTAAATCTGTTTTATGGGATTAGGAAATGAAACAGGGTGGTTTTCAAATACTGAGTTGGCACAATTGTGGGACATCTGGGGAAGATATTAAAATTCTGCGCATTCTTGAGGCCGCCAGGGGGAAGAATGGAAGAAATACACAGAGAGACAGAAAAAGGTAGTGGACCCTGTCCATTGTGGAGGGAAGTGATACCGTCTAAGGGTGTTGATTGGGCTGGCTCTCTTTGCTAGTTAAAAAATTGAAAGGAGAAAACAATCTAGGTATTGTCTTAAGGAAACAAACAAACAGTGCTGGATCTGACTCAGTTGGTAAAGTGTTTCACAAGGAACTGAGTTCAGATCCCCAGCTCCCACATAATAAACACAGTCAACTGTATCAGCCCAATCCTGACCCTGGCTGCGGAGGTGGAGGCAGCAGGATGGATCCCTGGGGCTTGCTGGCCAGCCCATCTAGGGGAGCTCCCCTGGCTGGGTAGTTCAATGAGAGATTACTCCTCCAAAACTAAAGCAGAGAATGATGGGGAAAGGAAACAGCATTGACTTCTGGTTCACAACCATACTTATCATCTGTACACACATATACTCACACACCAACACAGAACAAAACCCGTCTGCCTTCACCATGTATCCTGAGCCCTGCTCAGGTGACAATCGTGCTCTGCTTATGAAGGGCTCAGCTATGGCATTGAGGGGATTTTTCAAGTTCAGTTGTGTTTCCTGAACCACCTGTCACCCTCTAAGAGGTACTTCATTGGCTTTTGATTAACGATGCCACTTTGCATGGAGGGGCTGATCTACGGATGACTCTGGAGTGTCACCATCTTGCATTTGTGAGTAGGTTCCATGTTTCAGATGCCCTTTATGTTCTAGCATGTTCTAGAATACAAATGGCCCCCATTGAGCCATTTCTTATCTTCTTCCCCCCTCAGTCACTGCTTTGCATTTGAAATGTGGATGAAGCAATCGGAGCCATGACACAGCTATGGGGATTTTGAAAATAAGTTGGGATCAGAGTGTGTCCCTGATGGGAAATGGGAAAGGGCCAGGTATTTTTAGATCTACTCCAATTAAGTGCAATTGCCTGGCTAATTCAGGTCGAAACAGGGTCTCTTCCTACCTAAATGATCGCAGTGATTCAGGCTGTGAACCGTGGTACACTCTGCAGATGCTGATTGTAAATGACTCATCTCCCAGTCATCAAGCAATAGCTAAACGCTTGGCAAAAATTATTCCCATCAGGGCCTTGATTTCTTATTATTTGTGGTGATCAAAACCCCATCGCAAAACTCTCCCGCCATAGTAAGTGAAAAATACATGACACAGAACAATGCAGGAGGACGTGTTACCACTGTGATCAAAGCAGCAGGAGGCAAACAGACGTCCCTATTGATTCATAAGTGCTTTGTTATGTCTGAGGAAAAAGAGGAGAACAAGGGACTGGAGAGATGGATCATTGGCTGCTAAGAGCACTTCTGTTCTTGCAGAGGATCAGTAGTTCTCAGCACCAATATCAGGCAACTCAAAATCTCTTGTAATGCTATCTCAGGGTGGGTGGGGGATCTAGCACCCTCTTCTGGCCTCTAAGAGTACTGCACTCAAATACACACACACAAATAAAAGCAAAATAAATATTTTTTAAAAAGAAGACATCATTTAAAGAAATAAGAACAAAAACGTCACTAACCTTGGTTTCCTGCTGAGAAGGATGGGCAGCTCTCAGATGGAGTAGGAAGGGAAAGAATGTTTTCTATTGATGTTTGGACCACAGGAATGAGTCAGTTAATACAACTAAAATACTTACCTAATTGAAAACTTGTAGTGCCGTCTAACTAGTGATTAGCTTTTGAAGAAGGCACACATTTGGAGACCACATTAGCTTCTTAAAAGCCACTCCGGAAGAGCCCCTGACCATCTACCTGGGGCTGGCAGGAGCACCCCAACCACCAGGAAGCCAGCTGGCAATTCTGTAAGAGCAAGTTGCTCAGTTGCTCCCTCTAACTGTGATGGTGTGTATGGCAGATCCAGAGTACCGGGCGCTGACATTGTCTACCCTATCATTCAACCAGCCGAGGAGGCTCTCTTCAGAAGACTGTACAAAGAAGCAGGCTGACAGGCATCCTAAATGATCATTGATTTTAAAAAAAATCAATCAGGCAGCACTTTAATGCAGATTAAAAGGCAAATTTCATAGGACTTACATCCCCCCACACTTTGAGAAATCAAGAATGCAATGTATTGGACTTGCTTAAAGGGAAGAACTAGTATTGCATGCAAAGTCTATCTTAATAAACTGTTTTTAAAAATCAGATCCCAGAATCCTTCTCTCCTCACAAAGTATTGGAAGCTCCTCAGATATGGAGCCTGTGCTGGGTTTGTTGCTATGACAGATGCCTGAGAGAAGCAATGTATTAGCAGCAAACTTTATCCTGGCTCCTGTTGACAGAGGTTTCGTCTCACGGCTGGCTGGTTCCATCACTGTGCACCTGTGGTGAAGTTGGACATCACAGAGTCAAGAAGACATCAAATGCTAGTCACTCACCTCACAGCAGGCAAGAAGTAGAAGGAGAGAGACGGGAGGAACTGGGGGCAAGGTATGTCCTTCAAAGGGTCAACCCACCGATGATGTCTGAGCCCTCTAATCCAATCCCTTCTCAGGGTAGGGCTCTAGTGAAGTTCTGGCTGGATGTCTGGTGGTGAAATGATACATCATGGCAAGAGTTCCAATGCCTCAGTAGCAAAACCTCCTCCTGATGAAGCTCGCAGGGTGGTAAAGCCTTCCTGGAGTCTAAGTGAAATGTTGACAGGGTGTGCAAGAAATATCCACTGTAGCTTTCTCCACCATCCCCAAATGTTTACACCCTGAAAACTGTTCCCTTTCAGAGCCTGCTTCTACCAAGATAAGCCAGGCCTGGCTCCTCATTCAGTTGTGTATAATACCCCTGCCTTCTTGCTTATCTGTGTGCAGTGCCACCCCTACCTCCCTGCTCAGCTATATGCAACAACCCTTTCTTCCTGTTTAATTAATGAATATGCTGAGCTTCCAACTGCTTTAACTTCCTCATCAGAGAGATCAGACCTCCTGACCCCAGCTTTTCTGTGTACATGTGTCCATCATTTCTTCATTCCCTCGCTGCCCCTCGTCAAGGCTCTGGGGTCCAAGTTGTGCAAAACACAGCAGCAGCTCAGTGTTCACTGGCTGTAGAGTGAGCCTCAAACACAAGAGTCTGAGGACACTCGATATCCAGACACACAGAGACCTCAGTATCTCAAATAGCAGTTCCTTTGGGGGACTGGCTGAGAAGGATGTCAAAATACCCCTTGACTGAATGATATTCCCATAGGGATAGTTTGAATTTACCTACTAAGCGTACGTGGCTCATGCTGGAAGCGATATCTGTGAGAATTTCTGGTCTCCATCTCAATGGTTGAGTCAGTTGTTTCTGTTATTCTTTTTTTTTTAAACCATTATGGGTAAAAAACAAACAAACTAGAAATCTCCTGTTTTAGTTAGGGTTTCTGTTGCTATGAAGAGACACCATGACCATGGCAATTCTTATAAAGAAAACATTTGTTTGGGGTGTCTCACCTACAGTTTCAGAGGTTCAATTCATTATCATCATGATGGAGGTCATGGTGGTGCTGTATGAAGGCTGCTTGTTCATTTCCTAGCCACCCAGACTCCTGAAATAACCACACAGAAACTATTTATTAAATCACTGCTTGGCCCATTAGCTCTAGCTTCTTACTGGCTAGCTCTTACATCTTAATTTAACCCATCTATATTAATCTGTATATTGCCATGTGGCTGTGGCTTACTGACAAAGTTCTGTCCGGCATCTGTCTCTGGCAGGGCTACATGGTTTCTCCTGACTCTGCCTTCTTTCTCTCAGCATTCAGTTTAGTTTTCTCCACCTAGCTCCACTCTACCCTATCACAGGCCAAGACAGTTCTTTGTTAATCAATGGTATTCGCAGCATGCAGAGGGGAATCCCACATCATGGCAGCATTCAAGTAGATGTGTTTCTGCAGGAGTAGCTGAGAATCCTATGTCTTGCAGGCAAAGGAAGCAGACTGGTACATTGGGCAGTATCCTGAGCATAGGAAACCTCAAAGCCTGCCCCCACAGTGACACACTTCCTCCAATAAAGCCATACCCACTCTAATAAAGCCACACCTCCTAATAGTGTCACTCCCTATGAGATTATGGGGGCCAATTACATTCAAACTACCATACCTTCCTTCTGTCTCTACTGAAGAACCCACAACTCAACCAAATGACAACAATAATCAAATGACCTAATGCAAAAGCATGCATCTTAAATAGGTAACTCTCTCTCTCTCTCTCTCTCTCTTTTTTTTTTTTTTTTTTTTTTGCTTTTTTTGAGACAGGGTTTCTCTGTGGTTTTGGAGCCTGTCCTGGAACTAGCTCTTGTAGACCAGGCTGGTCTCGAACTCACAGAGATCCGCCTGCCTCTGCCTTCCAAGTGCTGGGATTAAAGGCGTGCTCCACCACCGCCCAGCGGGTAACTCTCTTTTTAAGAATATCTTTTACTTAGCTTTTTCTTTGATAATTTTGTTCATGTGTGTGATGTACCTGATCCTTTCCACAAATCTCCCCCTCCCACTCTTCCCAGGCTCTCCCTCAACACCCCGCCCCCACATACAAACACATTCCTATATCTCTTTGAACCCACTAGGTCCAGTTATTGTTGGCTGTTGGAATGTTGACTAATCTTTTTGGCTTGATCTTACACAGGTGAGTTCAAGAGTTGAGTGGCCATGCCCCGTCCAGAAGACAGTATTCCACTCAGCTCCCCTTTGTTCCCTCTTCTGAGATGTTCCCTGAGTGTCGGGGGAAGGGTTGTTATAGATGTCTGATTTAAGGCTGATCACTCAACAGTCACTTTTAAATAGATACTTTCTTAAAGATGCTATAGAACTGATGCGCAGGCTAAGACGCCCCGCTGCTAAGCATCAGAAAAAAAGGCAAGTGCTAGTCTTACACCCACTGAGTGAAATAGGGAGTGTTGGCAAGGACATGAAGACATTAGAATGAGCATGCGCTGTTGCTGGGGTTGAGAAGTGAGGCAGCTGCTGTAGAAAATGGTGGTGTCTCTTGAGAACTAAGAGGAGCGGCTGATGAGATGACCTAGCGGGTAAGAGTACTTTCTGCCAAGCCTGATGATTCCAGGACCCACAGAGTGGAAGGAAAGAAGCAACCCCAGCAAACTGTCTTCTAACTTACACACACACACACCCTGTCACACATATACCTGACCCTACTGTGGGCTCACACAAATAAATACATACGTGGAATAAAATGGGCCGGAGAGATGGTTCAGTGGTGCAAGCATGTATTATTCTTGTAGAGGACCAGAGTAAGGTCCCCATCTGTCTTAGTCACTTTTCCATTGCTGTGGAGAGACACTATGACCAAGGCAACACCATGACCAGAGAGAGAGTCTATGGCCATCATCGTCGGAAGCCTGACAGCAGGCAGGCAGCTGTGGCACTGGAGCAGCAGCTGGGTGCTTATATCCTGTTCAGATAGTAAGAGGCAGAGAGCACTAACTGAGAGTGGTGTGGGCACTTGAAATCTAAAAGCCTGCCCCCAGTGACACGCTTCCTCCAACAAAGCCACACCTTCTAATCTTTCCCAAACAGTTCCTTCAACTGGGAACTTAGCATTCAAACATATGAGCCTATGGGAATCATTCTCATTCACATCACCACACCGCCCCCCCCCCCGTATCAGTGATTCACAACCACCTTTACACACCCACACAGAGACATACACACATAATTAAAAATAAAATATGTCTTAAAAATCATTAAAAGTAGGATCATCACAGAATCTAACAATCTCCCTTCTGAGCATCTATGTTCAAAAGAGTTGAAAGCAGAGGTATGTGTGTCCCTATGTCTATAGCAACAACTGAGCAGTGCAAGACAGCTGCCAATCTAGAGATGAATGGAAACACAACACATGATGTGTTGCAATGGAATATTCTTCAGATTTAAGAAGGGGAGAAAATCTGTCTTACGCGGCAGCGTGGTTGAGCCTTGGGGACACTGGACTAAGAGAAACAAGTCAATGGGGGGGGGATATGCCACTGGCTCCATCCATGTGAGATTAGTAAAGCCAAATTTAGTGAGAAAGGACAGTGGTGGTTAGAAGAAGAGAAGAGGGATTGTTTGACAGTGGTAGTTTCCAATTTTCAGGTGAGGCTCTACAGATCGGTTTAAGAGCTAGTGCCAGGACAGGCTCCAAAGCTACAGAGAAACCCTGTCTCGGAAAAAAACTAAAAAAAAAAAAAAAAAAAGAATACATGACTATACCCAATGCTACTGAAGCGTGCACTTTAAAATGGCTACCACGATAAACATGATGCGGTGCATTTTTTCAATACAATAAAAGCAGAAAAAGAAATTGGCTTTAAAACTTACCAAGTGCCAATAACGGTTGAAGCTGAGAGATGACCCCATGGAAGTTCATTATGTTCCCTTCTCTTGCAAAAAAGTCATTTAGAGGAAGTGTAGGGAAGGCATTTAGGGTTGAATAAACTGTAGTAGAATGTGCACTGGAGAATGCTTATCATAAAGAGCCGAAGCCTCACAGAACTTAGGGAGGGAGAACTTAGCGGGTGGGACTCATGGTGCCCTGGTGCCACTTTCAGGACTCCAACCAGAGGGGAGCCAGGGATGCTCACAAGCCTCTAGGTCACACCCAACAGGAGCACAGTCAACACCAGTGATACTCTTTTGTTTGCTGGACACCTTACAAGAGACTGTGCATTATTCTCTGTTGGAGCTGTGGACTGCTGGGAAATAAATATTCTGATTACAGGAACTCTATTTCTGATCTATTTCATTTAATTTCCAGCCACTTGATATCTGATTAAACTTCTCTATTCGCCTTTCTGGAATAAACAATATAAACAATTTCAGTGTTTATTAAGCTATTCAAACATAGCATCAATTCCCCAGCCAGAATACCTTGCTTCGTTACCATGGATTTGATCCCAAGGCAGCTTCCCACGGATATCTGCCAAAACGTTCTTGGATTCCATTCGTAATCCATTTACTAACTTCCATTTGAAGGATAACTGTTTGTGTAAAACATTAACTATATTATTATGTCTCTTGATGGCTACCTAGATGAACTGGTAAATGATACAAAAATAACAATAAATTATATAATGATAACCAAAAGTGAGAAATGGAAAAATAGCATAGCTTTCATGAATGACGTTGATCACTAAATTATGCCAAATTTCAGAAGGATACAAAGATGCTCTTGTAGATAGCTTGTTTATCTCTGGCCGTCAAATGTCTAAGCATTTGGGTAGATCAAGATAGGTATCTAGTTTTCAGTATCTAGTTGGTATGTATATAGATGATTTATATGATCTATGACAGCTATACTGTTGATGACTTTATTAAATATTTAAGGCAAAAGTAGAGACTGAATAACAAGTAGTTGACAGAGAGAAGCAACAGATAGGGTAGCTACAGATCACCAAAATATGAGTTTGTAACATCCGGCCGAGATGACTGGAGAAGCCCAGGAAGAGAGCAAATGAAGGTTATAGCATCAAACTAGGGACTTAGAACCCACAGCAGACAGCAGCCAGAGGCGTTGACGCTGTCATCTGGAGTTCCCAGTGGAGCTGTCTCTCCAAGGATGAACTTTCAGCCTTCCATTGCCCAGGCATTTCTAGATCGGGGGATAAGCAATAGCAATGCCTTTTAGGAAGACTCTGCCTTTCTGGCTCTATTCAGGCACAAACTACCTTCACTACTCTTATCTGCTTGCTCTTTCCCCTCTCCCTGCTGCAGAGCCAGGGTGCCAGCCTGACCCAAGACAGGGGTGTTTGGAGGGCACTTTAAGACAAACATATTTGAGTCTGAAATAGGGGCGTCTACCCTGCTTCCAGAGATGTCTTTGCAGCAAGCTTAAATAACACACAACAATTTACCAAGGCAATGCACACTGCAATGATTTACACACATGCATGCACGCACACAGACCGCAGGTGCAGGGACGGTTCAAAGAGAGGATATTCCTGGAAAGGGGTAGAAACGGGCACACTGCTGCATAATACCACACCAGCGTAAGCAGCACAGCTTCTGGCATGGGAGAGTCGGAGGGGCTGTGTAAGGAGCACCGTGAGCCTTAGAGTGTAGTCCAGCCGACCGACCTCTCTAGACGCTCCCACATAAACCTCCATGATAGGCCTGGAGGGATGGCTCAGCCGTTAAAGGCTAGGCTCACAACCAAAAATATAAGAGTTCGGTTCCCAGCACCCACGGCTGTCCCTCCGGGTACCTAATTAAAAAAAAAAAAACCCTCCATGATACTTGATACATGGGCTGAAGTACAAATTGCCTCTCCTGAAATAGTAATGAAAACAAAGAACACGCTATCCCGGGTGGCATTTTGTTGCCAAGGCTAGCCTTTGATCTCTACAACATCTTGGGGCAGTCTGCAGGCATATTGAGAAATCAAATTACCCACTGTGTTTTTCTTTCTTTCTCCCCCCCACCCCCCACTTCAGCCATTTGTTAGAAAATGTTATAAAAATCCAAGTTGTCTCTCTTGATCTTTATCAGAGACTGCAGACGCCTTTGATCTCCTCTGCGTGTGACATTTGTGCACGGCTTCCCCATTTAATTGTCTGACTTTCGCTTGCTGTTAGAGTTGAAAAGTTAACCGTAGCTTTGCTCTTTAAAGAAACTCCTATTATCATCCAGCCAGTTTTCATATTAAATATGTCATTTCCTCACCACACCTTGTCACTCAGGTCACCACGTCAGGCACAGACAAATTCTGCATGTGTCTGTGAGAGAAGCAGAAAAAAAAAAAAAAAAGAAAAACTTTGGAAAGAAACTCCATAAGGTTGACATAAGCGTCACAGAGTCTCATTGAAAGGTCCCAAAGTAGAACCCTATCTACCCATAGCTCTCTCTCTAGTCCAGTCTGACTTCCTCAGTTTACCCCCAAGCACCTCCTTTCACCATGACAACTGACCAGTAGAAATGGGCAGGTGCACTTCCTGCTCTTTTCCCCTTGGCCTGTTCAAAGGAGAGAATCTTTCTGGCTCCATTAATGCAGAGATTCTCAGCACTGTGTCCTATGGATCAGTGGGAGGCATCACCTTCTCCATGAGGAATTTCAAACCATCAGGATCTATGAAAAATGGCTGACACTTGTACGCACAAAGCTTCAGAGGGTGTTTTCTGTACATTGCTCCCCTTTGACCCACAAGAAACTTTGCTTGGCAAAACTGGTAAACCGAGTCTGGTGGAGCTGATAAAACCACTGCATCTATGGTGTGATTTCCCTTCCTCTGCTCTGGTTCTGAGCCGGTACCTCCGGGCTTGGTGCTCAGATCTGTATTTTAAAACAGACTGTCACAGCTGATGAACAGGCCCTGGTGGGCAGGCGCGCCTACCTGGGAGGAAGGCTAGAAAATGCATTCGCACTTCATTTAGAGCCAAACACTTGAGAGCACGCCTGAGACAAAACAAAACACTTCAGATGACTCCCTGGTCCTGGGGGAGCCGCACCGCACAGTGAGTCTTCCGTGACACTTCCTTGTAACCATAGCATTATCAAAAGAGAAGTCTCCAGACTTTGGGGCAGGGGGACCTGTCCCCAAGTGGGAAGGGTCTGAAAACAAGAGCGTGCATCTCCGGGAGTGGCTTTAATGATTGTCGGTGCTGGGAGGTACCCTTGAGAAGTCAGGCACACGGCGGCGTATGTTGATTGCCATACCTCTGCGACACGCATCACAGCCAGGGGCAAATAAATGTTGCCAGATATTTGCTGCCTTTTTTCTCTTGAATTCTCACCTCTTACTAGCAGGCATGTGACTGTCTCATTCATCATAAGGCCTCTCCAGAGCGTGGAACACGTGCGTATCTGTGGACGTTGGTCAAATAAACAGGATATGGACACGGGGTGGAGCTTTTATGGGGTGAACTAGGAAACAATGTTCAGGGGTAACAGCAATGGCAGTAAAGGTGCCTAGTGGAGAGGGGATGGGGTTCCAAGGACACACAAAGCCCTGTCAGAGACACGGACTCCTCCAAAGAGAACATCTCTGCCAGGGCAGGAGAGGGAGCGGGCTGTGCTCAGGGTTCAGATTGGCAGACGAGCAAGACCATGCCCAAAGGAGCCTTTGGCAAGTAGCTGGCCACAGAAAGGCGGTGGGCAAGGCTGACCCCTCTGAATCCGCATGGGGAGATATCAGGGGAAGGAAAAGGATGAAGGGGGATGAAAGAAAAGGAAGGGGAGGAGAAAGTGAGTGGAGGAGGGAAAGGAGAGAGATGTGCTAGAAAAAGGATGGTAATGAGGGGAAAAGGAAAGGAAGAAGAAAGAGAGAAGGGTGGGGTGGAAGGAAGGAAAGAAGGAAGGAAGGAAGGAAGGAAGGAAGGAAGGAAGGAAGGAAGGAAGGAAGGAAGGAAGGAAGGAAGGGGAAAACGGTGGGAAAAGAAACAGAAGTTTTTCTTTCATCAGTAGAAAAAGCCCCAAGGCCAGAGGGCATGGTTGTTTCATAAAACATCACTAAAGGAAAAGAGTGGGATGGGCTAACCCCCCATCTAACCCCAGCAGAGCCTTCCTGTACCATGAAGGAGAAAGAAAGATTGACAGGTGAAAGACGGGCCAGGCAGGAAGTATAAATAGTAGCTCTGGATTATTTGTAACCTTCATTTTAAGGTAAGGATGATTGGCACATGGATGGCTTGGATTAAGGGAGCCCCTGATCTTTAACTTGCAGGTCACATGGAGAAAACTTTGAGAAAATGCTCCGACATGGAGATGTCAACTTGAGTGACAGCCCCGCGCACGGAGCCACTCGCTGGCTGATGCCTTTGCATGCATCACTTCACAGAAGTGATGACTGCCATTTGAACAGAGAGACATCCTTCCCGCCCGGGGTCAAGAAACTGACAGAGCCCACCCATTAATAGAAATAACTGTCATTTAAAATAAAATGCTTGGTGGAAATCTTCAGCCATCTATGAGAGAGCATGAGGCCTGTGAAGAGGGCACCCATGAATCACGGTGCGGGACACTGGCACCCAGAGATGGCACAACTGAGTGGGAGACAATTACATCCTGAGCAGTGCCTTCAGCTGGCTACATGGCTCCCCCCTGTGTAACGTGATGGCTTCTCTCTTAATTTACAGCCCTCCTCGGCGTTAATTAGGAGCTTTTCCTATGTGACAACACAGGAGGGGATCTGAGGGAGAAAATGAATGGCGGTATAGCTTCTGACTTGAGAGCCTCTTCTGGCAAAAAGCCTTTGAGTAGTAAAGGTTCTCTGGAGAAGGCTCCTTTTGGGACGGTAACAGAGCCTGGGACCTCTGCTGAACTTCCATGATATCACAACTGCGCCAGCAAAGAAAGGGCGCACGGAGATACTTCTTACGCAGAAGCTTAGCCTGGCATTAGGTAGTTTCCCATGAAAGCGTAACATTTGTCTTAAGCCACATGCAGATGAAGGGTCTCGAATGTGCTTGTGGGAAGTGGCCCCTGATGACTGTTCTTGGAAGTGTGACACCTGTGGCTGTGTAAAGCAAGTACTATATATAAAACATGGTCTTGTGCCATGTTTCTCAATGGCGTTTGATTTTGATATGGTAATTAGGACAGCGATAAAGTGAGTTTGGTGGCACCTGCCTATAATGCTGATACTCTGGAGGTGAAGGTTGGGGATCAAGAAGTCAAGTTCATCTTCTCTTCGATAATGATTGTGAATTTAAGGTCAGCCTATGTGAGGCCCTATCACCCCCCCCCCCAAAAAAAAAGCTAAAAATTAGTGATAAGGGCTGGGGAGACAGTTCAGTGACCCCCTCAAAGAACAGAATGGAGAGTGATTGAGGAAGATTCCTGGCTTCACTTAGGGGCATGCATGTGTAACACACACACACATACACACAGACACGCAGAGACACACACAGTAAAACAGAAGCATGATATGATCTACATGTTTCATATCTGCATATCTCATAGAGTGTCGGGGTACAGACTAGTTAAGCACCTCCCCCAGAGGCCTCCATTTGGTGAAGAATGGAACCCTCAAATCCAAGTCCTCAGACTCCAGCAACTGTGGCTTCCTGGCAAGGTAGGGCTTTATAACCAGTTCCGTGATGGCGGTTAAGCAGTTGCTCCAAGAGTGTGCAGTCCATAGGAAGTGGAATCAGAATTAGCCCTTGTGTGTTCCACGCTGCTAAGAGCTTTCAAAGATTAAATCCATCTACTTATGGGTAAGAGATTTCCTCAAACTTACTGGCTTTAAACAACACTCGGTTCTTATCTGATAGCGCGTTAGTTCACAAGTCCCCTTAGACACTTAAGAGTTCTAAGGACTGTAAGGGAATCAAGGCATCAGCTGGCTGGGCACTTATCCACAGACCCCAAGGAAGGTTCCAGCTCAGTCAGATCTCAGGAATGAACTTGGTCCCTTACGGTTATAGGACTGGAGCTCACATATCTCCGAGGAGCTTGCGTCGCATCTCCATAGGACTTGGAACTCTTTCTAGACTCGACACTCAGCTCTCCCCTCTTCTAAAGCAACAACAGCACACACACAGAATCCTGGTCATACCTCAGAACCTGTTTCTCTTTCTACAACCAGCTGGAGAAAAGCTCTCTGGTGGTCACAGTCACCTAGATAATATCTTGTCTTAAGGGCGACTAATAAGCAACTGTAATCACAGCTGTAAATCCTGGGGACAAGTCAAGGTCACTGGAATGATGGTCCAACTCCACGAGGAAGGAGTCATGCTACAGTGAGGGGGTTCTTAGAGTTCTGCCCACCACAGTGCACATGGGCTGGCCATGGCTGGCCTTTGATGCTCAGCATCTTTGGCTCATGGAAACTCACTCAGTTTGTCCCAGCAGGTGACTATAAGCTCAGTAGAGTGACCTGTAGCTCCTTAGCAGCAAGGGGTGGCCAAATGGGAAGAGGTGGCCATGGAGTTTGAAGATCTGAGACCTCTGCCACTCACTCGGGAACACAGGAAGATCTCTCTCTCTCTCTCTCTCTCTCTCTCTCTCTCGCTCTCTCGCTCTCTCGCATCCCCATGCTTAGGTTTCATGATGTGAATGCCAGTCAAACAATGAGTTACAGTCCCTGTGCTTAGAAGCTCACTGACTCCATAATAGAATTGCCCTGGCACAGTCAACAGATTTGAGTTCTCTGAGAAACCCTCCCTTGAATGCATTGTTGGAGTCTAAGACTACCCTCAGGGTCAGGATGTGCCCTACATCACTCTGGTTCTTAGACTGCTAGATCCTAACTGTGGACTCAGCACCCATTCCTTAGTCCTACAAAGATTAGCAGAGACTAGGCTATGGCCATAGCCATACAGCATGGAGGAGACATCAGGGGCACGGTATAGATGAAGGAACTGTATAGGTTCCACTTGAAACCTCCATGTACAGTCTGTGGGCCATGAAATTCACAGGGGTCCTTCTGACCCTCTCCTCGGGTGTCTACTAAGGGTCGTCACTCTGAAAGGGCCAGCTGCCTCGTCATGGGCAGGAGTGAAAGCTGTCCTCATAGTCCTCTAGCCCAGACAGAGTCTGCTCATAGGAGCCCCTCGCTCTAGCTTGAGTCATCATCACCCCAGGGACCTCGATGTGGCACTGGGAATTTGCCACAGTAATTACAGATGTAACTACAGATGTTTCCGACAGCATCCTTGCAGACTTGTCTGAGATGGAACTCTTTACCCAGTGTAGTCAGGGTTCTCAAGAGTGATGGAGTCTAAGATAGAGTCTCTCTCTCTCTCTTTCTCTCTCTGTGTATGTCTGTCTATCTATCTATCTATCTATCTATCTATCTATCTATCTATCTATCTGTGAGGCTATCTATGTATCTATCTGGAATTTATTAGAATGACCTACAGGCTGTGGTCTAGCTAATTCAGCAAAGGCTGGTTACGGGTGGAAAAATCCAAGAATCCAGTAGTTGTCAGTCTGTGAGGTGTCTCAGCTGGTCTTCAGTATACCCTGGAATCCTGAAGAAGTAGGCTCTAATGCTCATAAAGAATGGACTTGTGAGCAAGTCAAGAGCAAGCAGACAAAGAGCAAAAGCTTCCTTAGGCTTCCAGCAAGAGATCTGGCCCAGATTAGAGGTGGGTTTTCCTACCTCTTAAAAAATCTGGATTAAATCATGTGTCTGCCTACCTCAAGATCCAGATTAGAAATTGATTTTCTGCTGGGAAGTGGTGGCACATGCCTTTAATCCCAGTGCTCAGGAGGTAGAGGCAGAGGCAGAGGCAGGTGGATCTCTGTGAGTTTGAGGCCAGCCTGGTCTACAAGACCTAGTTCCAGGACAGCCAGGGCTGTTATACAGAGAAACTCTGCCTCAAAAACAATCAAACAAGCAAAAACAAAAAAAGAAATTGATCTTCCTACTTCAAATTCAGTAAAAATCTCTCACTGGTGTACCCTCCATTTTGGGGTTTTAGTTCATTCCAGATGTAATCAAGTTGACAATCAAGAACAGACTAGCAAAGACATCCTTGACCATCAACAAACTGTGCTCTAGCAAATGTAGCCTCAATTTCTCCATCCTAAGCAGCCTGGAACTCCACTTTTAGGACAACAAGGATATTTAAATGCTGTTCCCATACTCAGACAGACATGCAGTCTGTCTCTGGGAACGTGGTTGACTTTTTCCTGTACCAAACATGAAACTATGAGCAATTCTAAAAGATTATTTTCTTTCTTTCTTTTTAGTCATCTAGACTTTAGAAACTGTACCCAGTAAACTCATCCTCAGAGCACCCAGCTTACAGACATAAACACCCTGGAAGATGTGAAGGGTGTCCCGGGAAGCCCCTCAGGAGGCTCAGGAGACGAGCGGTATTTAGATGAAAAGAAAACTTTCTGGGGTTCTTCCTGGAAGAGAGCCTTGTGGAAGTAAGGATTTAGCAGAGGGATAGAGAGGGGGTGTCTGATTCCCATGGGGCCCTTCTGCATTGTCCCTGCATTCAGGGAGACGGCTTGAACTTGACCTTCCTGTAGGTGCTAGTTCCTGGCTGGCAGCTGCTCCTGGAGGGAGGGGGAAAGAACAGAAAACCTTGGGAAAATCTATTCCCTGTGGCTGGTGGCAGTCACCAATGAGCACAAAAGCTGTGAGAAGCTCACTATAAAGTATGATTGCTTTGGTTCTAAGAAGGGGAGGAAGACAGAATGGGTAGATGGCTGAAGAGGTAGTAGCACCTGCCACCAAGCCTGGTGACCTGAGTTTGATTCCTGACATTCACATGGTGTAAGATAAGAAGTGACTCCTGCAAGTTGTCCTCTGACCTACACATAGAGAGACACAGACACACACGCGCGAGTGTGCACGCACACATACATACACACATGCATATGCACACACTCTAACATACACACACATGCACACACATATGCGCACACACACGAACACACATACTCATCCATACACACACACTCATACACAAAGAAGAGACCATCTTAATGAGCAATGGGGACCCTAAGTCACATGAACCCCCTGCCCCCTCCTCTGCGTAATATCCCATGCACATGGTTGAGTGTCCAGCATCCTTTTGTGTCTGGAAAGCAGGAGGCTCGTGCTCTGTGGATGTAGGGATGCCTTCAGCTCTAACAGGGCTTGACTTTGTGTCTGTCAGGAAAAGGCAGTAGGAAATAGAAATAATGGAGAAGATAATTAATGGAGCCCACAGGTTTCTTTGTAACCTCCGCCACTTTACCGTGTCAATAATTGGAGAGCAGACTTTCCCCAGGATATTCCAGAGCGTGACTAATTGCAATAACAAAGAACACATTTCCCCTATTCCCTGCCCTCTCTGACTTGGAAAAATGTAGTTTTGCCCTTTTCCAGGTGTGTGACGCAAGATGGGTGAGCCGAGCCTACCATGTAGACATGACAAAAAGCTCATTTGCTGAAAGCTAGGCACCCCAAAGGGTTCCTTGCTGTTTTCTGGAATGCTAAACCAAGCGACACCCTGCAAATTATTGTGAGACTGGGCCAGGAGGACAGAGATCTACCAACTGTGACTTCATCATACAGCGATGCTGGCATAGCACATGTGGATTTTTTTTTATGTAAGTCAATTTGGTGTCTAAGACATTTACATTGTTTCCCCAAAGGTTGTACAAACACATTTACTCATTTATTTCTATCTAGCGGCAGAGACGGGAGGCTCCTGGGACCAGAGGAACTCGGGGATCTGATGAGGACCAGGCGGTTTCCAAGGCCATGCAGGGAGGGATCTGTGTGTCTGGAACACATTAGGGGCATGTAAGGCAATGCTTGCCCCAGGCCTGTTAGCCCCCAGGACTGCAGAGGGTCTGCCATGCATTGACTGTGTGTCTTGAGCAAGGTGCTTGCTGTGGCAGGGCATAATAAGAACCATAATTAGTCTGACCTCCTCTATCTACTCCCTCTGATAGTTCCCTGCCAGGCTGACCTCAGGCTTCCTTTTGAGTACTGCGACATTAGCAAACCCACAAGGGAGGCTTAGAGAAGGACTTACACATGGCAGCTGCCTATCTTGCTGCCCCTGCAACCAATTCACCCACAGGTAAAAGAACCCATGCCATTCTACCGGGAGATGGCTAGCTATCCTGGTCATTCAGCCAGTGGCCAGTCAACTACTAGACAGGTATGTGACTCTTCAGACAACCTGCCAGGTGACCTTGTACACAGTGTCCTAGCTAAGACCAACAGAACTGAGTCCATCTGAGACCAGCCCACACCCCTACTTTGCAGCACTGGGAGCTAAGAGGAGGGTAGCATGAAGACTCTGAGTTGGAAAGATCTTAAAGCTTATTGACCCTGTGCTTACCTCCCTCCCCTCCGTGACTCGGCACTCACCCGCAGTCTCTCCACCTGTGGGAAAAACAGAAGTTGCCAGTGCACAAGAATTGCTGGGGTGTCTATGAGTATTTCCGAAATAGGTGCTTCATGTTTGATTGGAGCAACTTTTTTTTTCTGGAAAAAAAAAAGATTAAGTATTGGGGCAGCTTAATTGTGACTGTCACATCCTTGCCATGATCTTCTGGGGCATTGCTTTCACGCTTGGGTTTAGGGATAAGCCACATCACGTGTCCTGCCCAGCTCTTAGCCTACTGTAGCAGCCATTTCAGAGCTGCCTCAAGGCATGGCACTTTGTCTTAGGGTGTCTATTGTTGTGAAGAGACACCATGGCAACTCTTATAAAGGAAAACATTTAATGGGGGTGGCTGCCTTACAGTTCAGAGGTTTGGTCTGATACCGTCATGGTGGGAAGCAAAGCAGCATGCAGGCAGATGTAGTACTGGAGCTTGAGACTCCTTGATCCAAAGGCAACTGGAAGTGAACTGAGACACTAGGGGGTATCTTGAGCATATATGAGACCTTAATGTTCATCTCTACAGTAATACACTTCCTCCAACAAGACCACACCTACTCCAACAAGGCATTTCCTTTCATCCACCATACACTGCCTTCCTGAGGGTGTGGGGGGATGGAGCACAGAATCTCCTCACGTGCCCAGGTTCTGCAATCCTGGAAGAACACCACAAGCTGCTTTCTCTCTTCCTCTCTGAGAACCACATCATGACTAAGCCACAATACTCACTCCTGAGCATGCGCACAAGCTTTACAAAGTTAGCTGCATCGTTGGAGAGAACTAGCATCGTGAAGCAGAGAAGCTCTAGGCACAGCTAGTAAAAGACAGAAGCTGATCTCACCTGAACAAGGCATCCATCAGGCCTCCCATGGCCTACTCACACCTTTGGTTTTTTGCAGAAGGCCCTGTCCTGCAGGAGACCGCATAACTTATTGTCCAGGCTGGGGCACCTGGAGGAATGAAGAGGGGCTAGGAGGGTGGGCGCATCTGGGCTGGGCTGGGCAAAGTAAGGAGTGCGCCCATCCCAATTTTGTTCTGGAATGTGAAGAAGAAGGAGAAGGAGAAGGAGGAGGAGGAGGAGGAGGAGGAGGAGAAGAAGAAGGCGGCGGCAACTGACCTTCGAAGGGACTTCAGCACTGACACAGATGCTGCCAAGTGAAGCAGATCACATCTGAGAAGAGAAAACAGAGACCCAGGAGTCAGCGTTTTCGTGGCACCTTATAAAGCATGTTCTTATCAAATTGGCGACTCCTGCCTGAGGAATTCTGATGCCAGGTCTTGGATTCTTAGGTTGGATAATGAGGGCTCTGACCTGACTAGCAAATGCGTTCAGAGTATGGTGGAATAGAAAGTAGGGCTTGGTTGAGGAGGTAGGCATGTACCCTTGAAGGCTGGAGGAAGTAGATACATAAAAGGAAAAGGAAGCTTGTCCCTGCTTTCTCTCCTCCCCCTCTTCCCTCTCCCTCTCCTTTTACAATGTGAACAGATTTCCCCACCATGCTCTTCCAAGATGATATTTCTGCCCGGTCCCAGGCCTGGATGCCATGGAACCAGCTGACCACGGACGGAAACCACCAGCCCCGTAACCATTTCTCCTCTTTGGTAACCTCAGGTATTCTACTACAGCAGTGAAAAACAGACACAGATCCTCTCTTCTTCAGGATTCATGAGCCTGCTTTGCCTGGACACCTCCGGAGGTGACCTGGTAAATAGTGGATGAACAAGTGAATGCGGGAAAGAGATGGGCACCAGCGTGTTTCTGTCCTCCAGCTCCATCCGGGGCTCAGAGGCCCGCTAACGGAGGAGGAAGGCTCTGCACTGTGGAAACTTCTCTGAAACCTCCTAATAACTGACTCGCTCTTTAGTATGAAGAAGTTCTGCCAACATCCCCTTCTCACATTCTTCAGCGGCTGAAAAATGAGAGTTTTGTTCTTCCCCGCGTGGGAGGACTGGCCTGGGTTCTGCAATGTGCGGTTGGGGGAATAGTATCTTCTTATGTGTTCCCCGTCTCTCTTCCCCCTCCTCTGCTATCCTTTCTCCCTTTTTGATATTTTAGGATGTCTTTTATGCCCCCCAGAACCCATGCTCCATGTCAGAGGCCCCCTCTGCCCTCCAGAGTTCCAGTGAGGCTGCGTGTGCTGTGAGCACTTGTGAAATCAGTTAGCGGTCTCATTTGTGGAGTGCCGCCTTTTCTACCGTTAGCCTTCTCCCCTGCCCCTGGAGAAAAAGGTTTTCATTTCTACATAGTGGGGACAGTAGGGAATGAGGTGGTAACAGCATGTCCTTCTTGGATATTTTGATCACAGTTTCTGTGAGTATATTGCTAAATATGTTTCTGAAACATAATCATTCCTGGAAATCGGCACGTTGGAAAGGAAGGAGGCTTGCTCTGGTTGCTGTGATCCGACTGCCTAGCTGCCTGAGACTTGCTTCTTGGGAGGACCTCTGTCCATCTTCTCAATGAGGTAAAAAAGGCAACTGAATGTTCCTCCCCTGTTCAGTGTGATGTTTACTAGATGTATACATCGCTGATGGGTACCACCAGCAGAAGTTCTCTTAGCACAGGGCACAGGAGCCCTCTGTCTCAGTGATGGTGTGGCCATTGTACTGACTGACACCCTCTAAGATAGGGAGGAAAGGAGGAGCCAGGCCCTTGCTGAACATAGCAGCCAGAGTTTGCTAGTGAGTGACATGGTGGCACAGTCCTAGTACTCAGGAGACAGACAGACAGGCAGACCAGACAGAAAGAAGTGGGAGGAGGAGGGGAAGGAAGAGAAGGGGATGATGCAGAGCCTGGAGTAACAGGAGAGTGCCTCCTGGACACCAGGCTCCTTGGTTCCATGACTCCTGCCCACTCCTGTACCTGAGGTCTTGCAGAGCTGTGTCTGAAGACTTTAGACCCTGGGGCCCAAAGGGCTGAGAGGCCATCACATTTCTCAGGGGTAGAGCTGTGATGGGGCTCAGGAGAAGGAACCCCACTGCTAGCTTCATGCTGTCCAGATGCGGCCCCACCACATGCCCTGGGGAAGACACTGAAGTTGGATTTTCATTTTGCTTTGGCTTTCTTCCTTTTGCTGTCCCTTCTCCCCCTCAGGTCTCCTTTATAAGTCATCCATAAGTTACCTGTACCAGCATCGCTTAGCTTGGAAGGACTAAGTTAGGAAAACCTGACTTAAGACTCAGGTTTATGAGACCAGTGTGTTTTTACCAGGGATCTATTTAAGAGGGAGACTCCTTCTTCCTGTCTCTGAGAGCAACACATGCAGAATGCCAGGCTTGTTACTTCTGCATGACTTAGGGAGACTTTGCAAGACCATTCTCCACAGTAGGTGTCTTGTGCAGGTATTTTTGGTCATGGGGAGCCTTAGAGACTCACGGAGGAGCTGCAGTAGCTCAGGACATGTACCCACTCACACACGCTACATTCCTACAAACCTAGGTCCGTAGATGCTAGAACCCAGGCTCTAGAACCCATTGAGGGTTAAGTCCTTACTACAGACTCCAGGAGTGCAGTGGTTAGATGAAGGGCCAGGCACAGTCTTCTGTTTATGGGGAACAGATATGTCTTGGAGATATGAGTGAAGGCCCAGTTTGCCAGGCATGCAAGCAATATGGTGCTTCTGCATTAGTGCCCATGAGAAAGAGCTCCTCTAGCCGGGCTCATTAACCATCAAGTTAAATAAAGGGTCATTCCTATGTAACTATTCTCAGTGATGTAAAGAATGGGGATACTGGCAGCGTAAATAAGCCAAAGGCAACAACTTGGAAAGGCCTTGATGCTACCGAGCACCTGGCACCAACCCATGTGCACCTGCAAGTCACCTGGGATCTGCACCTGTCTTGGTGAAGCCTGAAGGATAAAAAGCCTCCATCCAGCTGCATTCTGTGCAGAGAGACATAAAAATGGTTTGGTTGTGGCTTAAAACCAACATCTAAGTCTTAGGAGAAATTTTTTACAGGATTGATTCCTACTTACTAAGGTTCTTCAAAATCTCCCCAGTACTTCAAGGCAAAAGGATAAAAGTCTCAGGGGCTGGGGATAGGACTTGATGAGTAAAAATGCTTGTGTAAGCATGAGGACCAGATTGGGGGACCCACTCAGAATCCACATACAGATGGGATGTAAGTTTATATGCCTGTAGTAGCATCAGGGCTTGGGTTGGGGGTAAGTGTTGGGGGCAGAGCAGACACAAGAAGATGGTTGGCTGTCACTGGATGCTAACCCATCAAGAAGCCAACAAGTTCCAAGTTCAGCAAGGGACCTTTATCAAGAGGATAAGGTGAGGAGTGATGGACAAGAAAACCCAGTGTTCTCTCTCATCTCTGTGTGTACCTGCACACATGTAAACCACAGACAGAAAGACACATATACACACACATCCAGGCACACACACAACTTAGGTTTGTCTACACCTTTCTGAGTCCTCCCAGATGCTCTACATACACAGGACCCTTGAGTGCTATTTGACATGGGCCACATTAGAGAAACCCCAAGGGCGGCTTCCGCAGCAACAAGATATTGCTCATGTGGTTTCCCATTCTCCCTTTCCCTTGGGGTAAGCAAGGCATGCTCCGTATTACCTGTGGCCGGGGTAGAAATGAATACTTTCAAAACCTAGGTTACACTGTTTGGAGGTGTTGAAGGGGTCCTGGCCCCCGAGTTCCTGTCACCTGCTCTCTGCTTCCCTGTCATAGTTGTATGTGTCCATCATCCATCCTAGCCCATCGTCTGCCTGGGACATGTTGGGGTGCCTGCCCAGGACTGAGGAGGCTGTGGCTTCGTCTCTCTGTAGTCTAAAGTATAAGCTACTGGCCTGGGAAATCCTCTAGGCTTTGAGAGGCTGGAATCAGGAGGAAGGCACGTGGTTAGACGGACATAACCTTCCTCCACTCCAAGGGAGAAAGAGTCACTCATGCTGACGAGGACAGGATAGAGCGTCACCTTTAGACAAGGGAGGAATCTAGCTCTCAGCACCTGCACTTATTCTTCTGGTCACCATGTACGGCTCCCATTCCGAGGAATAACATTTATTTCTGTATGAGGAATGAACCATACATCAATGTCAGCGCCTTCCCTTCGTCTGTATTTGGGGTGATGGTAGACTGTGCCTTTAAAAACCCGGAGGTCAGAAAGGTGATGCTTCTCAAAGATGGATGAATGACTGTGGGTCTCCTGTTACCCCAGGCTTGTAAGAGCAGCTGTTTCCATGCTGGGGAAGGTTTGTTTAACAAATACGGCAGGACACGCAAGGGCCCCTGGCTGCCTGTTCTCATTCCCACAGAGCGTGGCATGCTGCCCCGTTCACGTGCAGCATCCTTTTGCCCTTGAGCAACGGTGCCAGGGACTTGTGGCTTTAAACGGGCACTGAATGGTGCACAGAAGATGCCTGGCTTTTTGCTTGGTTGAAGTTGCCTCGTGACCCCAGCAACCTAGAGCCCAGCCTTATCCGTAATAGGTGCTCCCTGGGCTTACGTAAGACGAGCATGACGAGGAACGGTGTGTGCAGAGTTGCAGCTCAGGCCTGATGCTACATAAGCACTCTAGATTCTGCCCTTCACTGGGATATCCAAGAAGCCCTAGCAGGCTTGCAGAATAGAATGGCTGTGACCCCAAAGAAAAAGAAGGGCTCCAATTCCAATACCCCATGCAGCACCTCAGGTAAGAGACAAATCTAATAACTAGAAAAGATCAGGACTCAGAGTCAGGGTCGGGGGAGGGGGGGGGGCGGGTTCAAATGACTAAAAGATTATGAGAAAGGTTGAGTCTGGAATTAGCACACTGGTTTACCATATCTCAGCTTCAAATTAGTTAGGGAATAAATATTTCTGTAATATTCATTGACAACTTGGTAAATAAGAGGTGGCCACAAACTGTTTTGACACTCTTTCCATTAAGATATAGTCTAAGCCCCTCCTCCTTGAACGTGGGTGGGCTATGTGTCTACACAGAGTGTGGAGGAAGGGGAAGATATACTTGCCCTCATGAGACTGGAAGTTTCCACCCTGCCTTTGCAGCCCATGGCTCACTTGTGGTATCAGGAACTGCTCTGTAAGGAGTCTGATCATCCTGGGACAGAGACTCAGAAAAAAAAACCCAGAAAGCACATGGGAAAGTCAAGAGTGTCTGCTGGGTTTAGCCTTTCAGGCGGCTCTGTGTTGAGCATATGGGACATACATTTGGGCTCTCTCATCAGCTGCTGTCTTAATACAACCACAAAACCTTACTCTATAACATCTCAGGGTAGGAGAACTGGCCAGCTGAGCCCTGACTCACAGGACTGTCAGGGACGGTAAGCTGGCTATACTTCCAGTCTCTAGGTTCGGGGAGAGTGTGTCCTGCAGTGGATGTAGCTAGAAGGACAACCTAGAGAGCCACTTCTTCATGCACATCTAGGACTTTCGACGCCATTCTCACTAGTCACATGATTCCCTTCTGAGGAATCTATGCTAACACAACCCAGCACATGGTAAGCCTTCTCCAGTCCTTTTTTCAACTTGAATTAGGTTTGCCTAGGAAGTGAACAATCCAAGTGTCGAACACGATGGAAAGCTGAGCTACCATACAATCCAACGGTGCCATTTTAGGCTTACTTTTGTCTTTATTTTTGCTTTGTTCTCCTTTTTCTTATTCAGTACATAGGACCTCTTGCATGCTAAGCAAGTACTCCATCCCTGAGTCAAACAAACACACACAAAAACAAAAAAAAAATTTTATTCCTCTTTGAATGTTTTAATGATAGTAGGAAAGGGATCCAAACTGTGTATTAATATTTGCTTATTGATGTTAAAAATAAGCAGATATGCAAAGTCTATAAGGAAATGTGCCCAACTAGCCATTATGGTTACCAGCGGATAATGGAGCTATGGTTGATTTTCTTCAATGTTTTTTACCTTCCACATTTTTATTTATTTATTTAATTTTTTGTTGTATTTATTACGTGTGTGTGTGTGTGTGTGTGTGTGTGTGTGTACAATTAAGCACCTGCCATGGCATGTGTAGAGGTCAGAGAACAACTTTTGTGAGTTGGTCCTCTCTGTCCATCCTAGGTTCCAGGGATAAAACCAGGTTGTTAGACCTGCCTGGCAATTGCTTTCTCCTATTAAGTCACCTTATCAGCCTACAAATTATTTATAATGAGATTGTATAGCTTTATTTCAATCAAATGTGTAAGGGGTCTGTCGCTGTAATGCAATACTTTTGACTATTACCTTACAAAGAGGAATGGCTATTTAGCTCACAGTTTTAGAAGCTCTAGCCCAGATTGAGTCAGTCCATTGCCTTGGGACTCTGATAAGGTGCCACCTATTGAGCAGTGGCACCAACAAATGGAAGTGAGAAAGATGATGGGCCAGATATGACAGTCATCTCAAATGGCGTGTCCTCTGTGACTTAAAGACTTCCAGTAGGCAGTACCTCTCAAACAATCTACCTTCTCTCTGTATTGCCATCCTTGGGAACAAGACTTCAACAGAAGGGTCTTCGTGGGGACATTCAGCATCCAAACTATAGAACAAAACAGTCCAAGTAAAACTAAACAAGGAGATGTAGGCTTGAGGTTAATATGGAATGAGAAGGAGCCTTAGAGGTAAAGAAAGCCTTTGTCAAGAGTAGTCTGTATAGAGTGTCATTCTCATGATGTCACTGAACTCTCCAAGGATGCGAAGGGTTTACACTTGACTCAACATGCTTTTCAAAGAGATCATATGGAGTCCTACTGGCAAATGAGATCTGGTCCAAATGCACCCCCTTCAAGGGACCCTGGTGGACTGGAATAGCTCGATATAGTCTTCCAGTCCCTAACTCTGCTCTCAGTTCCCAAATGCCCTTGTGTGACCTTGCTGTCTAATGTCTCGTGTCCCTGGAATCCTGTCAGTTCTTCCTCTTGGCACACAGGCTACAAATGATGATTGTGCTTCTTGGCTTCCAGGACTTCGTGAGCTCATGTCAGATTACTTGGTGCTGTATAGCTTGTTCCATCAGTTTATCTCCTCTAGAAGCCCAGGAGGGACCCCAGAGTGGCAGCATCCTTTGCCAAACTCTCTTCTGGTTCCCATGGCACCCAGCCTGGCACTGGGCTCCTATGAGGTACTCGTGGAAGGAGCGATGCATTGAATATCCTGCCCACTTCTGTCATGTTGTTCAAGTCAAATGTGCTAAAGAACATGCAGGACTGTGTAAATGCCACACTGGCACATAAACAGAAAGAACTGGAGTTATTAATTACCCAGAATGTGAAACACTGAACATTTTCACAGAAGGGGGGAAGCACGCACTCATCCACATTTCTCAGAGAAGCCGTTCTGCCTGCTAAATAAGGTTTCCTTCTTCCAAAAAGTAGGAGTGGAGAAAGCAGATCATCGCTCTCCGAGATGTCAGCAGAAGCTCATCAGAGCACGCATCTGTGGCTTCCGCCTCCGTGGCTCCTGCTTTTGTTCGGTTTGGCGACTTTAACAACAGCCTGGATGAAAAGGGGAATTATTGCACAGCCAGCGAAGACAGGTGAAGGCCTGAGCGCTGTCTCATGCCAGAGATAACAGTTACTTTCCCTTTGTATACATGGGTGTTTTCAAAGGTGCAAACCCTAGGTTTAATTTGAAGGCTAATAGCTTGTAAGAAGATCGCTTATCTAGTGTCCTCCAGCCACGATGTGCCCATCACCAGACACCAAGAAACAGCTAGTTGGGAGCTGTGGAGTAGTGGGGCATGAGATCCCAGCATAGGTCTCAGGAGTTGGACAGAGCAAGATGTGACCAATTGAGGTCTTGCAAGCTCTCTGACAGAGGCAAGCAGTCCAGTGGTGGGAAGTAAGATTTTCCCCATAAGACCGTGTATACTTGCTTATTTCCATATCTTTTTGTTTACTTGGCACAAGCATCTATGTAAGGTCAATGGCATACAAAGGTGACAACTGAATCTGCCTGGTGGAGATCATGCTGTTGGGTGAGGGGGAAAAGGGTGATGGCTGTGGGCTGAGTGGGGACAAGGAGAGGAGACAGGGTCTCAGTGACCGTGACAGCAGGAATATGAAACAAGAGGAGAAAAGAGTAGAAAGAGAAAAGAGAGGGGGAGCCAGGATTTTCTTCTTCTTCTTCTTCTTCTTCTTCTTCTTCTTCTTCTTCTTCTTCTTCTTCTTCTTCTTCTTCTTCTTC
>NC_022015.1:26309852-26327225 GCF_000317375.1 Microtus ochrogaster | reverse complement strand
TCTTCTTCTTCTTCTTCTTCCTCTTCCTCTTCCTCTTCCTCTTCCTCTTCCTCTTCCTCTTCCTCTTCTTCTTCTTCTTCTTCTTCTTCTTCTTCTTCTTTTGAGCCAGGATTTTCTAAACATGAGTACATGGCTGTGGCCTTAGTGGAGGGAAAAAAGTGGTCAAGAGTGAGGCTGGTGGTGAAGGAGAGAGACAAGAATCCTTGAAATGAGACCCAGAAGTTGGAAATGTAAAATGGACCGAATCCAGAGCAGTGTGGGAATGGGGCAAGCCTGAGCTCAGGCCCCATGGTTAACTAGATTTTAGCCCAGTGACTAAGCTGGTTTCCTCCTTTCTCTGCCATGTGATACATTCACAGCCCCGAGCCAATGTCTTGGCCAAAGTGCCACAAGCCAATCTGATGGAGGCAATTCCTCAACTGAAGTTTCCCTTCCCCGGGTGACTTTTTGTGTCACATTAACAAAAAACTAACTAACACAGGGATGTCAAGGTCACCTGGCAAGACAAGAGGGTCCAATGAAGCACTGGGCAAACATACACAAAAGAGAGCCAAGATTCAAACTCAGTGCCACAAAGAGATAGAAACGGGACCCTAAGGGCAGTCCCCAGGCTTCTCATGCATCAGCCATCAACAGGCTCCCATTTCAGTGTGTGAGGTCCCCAGGACCAGTCAGGGGATGGCACAAAGCCAGTGCAGGTTTTGTTTGTGTTCTCCAGACCCGTGGCATAGCAAGGCAGTATGGGATGGTGGTGAAAGTGTGGCTGAGATGAATCGTGAGATCTTGTCTGGGAGGCGAGCAGGAGAGACAAGAATTAAGTGGAAGGTGGCCTGCTTAACAGAGGGGTCTACAGCAGGCATTCAGGAGGAAGGATGTGCACAAGGGAAGCCACACAGAGGAGAATTCCTTAGCCAGACCGTGTCCGTCCCCACCTCCACTGCCCTATCCAGAGCATTTTCCCGAGGTACTCAGAATGTATCTGGGGATGTTCACTTTCTTTGTGAATGAAATGATGGAGAGAACGAGCAAGGCAAATAGACCACAGAGGGACGTCTGCATGGAGCCAAGAGCCAGGACTGTCAAATGAGGTTTGCCTATGTCAGTGGATGGTGGGCTGGGACTGTGTTCACAGGGGGGCTCCAGCCTCTGTTTCCACCCCTAAAGCCATCTCTCAGTCTCCTCTAGCCTCTCCAGTCTGTGCGTAGCCTTCTAGCAGGCAGTTAAGGAACTTCAGGGGCCTGACCCACCAGGACTGTGTGCAGCTGAGAGATGGGCTTGGTAGTTTTACACCCAAGTTCTTGTCTACTCCTGACCAGTTCTAGGCGGGTTCCACAAAGATCCTAGAGGGCCCTGGCAGCATGCAACCTCCGTTGGCTTTCCTGTTCCGTTTCTTCTCTGTCTCTGTATCTCCATGAGTGTGTGTTTAGGAGAGACAGGCAGAGAGAGAGAGAGAGAGAGAGAGAGAGAGAGAGAGAGAGAGAGAGAGAGAGAGAACACAGGATCTTATGTGGCTCTTTGACTAGATCCCGGAACCCAGGTAATAGAAGATTAACAAGAGAAAAATGTAAACGTTCTGCTAATTTTATATACACGCGGGGATATTCAGTGGGTGAAGGCAAAGAGCTGTTGAAAGCATAATGTCAATAAAGTTTAGACAAAGGACAGAAAGTTTATTGTAATCCCAGAACTTGGGATGCAGAAGCAGGAGTATCTTAAATTCATGGCCAACCTGGGTGCTGTAAAGACACAACCACTACATCCAACCTCCTCCACAGGAATAAATAAATGGGATAAAAGCTGGCTTCCTTCCTTCCTTCTCTTCCTTCCTTCCTTCCTTCCTTCCTTCCTTCCTTCCTTCCTTCCTTCCTCCCTTCCTTTCTTATTCTTTCTTTCGTTCATTCCTTCTTTTTTTTTAAGACAAAGGAAGGGAATAGGAGGCAAGGCAAAAGAAGAGCAGTAGCTTCGGTCTGGACTGGCAGGATGAACGGCTCTCTGGACAGGAGCAGTAAATTCTGGGGATGACACTTACTTAGATGGATGGGTGTGTAGCCCAGAGGACAAGCGGTAGATAAGGGTGACTTCAAAGCGTCTGTTTGTTCAGGTGCTTTGCAGGCCCAGTCACCACCCTCTGGTGACCAAGGCTGTTTGTCAGCCTCGGCCTCTGAAGTGTGCCCCTCCCAGAGAATCTTTATGGCTTGCTGTGCCCGAAAATGAAGGCCACTTCCTTCTTGAAGGTATAGTTCCTGAGTGACTTCAGTTTGACCCCAGTCTGAGTGGCTATGGGGCATGCTCAGGAATGAGAAGTCTTTCTTTACCTCCCCCATCACCTTACTTAGGCCTCTCTGCACACACGGCACCCCAGGCCCTGTGTCACACCACACTTTGAGAGCCCAAACCAGGAGGACACCCCAGCAGGAAAAAAAAAGACCTCTCTTATTGAGTCTGAGAGTGATACACAGCTTGATCTGAGGCCAGGCTGCTCACATTGCAGCAGGGAAGAGGGGGGTGCTACGGAGAGAGTTCTCCCTGAGAAATTGAACCATTTTGGGAGGGGAGGCCTTCAGCCCTCACGGTGGAAGCATTCATGACAAAGAAAGACTGGGAGATGGCTGGATGACTCCCAGTCACATGCAGTCTGGTATCAGACTCCAGTAGGCTCTGTAGTCCAGGGTAGGGCACTTGCCTAGTACACATGAGGTCCTGGGTTTCTTTCCTAAGATGGGGCAGGGGAAAATGTGAGCATCATGGCTCGTAACGGTAACCCTGCCATTTGGGAGTCTGAGACAGGAGGATTGCCATGACTTCAAGGCTAGAGTGGGCTATAAATTGAAAATGTGTCTCAAAACCAAGCCACCACAAAAATCCCCCAAAGGAACAAACAAAAATCTCATGGATGCCAGGATCCCCCTCCTGATGACTAAGAAAACCACGGGCTGCTTTATAAAATGACATTGTTATTTACAAACTGAGTTGCAATATGTTCATTTACATATTGTCTGCTGTTACTTCCTCCCCACAAGCAGGCAGACTTGGGAGGGAGGATGGGACAGAGACTACAGAACTCCAGAGCTAAAAAAAAAAAAAGTACCATTGAAATGCATATGGACTCAGGCCCAACCGGATGTGGCTGGGTCTCTAACCTAGGGATTGTGTACTGAGTTGAGGGACTCGTCAGCGGAGCATGCCCAGTGCTCACAGCCACACTCTCACAGCAGACTCTCCATCTTTATCTGTCAAGTTTCCAGGTGCATGGAAGGCAGGACATCATCACAATGACACAGCAGAGTTGGAGCCATTTGGCCATTGTCCTCTGTTTCTGATGGCTAGGGTGGCCTTTGTGACTTCCTGATTCCATTGCTGTCTGCCCTGCAATCAGAGGTTCTGTAGGCAGCATTCTGGGGGCAGGCAGTGCTCTGGGGGTATGCAACGATCTCCACCAACAGAAGTGGGGAGACTGAGTAGCAAGGTTTGAGCATCCATCTCAGGGAAGCTCCCCTGGTGACTCATCTGCAGCCTGGATTTATGAATAATCATCACAAGAACCAAAGGCCAAAGGCCAGCTAGACTCTGGGGTCCCTGCCAGAAAGAACCATCTCTTTCCAGCAACCAACAACTTCTGGGTTCTCTACAGTCTTGTCACCGCTTCCCCTTCGACAGGTCCCCTGAACCCAGGGTCGCTCTGCCCTGCAGCCTCCGTGGCACACACCACCCCACACAGCAGTCCCTTAAACAAGGCTGCAGGCGACTCACTTTCAATTATGGACCCTCCCTGGCAGACGGTTGGGATGCTCAAATCACACGGGTGCAGAAAGCTGGTCTATGCTACAAGCACTACCTGAGACCCGAGAGAATGTTCACAAAGTGAATCAACAGCCACATTGGAGTAGGAAAATGCAGCTCATGCTCTATTACAGGAGGCAGGTCTAATGGCAGCACCGTTTCTTTTAAGCAGCTTCGTTTAATTTCTTATTATGCCCTGACTTTGGCTGTCCATGCAGGTTGCATGTGTTTGCGTCAACAGTGCTTCCCACAAAATGCCGGCTATAACTCCAGCTGCCAGCCTCCTGCCTTGCGTTTACAAGGCAGGACACTGGCACCCAGTGACTTGACGCAGGCTGACAGCCACAGAGTCGTGCAACAAGCGTCACTTTGTGCACACTGTTCCTCAGGTTAGGGTTTCTGAGCTCTCCTCCAGCATGGAACCTGTACCATCGGCTTGACAAGAACGCCTGATTGGACGATTCCTATGCACAAAGCCAAGTGCATCAAATGACTCCTCCGCAGACTTCAAAACGATCTTTCTATCCTTCACTTAATGTCTAAAGATATTCAGCACTCCTGCAGGTCTGTCATGTTTCCAAACTGCATCTGATGTTTAATTAAGCGGTAAATATCTATTTTTTTTTCTTTCAGAAAAGAGCTTAAAATGAAGTCCATCAGAACCCGACTCTAATTTGACCACCTGCCTTTTGAAGTCAAACCTCTTCCACTTGAGCTAAGTGTTGAGGTAAGGCAATTATCTGAATTGTTCAGAAAGCAGATTTTTTTTTTTGGCCTAAATCATCACATTCTAGAGAACAAAGAGTATGTGTCAGTTCAACCGAAAAGCAGAAGTACTGAACTCTTTGCTCTTTTTCTACATGAAATAGCATATGTGTGGCCTTATTTCCCCCAAGTTAATTGGCTAATGCGTGCTCCTTGGCCCTTTGCACAGACAGCGAGCATACAGAGCTACAGACCCATCCTAATGAACACATGGGGTTTTTCATTTAGGTTTAGGTTTGGGGGCTGTTGGGTTTTGCTGTTGTTGTTTGTTTTGGTTTTTAGTTTGCTAATCTTGGTATTTTTTTAAATTGTTGCGTGTGTGTGATATGTGCATATAGCGGGTGTTAGTGTGTGTGTCTCTGTCTGTGTGTGTATCTGTGTGCAAGTGCCGCACCATATTCATAGAAGTCAGAGGACAAGCCTGGGTGTGGCTTTCCACCGTCCACCTTTCTTGAGGCAGATGTCTCTCGTGGTTTATGACAGGCTAGCTGGCTCTTGGGTTTCTAGGGACTCCTTTGGTTATCTCCAGTCTCTATGGTTACACATTCACATAACCACATCTGGGTGCTGCGGATTTGAACTCAGGTTGTCACACTTGCCCAATGAATGTTTTATCCACTGAGCCATTTCCCCAGCTTGAAATTGGAAGTTTTGCAGACCGGTGTCCATGCCTCCATTCCCCAGTAAGATCTCCGTTTGATGCCTTCATTACTCCACCCCTTACCTTATCGCTTGCAGGCAATTCCATGAACATAGAGTGAGCTGGGGCAAGCTTCAATTTTATATTAAAGCTTTCTTTATTCTTTCCAAGAGATGTGGAACCTGAGACCTCACTCAAAGCACTAACTAGACTAATATTTACCAATTGTGTTGTTTCATGTAGATAGCATAACTTAGGAGGAAACCCAGCTTTGACACTATAAAAGGTAGATTTTGCCAGAAGCACCAGGTCCTCTATTCTGCGCTTTAAATTTTTCCTCTTAAGAAATTTAAATAAAATCAAATACAGCCAGCAGTATGGTCTAAAGGTGAAATGCTCCCCCGCAGGCTCATGTGTGTGAACACTAGGACCCCAGCAGGTGGCGCTGTGACTAGATATAGTGGAGCCGTTAGGAGGTAGGACTGGCCATGGGAAGTGGGTTTTTGGGTGAGACTTTGACAATTATAGCTCCTTCTGGTCCCAGATTGTGTTCTGTACTTCCTGTTCACCTTCATGAGAACAAGCAGTTGTACCTTACTCCTGCCATTTCAGGCAGCGCTGCTACCATAACCTAACCTTTCCCACAGCGATGAATTGGAATGTCTTTGAAACTAGGAGACAAAATAAAAACTTCCACCCTCAACTCCTCCTGTGAGATACTTTGTTGCAACATGAAGAAGAGAAACTAGTTCCCCAGATTGGAGGGCGGTGGCGCAGGGTTGATGGTATATTGTTTCTTTCTTTTTACACAAAACAACAGATCGCCAATTAATTGGGATCTGAAAGAACAGAAGCGCTTCAAACTTCTAATTTTGAAATCCTCAAATGTAAATCCTCTAGGCTGACAAAGTTTATATGGCAACACAATATGTTCAGAATAAATTCTGGAAAGTGGTAGGTCTGTTCGTGAGGAGCAGTGAATACCCAGTGCTGCAGCCGCCAGGGCGTGGTCCACGCCTCCCCAGATGACGAGCCATCAGCTGATTCCTCTTGATTTTGATGCTGCTGACACCTGCTCTGAGCACCTCTGTTTCCATGGTAACCAAGGGACAGCATCCTCATCCCCATGCTTTCAGAACCTCATTAAATCAGGCAGCAGGACAGCAGCTGTGTTCTCCATGCGCTACTCTGACAGCCATGGACTAATTTTATGATGCTCAGGTGATTTTGGGAGAGCTTTCTGGGCCAGGCTGTTGAGAATGTGTAGCTAGTGAGACAGATGGCAGAATAAATAAATATTGCCAAAGTGTTTAACTCACACAAATTTTCTGAAAGGTGAGAACCAACAATGATAATTTTATTGACTGCGGTAATTTGAAGCCAACTAATAAATACCACAGGGCTGGAAGCTCTTGGAGAATGTGGGTGTGAGCTTCCATTCTGGGGTCAGAAGCTTCGTAGGACAATGGGGCTTCATCAGCGACACTACTGTGTTCTAGGGTAGCTGTGACCCCAGCTGCAACATGCACCACAGAGCTAGCTTCTTTTCTTTCCCTTCCCATTTCATTGTTTTCATTTTTTGAGACAGGGCACCACAAAGCCTAAGCTGGCCTCAAACTCACTATCTAGCCAAGGGTGACCTTGAACCTGATCCAGTCAGGCCTGACACAGTGCCAGAGAGAACTTGCTAATTTTCATTCCTGGATCACTTGCTGGCTTCAGGAAGAACGGCAGGAAATATCATCCAACCTCCATGATAGAGATGTTTGATTAAACCAAAAGGCCAGTTTAAAGCCAAAGGGAAAGGAGCGGGGGGGGGGGGGAGGGGCCAAGAGCCAAATTTTTGTCACTGTTTTCACCAAATGATGCTTGACATACATTCAGCTGCAAGGCGTCTGGGTAGCTTGACTGAGGCAGGGTGCATAGATAATTCCAAGTCCTCTTGGTACTGAGGACAGCAGAGAGAGCCCTGGACTAAAGGAGACAAGAAACAGATGGAAGGAGGCCATGACTGCCACTGCTCTCAAGGGGGTGAGGCCTAGGTGCTGTGAGTTCCAAGCCCTGACCTGCTGCAGATGGGGCTGAAGTAGCTTTGGGCTGCTGTCTGGTGGCTACCATGAGAGTCCCCACTTTTAACCTTCATGCAATGCCCTGATCTTTAGTAAGAGGGCAGGAAAATTCTGCCTGTATTAAGTCCAGCTTGGGGATTAGTCAATGGGAGCTGCCCTTTCCTTGTCATTCTGAGTAAGCACTGTGTATTTCATACACTAATTTCAAGTTTTCCCTGCAGCTAACACAAACAAATGGTTCGGCTTTGGAGGAAGTTGGCTTCTGCCACAAATTCCTCGTCTTCCGTAGACTTACTGCTTGTATGTCCCATGCTTGGAGCTACCCTCCCTGAATCTCACTTGCTCATCTGATTCAACAGAAATCATCACGAGGAGTGGGACAGAACTACAAGAATGACATAGGATGACACACGCATGGCCCAGAGCTGGTGCCTGATGTGCTGCAAGAACCTAGCCCATGACACCTTGCTCTCATGATCAACTTATTAGTTATCAAAACTGATATCGTAGGACGACACAGCTTTGTCTCGTTTGACAGAGAAAATAAAAACAATCCGTTATGATGTAGTGACCAAGTGCGTTCTGGATTACTTCATCCACGCTGCAGGCAGAAGAAGCCCCCACCCCACCATTTTGGTATAGATACAAGCCCTGAGTAATGTTTAAACCTTTCAGTCTTTAAGTGGGATCCCAAAGTCTTCTTTCTATTAGAAGAGATCAGAAGTTCTAGAATTCTTTATGTAATTGTATTGCTAAATATGCTGAGTTGAAGCTGCCACTTACCATCCCACTAATGGTCTCTCAGGCTTATTCTTGGAACTGTCATGGTGCGGTCACATACTCTGTGCTTGATCCTGGGTGGGAAGGATGACTTGAGCAAGCCCCTAAAAAGAGCGATACTACTTCAGCTATTTTAGAATTTAGGCCAGCATTTGTTGGCATAGGTCATGCATGGAGCCTGTGGTGATTGCCAGTGGGACGTGGAGGTTCATCAGACGCGGCCTCCATCTTCGTAGGAGCCTATGGCCAGATGGGAGAGAGTTCAAGGATGAGTGAGGACGGGAATGGAGTGGACAGTGAGTGTGCATCGTAGCAGCCTGCTGTGCAAAGCTGGAAGTTAGTGCTGAACTGTGCTGGAGGCTGCTCACACTCAAAACCACACTAGGGGCACCACTAGCCCAGACATGAGGACAAAAAGAATTTAAACAGAAGCTGGTGCTCCCGCATCCCCCCCGACAGATCTCCATCTGCCACACCCCCACCTTGGTATTCCCTTTGGGTGGAAGCAGGTTTCCGTTGTTTTGACATTGCCATTTCTCTTAAAATGCAAATGCTAATACATGACTTTAAAATGGGAAAGGGGGAAATAAATTTTAAGCCCTGTCCAGGATAACAGTTTGGTATCTTGGTAAATTGATCTCTAGCTATTGTTTTCTGCTTTCCATCGTTGGTTGAGTTTTAATGTTGCTGTGATCACGCAGTGTATTTTTATCTTACTTTCCAGATAATACGAATGTGTTTCACGGCCTTAAGAAAATCTTTGCACACATCAGGCTGACTGCAGAAAGTTCCATTCCATTATAATTTACAGAGACACGTCCTATTGTTTCTTAATCTTTGCTACTATAAATAATTTGCACAGGATTTCCAATGCTGATATTTCTTTAAAGACAGTCCTTGGGAACACTTAAAGAGTTCATTGTCTCCCTTCCTTCTTCAGACTGTGCCCAGTGCCCAAAGTGGTTCAAGAAAGACTGAGTAGAAGCAGTGGGCTTCACCCCTGCAGCAGTTCTCAGAGCCTTTATACACGGAACATTGTGCCTCTCCAACAGAGTTGTGCTTCCCAGACCTGCTGGATCACGAAGCGTTTCTTCTCTGGGAACATTTATTAGCTTATCTGACACCTTTTAATGCAACCAAGACATATTTCATATTTATTTTCTTAAAACACCACATGTGTCTTTTATACACATTTGAAATGATGAGCATATCTCAAAACCAGACAGGTGCGGTTCAAGATAGGGAAACCATAGGTCATTCTCAATATAATGTATTGAGACGGTAAGACGTCCTAATAATAACTGTCAGGGGGGAAAGCTACAAAATAAAGCTTTGTCAAAATCATATATATTGAATATATATTCAAACACAACAGGTTATTAATTAATAGAATCAATAGCACTAAAGTTGTTTGACCTGAAGGTAGGAATAAGGCAAGAATCCTCTGAGCACAATTATTTTTGTTTCCTTTTTTTCCCCCTTGAACTCGCCCTGTAGACCAGGCTGACCTTGAACTCACAGAGATGTGCCTGCCTCTGCCTCCTGAGTGCTTGGATTAAAGGCGCATGTCACCACCACCAGGCTAACGCATAATTATTTTGTACCATGCTGCAGGTCTAATCATTGTAATGAGACAAGAAAAAGAACACTACAGATTTAATGCTGGTCATCATCATGGCTGGCACAGTATATAACTGTCTATCTAAAAATCCCAAGAGACAGTGGGAGAGTAATTGTAAGCAATGTTATGATTTATAGGATGTGTGATGATTATGTAACACTCTGCTGTTTTCCTTTATAGCTATAGTAATCCAGTATCGTGGAAGCAGAGGGCCCACTTAAAACATCAACCATGAGCGCAAATATGAGAAAAAGAACTGGTAAGTGTATAACTTTAACATGAAAAAGCTTTGCCGAGGATATTACATCATACCTGAGCAGATGGAGATGAACAGGTGTCACGTCATACCTGAGCAGACGGAGATGGACAGGTGTCACGTCATACCTAAGCAGATGGAGATGGACAGATGTTTCGACCAGGAAAACAATGTTGCAAACCTGATTTCTCCTGAAGAATTACTCAAGGCAGTTTTCATCACCTTTCCAACCCAATTTCCCTTCTCATTTTGTGTTGTTTATACTTAATGAATAAACTCTAAACCCTACCAAAATAAAAATTAGAAAGTAACCAAAACATCCTGGAAATGGTTTCCCTTTACTAAATGAGAGCAGAAACAGTACACTTCAGTGAGAGAAATGTCTTGGTATTTTCATTCCAAACAGCAGTTTATAAATACATCCCCAATTAAGAGTTCTGGGGGAAAGTCAATAACCATTATTTGGTAAGAAATATTTAGTTGAAGTTTTGCGTTAACCATGGAAAAAATAAAGCCTATTATAATTTAACTTAAAAAGAAATAAACATAGGAGAAATTGTTAGGATGTTTAAAAAACATTTGATGTTCTTGCAGAAGACCCAGGTTGGGTTCCAAGTACCCACATGCCACAGTCACCAATAGATCCAATGCCCTCCTCTGGCCTCCACAGGTACTGCACACACATGGTACACATACAGACAAGCAGGCACACACAATACACATAAATAAAAATAAATAAGATTTAAGATAAATACTAATACAGAAGGACCAGAATCAAAAATACCAGTTATGATATGATTAGAAATACCAAGAAACCATAAGAAGAGACCAAGAATCAGGTTGAGGATCAAAACTCAGCTCAATGTTGCTTACAAGAAAGAGTGAGAAGCAAAGTAAAGTAGAAACACTGGACATATTAATGATCAAAAAGAGAAAAGGAGCATACTTCAAAATGTTGGTATGATAGTATTAATATCACAAGCTGGTGTTCTAGATGGAAAATTCCAAATCACGCAAGGAGATGTGCGTGATGATAGTGACAGAGCTCAGAAAGAAGAGTCACAGTCACAACTGTATGTCCCAGCAATGAAACAGTTAACTATCTAACCTGCAAGGGTGAGCAACAACAGGAAAAGTTGGTTTCAAAAGCACCACCACTGTGGGATAGATAGCCACTAAAGACAGACCAAGTATGCCAAAGAATCAACCAGATAATCAGTAAACTTGACTCCAATTGAGCCTTATATATCTCACATGGAGAATATACTTTTTTTTTTCCTCTAATACTTGAATTACTTATAGAAAAAGCTATATTGTGTCCTACTTAGTCACACATTTTTAAAAAATCTTAAAATCAAAAAGTGTGTATCAAGGCTGGAGAGATGTCTCCATGGTAAAGCATACTGGCTGTTTTCCAGAGGACCCAGCTTTGATTGCCAGCTCTTATGTTGCACCTCACAACTGTCTGTAACTCCAGTACCTTCTTCTGGCTTCTGAAGGAACTGCACGTGTGTGGCACACTTGCATACATGCAGGCAAAACCACATAAAATAAAAATAAACAAATGTTTTTAAAAGCATTATTTACAGACAACATTATTATATTCAGATTTATGTTATAAATAGTTCAGTGTTAATTTAAAATCTTGTAAAGGAATAATCACAATCTCAAACAAACATTAAGTCAAATAGAAAATTAAAGGGAACAGAAGATCTTTTTGTTGGCAGAAGGTTCTCTCTTTCCTGCTGGATCACAAATAGTTGACACAGAGGCTTAATATTAATTACAAATGCTCCGACAATAGCTCAGGCTTATTACTAGCTACTTCTTACATTTAAATTTACCCGTATTTCTTATCTACCCTCTGCCACACGGCTCATGGCTTATTACCTCGTTCTCTACACATCCTGCTTTCTCTGCATCTGCTGGCATCTCCCCTGACTCTGCCCTTCTTCTTCCCATCATTCTCAGTTTGGCTTCTCCCACCTAACGATATCCTGTTCTGTTATTGGCCAGTCAGCATCTTTATTAAACCAACCACAGAGACAAATCTTCACAATAAACAAAGGGATTATTCCACAGCATAAATACCAGACCATAAATATCTATGCTACAGAATAGAAGGTCAGAAATGATTCTGTACATATGCGCACAGCCAGATGGCTTCAGCAGACTGAAAGAACGTGCTGCGAGAAAAGATGGCCTACTGTGTCTGTGAACAGGCTGGGTTCTGGAATCTTGACAAGAGGCAGTGAAGGACCGGAGAAAGGACAGACACCGAAGAAACAATGGACACATAGACACAGCTAGGTTTTTGGGGTCTGGGTTCTCTTACAGAGAAGTTGAGAGATAGGCTTAGCTTATCTCATTAGCAGGGGCTCTGCAGGGGAGCAGTCTTAGGTTGTAAACACTGTGGGGAGAAAGCCATGCTGGGCAGTTACTGCAAACACTGTCTGCTTTGCACTTGGACCCAAAGAAGGTCTACCATCCCTGTGGGATTCATCCGCTTGCATGTTCTGAGGCACTGGAGTCCTTCACACGGCCATTGTCAATATCAACAATACGCGTTCACTCAGAACTTTGCTCTGTGCCTACGATGCTCTCCGCAGTGCATAGTGTTGGTAGAAGAGAGTCTCAAAGAAGAACTAAACTGCACTGCTACACTACACACAAAATAAACAAAGCGGATTAAACATTTACATGCAACCCTGAAAGCACAGAACTGCTAGTAGAAACACAAGTAAAACACTCCTTGGCATGGGGCTCAGCAACTACTGTTGCTGTTGTTGTTACAGCACGGAAAACTAGCACACAGGCAACAAAAATAAACAAACAGGGGTAGCAGGATTGCTCAGTGGGTAAAGGTGCTTGCTGCCAAGTCTGGTGACCTGAAGTAAAATCCCAGAACCTACACATTGGAAGGAGAAAATGGACTCCTTCAAAGTTGCCTTTTGACCTCCACATGTATGTGTATTTTAAATAAAAAAGTATTTAAGTAAAAAAAAATGTCAGACTGGAAAAGTTTATTCTGCAAGGCAAATAAACAATGAACCAAACATAAAGGCAGGCTTCTTCAATCTGACACTGCTCCTCATCAGGGGGATGCTATCAGTGAGATGTTGCCTCATGCTTGTGGAGACGCAGATTAATGAGAGGCACAGATACTGGTTAGCAAGGGTGTGGAGTAAGGGGAACATTGCGCAGCTGATGGGAATGTAAACCGAGAAGGCCATTGTAGACAGCAGTATGGAGGTTCCTTCAAAGCTTCAACCGAGAGCGAGTGGGATTGCTTAGCTGGTAAAGAGCTTTCTGGAGAAGCCTAAGGAGGTGGGGTTGATCCCCAGACCCGGGCAAAGGGAGAGAAAAGACTTCTGAAAGTTTGTTCTCTGACCTCCAGTCACGTGCTGCGGCATGCATGCTTGTGTACACACACAGGAGAGGGAGGAGGAGAGAGAGGAAGGAGGAGGGAGAGGGAGGAAGAGAGAGAGGGAGGAGGAGGAAGGAGGAAGAGAGAGAGGGAGGAGGAGGGAGGGGGAGGGAGAGAACCTTGGGAATAAGAAGGTTGGAAGGCTGCTTCTACAAGCCAAGAAACACCAAAGACTGCTGGCAAAACCCCAGAGCAGGGGAGGCACTGAAGCAAATGCCTCCCAGCCTCACAAGATGCCAAATAGGATCTTTTGCAAGGAGCCTATTTCCATATAAGGTGACATTCACAGGTACTTGGCAGTTGGACCTGCACTTCTATCTGTGAAAACAAAGTTATTGCTGCTGGACGTATTTATCTAATCTTTAAGAGCTGGGGGGGAGACACAGCTGTGCACAGCTGCCCCATGAACAGATGCCCTGGTCTTGGATTTAGAACTGCAGAACTGTAGGTTGATACGTTTCTGCTGTTTCAGCTGCTTCGTTTGGATCCTTTGTTAGAGCAACTATAGGAAAGTGATATGCCAGGAAAATGAAGTCACTGTTATAAACACGGGAAGAGACAGAATCACCTGCATTTACAATGGCACAGTCATACGCCTGGAAAACCCAAGGGATCTGGTCTTTTTTAAAAAAAAGTTACTGGAATAGATATGGTAATATCTAAGGTTCCAGCTGGCTAATGCCAGGGGAACCCATGGCAGGAGGGTGGAGGGCAAGATAGGGAGTGGGTGTGGGGCCTCCCAGACACAGACTCAGTCTCCCCTGTGGTCCTCTTCTGCAGCCAGAGTCTCAGCATCAGCCTTCTCTTAAAACCTAGGAACCAGTCCTCCAGCTTGTGAACAAAACAAGCTGGTCCTAAGATGTCCAACCCTGCTTAATCATCCCACGCCTCTGTAAGTACCTTTCTCTTAAACACTTTCAAGTATCTAAGCCTACTGGCGTAGTTCACATGCAACGGGAAAACAGAAGCCCACATTTCTTCTTTCCCAACATCATATTTTTATTAATTATTATTTTTTATTTTTTATTAATTATTTGGGAATTTCATACAGGGCATCCTGATCAAAACCTCACCAGTCCAGTCTGTGTTGCCCATCTACTCATTGGAGCAAGGTCAAACTCCCAGTGGCCAGCCGCTCCCCAACCTCTTACCCCCCACACACCAGAAGGCATTAACTGTGAAGAGCTGTATTTCAGCATCTTTATCACAGTTTTTAAGAATTCTCTTCAATAGCTTCCTGTCTGAGCTGTTTCCTTCTTAGGGGGAGGGGGTGCCACAGAAGCCTCCAATATCTCTTTCATTGTTATCGATGAGTCTGCCGTCATCAATACGACTGCAAGAGAAGCTTCTATTCACTGTAATAAAAGGTCCAAGAATGGATGGATGAATAAATTTAACAATAGAATGAGGGATATAAAGAAGAAAAGCATAAAGAGGAAAAGCAAACACTCTGAGTACTGAGTGTTACAAACAGGACTGAGCAGATATACTTCGAGGATTAGAACTTAATTCCGCAAAATGACAACTCCCCAAACTGAGATAGAAAGTCATGGGGGTAGAGATAGAACTCGGTGATCAAGAATGATCCAGTCTTCCTGCAGAGAATCTGAGTTTAATCCCCAGCACCCACACTAGGCAGATTGCAACTGCCTGGGACTCCAGCTCCAGGGGTCCAAACCCCCCTGATATGCACAGGCACCTGCACTCATGTGCCCATACCACACACTGACACACAAACACACACAACATAAAAAAAACTAAATATTTTTAAAGGTTTAGAATAAATCTAGGTTCTTTTTAAAGACATTTGTTTAGTGTGCATGTTCGGGTGCACACACGTGCACATGTGGATGTATGAATCTGAAAGGACATGTAGAGATCAAAGATCAACTCACTGAAATCAGTTCTCCCCTCCCACCCCATGTGACCCAGGGATGGAACTCAGGTCAACAGGCTTGGCAGCAAGCATCTTTACCTGCTGAACCGTCTTGGCTGCCTGTAAATATAATTTTAACGAAAACTTCAATGAGGGTCTTTCTTCAGTTTAATGGAATGATGCCCAAGTCTCTATGGAAGAGTAAATATTTCCAGAATAGCTAAGAAAGCTACGGAAGAGAACAGTGCATATACTTGCTTCACAAAACGCCAGGTTAGGACATGAAGCCCAGCAATCCACTCTTAGGTACCAGTTAGGGATAGACAAATGGACAACAGGATTGAACAGAGAACCAAAAACAGATGGCGGCAATGAAAACATACAGTACAAAGACTCATGTATTAGCATAGAAGCCATCTGAAAGAAAATACAGTTGGATCCCCATCTTACAGTGCACTGCAAATAGATAGATCAGAGGCTTGAATGCAAAAGTAAGACCCAGACTGGCCCCAAAGCCTGTGTCTGTACTCACTATCCAAAGCCAGAGGAAGCTTTTCCAGCCTTGGTCAGGTGCCTGGAAGTGAGAGATCAGAAAAACAATGATGAAATTGAGACAAGACAGGTCTTTAAAAACGTTGAAAAGACATATTTGGCCTCAACAGACAAAGGGTGAATTGGGAAATCAGTATTTTTAATACATAAAGGATGTAGGGTTGGGTGCCAGATCTTTGTTCAGAGACACTGGAGGGAGACAGGGGCAGAAAGGGACTTTCTTTCTGCTCCATGTGTCCTTAGTCAGCTGCTGCCATGGACAGCATCCTGGGTGCTGAGCAAGTCCAGCCCAGGGAATTACTGGATTGTGTCTTTGCAGGTGGCTTGCCAGGGCTGCTGAGGTGCACAATAGTGGCAGTCCTCTGTGATCACAACTGTCCTCCCCAACCAGATGTGTTCCAGTTTCTGAGACTTTACCCACTCTTCTCCCCTTGAGCCAACCCCACGCTTAGTTGTCTCTGATAGGCTTTGAAGGAATAGCCACAAGGTTTCAACGAATTTCAAAAGCAAGTTGCAGAATGTGTAAATTGTATGATCCTTTCACGTAGAGTCCTGAAACACTGAACTAATTGGCATTAAGAACTATCAAGTTGGCTAACATAAAAGAGATGGACATAATATACTGAGAAACAAAACAAATTCAGCAAAGGAATAAAAGGGTTGGTACCAGTTTCCAAAGCCTGTACCTCACTGTTGATCCATACACAAGCATCTTCTTTTTTTTTCTTTTAGGATAACAAGACGATTCTGCAACAGATCAGAAATGTCCCCAGAAGGGATGACTCAAAGCTTCCCCAAAACAACTTTGAGAAAAATGATGATTTTCTTTCTTTATATATAAGATTTATTTAATCTTCTTTAATGTGTGTGTTTGCCTGTACATATGTATATGCACCACATGTGTGCTGTGCCTGTAGAGGCCAGAAGAGGGCACCAAATCCTCTGGAATGGCAGCTTTAGATGGTTGCTAGTGACCAAGTGGGTGCTGGGAATCAGACCTGGGTCCTTTGTCAAAGTAGCAAGTGCTCTTAACTGTTGATCCATCTCTCCAGCACCCAGAAATGATAGTTTTTGTGAAAACAAAGAAAATGAGAGGACAATTTGTCTGCCAATTTTTTTATTTGCTTCTATGCATGCATGTTTCAGGAGGACTTCCAGCAGAAGTTTGCTATATCAAGGCGATGTCTCATTTATAATGCCACAGTGAAATAACCTGCATCACTGGTGCATTTTTCAAAATAAAAACCACATTGAAGAATTGTCTTCAGTGTGATAAGATGTGTTCATTTGGAGTTCATAGCTAACTGGAAACTTTTGTCAGGCACCAACCCTGATAGTCAGGGAGAAAATATGATTAACAAAGAAAATTGAGTGTGTGTAGTAATGAACATGATCAGAAACTGTGGCTTAAGTGGTGAATTATTATCAGTGTTTCCCAAAGCCCATCTCCTCTTTGGTGTGTAGAGTTCAGAACTGAGCGCAGTTAATTTCATCATGAAAAATCAATGTACATTGAAGAAAGAAGCAATTGATCAACTACTTAAACACACACACCAGAGGGAACCAGAGAGAGAGAAAGGGAGGGAGGGAGGGAGGGAGGGAGGGAG
>NC_022015.1:26293734-26309752 GCF_000317375.1 Microtus ochrogaster | reverse complement strand
GAGAGAGAGAGAGAGAGAGAGAGAGAGAGAGAGAGAGAGAGAGAGAGAGCACAATACCCCTCAAACTTACAGAAAATTGCAAGGGTTTGATATAAAGACAGCTTTCTAGGAATCTTCAGAAAAAGCTGTCCCACGTGAGTACTTAGAAGTGACGGCGCATTCCTAGCCACACAATGGGGAAATTAACGTTGACATTCCACTGTTGACTGGCAGACCGCATCCACGTTTTTGATCATCCCAGGACTGCCCTTCATAGCAAAAGGCCCGGTTCAGAGGCACAGGTGGTGGCCCTCACGTCTCTCTAATCTCGCAGCCTTCCCTCTGACTCCCGTGACCTTGGCACTGTAAGGATCACAGGCTAGTTATTTGGGTTAATATTCCCTGGTGAGAAGATTTACAACTCATTGTCAGATCTGTGAACCTCAAAGCCTAGGCTGTGCCCTTCCACTCTGCAGGGGCCCCGCAGTCTCCATCCGACAGTTCCACAACCTTAGCTCTGCTTCAATTTATAACTTGCAAGTGTTTTAAGATGATAACATCCCATTCCCCATCTCACTTTGTTGCCCCTTGCGTATGTTGCTTGCACTCTTAGATTCTTGTCTTACTCTATGAATTATAATCCACTACAAAGGTTATTTAATTTGGTCTGCATTTGTACTGGATTCAGCCAATGAGATCCGGCTTCTGGTTCTTACGCCTGTTGTCACCATTCTTTAGACGTTTGCTTTTTCCTTTTTCTTTTTTAGAATTAGATTTTAAAAAATTCTCTCTCTCCTCCCCCCCCCATGTGTGTGTGTGTGTGTGTCTGTCAGGGGGAGGTATGTGTACATTTATTTAAATGCCTCCCAAGGCCAGAGGCCTGGGATCCCTTAGAGACAAAATTACAGGTGATTGTGATCCACCTGATGAGGATGCTAGGTGCTAAAATTCACATCCTCTAGAAGAGCAGCAAGATCTGTTACCCTCCAAATCATCTTTCCAGCCCCTTTAGACATTTTTCCTACTTTGGGGCCCAAATGGTATTTCCAAGTAAAACTGATTTTCTATATGTACAGGCACTGAATTAACCATGGTTTCTTTAGCAAAGAAGAATGTTCAGAAAAAGAAAAAGTCAGCTGGGTATTTGTGAGATCCCCCTGTTTCTAGGCATCCCTGCAGGGCAGAACAGGGGGATACATATACTCAAATACACATGCAAAGTGATAGATTTATTTATCAATATATGTAATATATGTGTATAAATTTGATACTCAATGGGTGTCTTAGTTATGGTTTCTAATGGCTGTGATGAAATACTATGCCCCAAAAGAAGGTTGGGGAAGAAAGGGTTTATTCAGCTTACTCTTCCACTTTGCTGTTCATCATCAAAGGAAATCAGGGCAGAAACTCAAACAGGGCAGAAACCTGGAGGCAGAGCTGATGCAGAGGCCATGGAGGAGCACTGCTTACTAGCTTGCTGCCCCTGGCTTGCTCAGTCTGCTTTCTTATAGGGCTCAGGACCACCAGTGCAGGGATGGCACCACCCACAATGAGCTGGGCCCTCCCTCATCAATTACTAATTAAGAAAATGCCCTACAGCAGGTCTTATGGAGACATTTTCATAATTGAGGTTCCCTCTTCTTAGATAACCCAAGTCGGTGTCAAGTTGACATAAAACTAGCCAGCACACAGGGTCAGGGTCACCAGTTCTTCTTGGTGGGCAGAATTAAGTAATGTATGTACAACACACACACACATACACACAGAGAGAGGGGGGGGGTCAAGTGATGGTTTTCTATACATAAACTTGTCTCCCTTAGTGCCGGTCCCCTGTCCCAGACCGCGGTGACACTGCCTTCCTCCATCCCCTGCACTCTGCTCACCTCCCAGCTGGCCATGTGATGTCTGCCCACCTCTTTACAACCCATACTGCTTAGTAAGATGTAGCATAGGTGGCCTTTCTTGTCTCAGGAAGTGTAAGAGAGTGGTGATGGAGCTTCCTGCCATGGCTCCAGGGGACCAGTCAGCTCTCCTGTTCTGCCTGGCTGGCCTGGTTGAAACCTTCCAAGCCATATATAGTACCATGAAGACCCAGCTGCTCCCACAAGCCAGGAAGCCCAGAAGGCCTCTGCGGCAGGCTGGCTTTGTCATGTTTCCAACATGTATGGCAAATGCAGCCTCTTTCCTATGAACCACCTTTTCTCAAGTCCAGCTCACAATAGGACTTTCTGGCATAGCTGCCACATGGGATGAAATGGAGAACACCCTCCGGGTACTTCCCAGCATCTTCTATGTACCACAGAGAGAGGAGGGGACAGAGAAAAGAAGTCCCTCTGGGACTGTTCCCCTGACCGCAGAGCTAGTGTTCCCAGTGCCACAGAGTTGCCATTGACTCTTATGGTGAAATGCCTGGAGGTGAAATAGCAAATACAATGTATCAGGAAAAATAATCAGGAGATCCTTGAGGTGGCTAGATCGCCCCATTTATTGGAAATTGTTGAAAAGCATTGTCTGTGCTTATGAACATTTAATATCTTATACTAATTGTTATTTTATGTGGAGAGTAAAGATGATTTATATGCTTTGTCTTGTGTTCAAAAGGCCTGGACTGCCAGAGCTTTTGGCTCCATGGCGTTTTGGAAGGTTGTCTTTCCTCGGCTCTCTCTCTTCCTGTTTCATCCCCGCAGCAATGATGCGGTCAGGAGGAGAGGTGCTGCTCTGGCCATGTGAAGAACTGTGGGTATATTCTGGCCACAGGTTCAGATTTGCTCAGAGGGGACCCAAGGTGTGAGCTCGTCCCCAAGTTTTCAGGTTCTCATAGATCATCTTTTGTTTTGATAACCCTCACGCTAACACTTCTCCAGAGGCTAGCAGGGCTGGTTGGTGCTGAGACATTCCCACGTGACCAAACATTGTAATAACTCTAAGATGAGCGCCCCCAGAGCATTTAGACACAGCGACAAATCCCAGGAAAACACTCACTGGTAATAGGGAGCATGCCCCTCCCTGTAAGTACTTTTTAAAAAAAAAAGATCTTTCAAATCCACACTCCCTAAAGCTTTTGTTTTTATTTAGTCCTGTCAGCTTCAAAAGCGCATTTAACCTGTATGCCAGCAGGGAAACAAAGCCTGCAGCACAGCCACCAGCATCAACAAGACATTCTCTCTTTTCCTAGGGGACCCACCTGAAAGGAAGGAGAGAGAAACAGATTCTACATGTTTGGGCAATTCAAACTGGAGCGCACATGCCCAGCTTCTGCAGATCTTAACCCAAGCCATGCCTCCTGCTGGTGCTTTTGTTCATCACAGTGGAGGTCCTGCTCCCCTTCTCAGAGGACCCTCTCTTTCTGGAGCCTTCCAAGAGGCCCTCATGGCTTCAAACAAAGGACGGCACTGTTCCTGGCCATGCGCCCCTGCCTTAGATCTTTCTGAGCAAGTCCCAGTTCTTTGAAGCCAGGACTGAACTGAATGCAGTCTGAGTAGGAGCTAAGTAGAGTGGGGGGAGCCAAACAGAATGCCAGAGCTTGGGAGCTCAGGGCAAGGTGACCCTGGAAGGTGAGTAGTTACAAAAATATCGTTCCTCAACTTCAGGCTGGCATCGAGGTTACTGGGCTAGTGGGAAGGAACCATCCATCCGAATATGGTAGCTGTCACTCTCAAATACCCACGTGTCTCTTGGCTTAAGTATTTTTAGGTTCTTCTAAGATTTCTGTAGCTTGGAGATTCCTACAAAGTATTGGAAACATGTTTCTGATAGAAAACTGGCCTGGGTGATGGGAAAGATATAAAAACATTAAGATTGTATCTCTTGTCTCTTTGGTTTGTTTGTTTTTGAGACATGGTTTCATGTAGCCCAGGCTGACCTCAAACTTGCTATGTAGCCAAGGATAACCTTAAACGTTTTGATCCTCCTGCCTCCACCTCCAGGTGGAGGTGAGATCACATGGCATCACGCCCAGTTTATGTGGAGCTAAGAATCCACCCCAGGGCTTCGTGCGTGCTAGGCAAGCACCCTGCTAACTGGGCTCCATCCCTAGTCCCAAAGCTCCGATCTTTAAGAGATAAAAGGTCATGCTCTTGAGGACAGAAGCAGAGAAAAACCTGCATAAGAGAGACAGAAAGCCCTGGGTAACATCTCCACACACACAGGCAGCCAGGCACTCTTCCAGCCCTGTGTACTGAACTCTGAGATGCTCATAACACATGCACACAGGTCTTCCACCAGCTAAACTGTGCCCGCTATCCAAGGCCTACTCTGTCTGATCCATTGTGATGGTGGGGCTCCTTCTCCTCGGCCCTCAGTTGTGGAGTGGGTCTTGGCCTCCAGCTCCTTTTCACAGAGCTTGCCTTGGAGGCTCTCCAGTCCTTCCCCTTCCAACTTTCAAAAGAACTGAGAGGGCAAATCGGGACCAGCAAAAATCTTTCTGGAACTTCTTTGGCGACAAGCCTAAAAGGCCATTAAAGCTAAAAGCCATGTAATTTTTTTCTGCTGGGTAAAGAATGGAGTGGGGCCTGGTTCCACTTAGGAAGTAAGGTTTCTGTTCTTGTGGGAAGTTTGCGGTTGAAACAAGCCATTTTGTGTTTTTACTTTAAAACAATTTCCTCAGCAGTGCTAGGTGAATAAATAACGGGACTTCATTATGACAGAAACAGGCGTTTTTTTGTGCACACAAGAAAGCCTCAGGCAGCTTGGAAACAGCAGGCAAGAAGCATCCATGGCAGGTATTGTGAGCACCAACTTCTCCTCTAACGAACGCTAGAGAATTAAAACATCTGGCAAAGGTCACGTCCATGTTCTTAGCTAAGGACGCTGTTCATCTGGCTTTTCGGCCGGGGAAGAACAGTTTCTGGGCGACTTGGACAGGAAGCAAAAGTTGTCTCGTGGCAGCTGTGTACACTGCTTTAAACAATGGCCCTGATATGAGTTCCTCCTCTGTTTCGAGCCCCTGGGGACAGAGGGGATGCTCCTCTGTGCCAGATGAAGGAAGGCAGACAGAGACGGAGAGAAGGTGCTCCCCTAGGCCTGACAAGCAGGGATTCTCTTCGAAATTGCAACAGGGTTTTATTTTTGTTTGTTTATTTGTTTTTTGACAGATGTCTCATTTGGCTTTAACCCACACACCCTGAAAAATGGCTTCTGGAGGAAAAAGAAAAGAAAATATTGACAACACGCTACAGATCTGAAATTGCTCGCAAACCTGAGAGGAAATGGAAGGCTTGGAAAGACATTCCGGAGAGTTTGGAGGGGTGGGCTTCACTGAGACTGCTGGGAGTCAGACGGGAGCGTGAGCACCTTAGCTCCGAGCACTTTCAGCCAGGTGCCCACAAGTCCTTCTCTGGCCCCTTACTCTCTGCCTGGACCTGCCAGCCTGCCCAGAGCCTGGCTGAATATACCGTCGTCCAGCAACTGCTCACACTGCCCGCCAGTGTTCCCTGGCCTCTGGGCACACACCAGCATCACTTTACCCATCCACAATGCAGACATCATCTAGTCTACCAGCGCTATCGATCATAATCCTCCCGGTTTCTAGAGGGCCAGCTTCTTCAAGGGCTGATTTCCCTTCCTCCTGCAGAAGCATGGCCTCTTTTGTGTCAAAGAGATGATCGCCTGGCACGGCTGTCCTCACCTCTAGCCAAGTCTGCCCGCCCATTGTCCCCAGCTGCGGCTGGTGTACGGCTGCAAACAAACAAACGGATCCCTGTCTACCTGTCCTTGATCTGACATAGCCCTTCCAGCCGAGATCTCCCGCTACGCTCTGAGCCCTCACCGTACACCTCCACTGTACATAAGATACAGACGAATTACATTTTCCAGTTGCCAGCATCACTCTTTTACATAAGGTCCCTGGCATCTCACTCTTTAAAAAATACTCCAAAAACTTTATTTTAGAATGTGTGCCAGGAAGGCCAGCGGATGGCTTAGTAGGTAGGGCAGAGTACTGCTGGCAAGATGATTCAGTGGGTAATGCTCTCGTCCTTCAAAGCCATCGACCTGAGTTTGAAAGAAGAGGGTTGACTCCACAGAGCGGTCATCTGACCTCTGCCTGCCTGCCGTGGCACATGGGTGCCCTCCTATGCACAATAATAGTGAATGAATTAATTTAAAAATAAAATTCGTGAAGAGGTGCATAGGAAATAATTATAGCAAAGTGATAGCATTGAATGTGCTCGTTTGTTTTCTAATTAAGTTTTATCAGCACTCTACGTGAGTAGGCCTTGCATGCACTGTGGGCACGTGAGCAAGGCATGGGGGGCAGGGAGGAGCTGGAAGAAAAGCAAGTGTCAGAATGAGGTTTTACCTGAGCCTGCGCTTAGGAGACGTGATCTTGGAGGGAAAGCAGGGGACAGGGAATGGAAATAGCTTATTCCAGCTTGTGGAAAAGAAGAGCAAGCTCTTCCAGGACTAGCATAAAAAGGTCCCTGTATTCCTTGTCCCTGTGGAAAATGCTCCTCCTCACCCGATAGTTCCGGGCTCTCACACAAGGAAACGTTGTCAAAGGCTCTCCATGGTGTGTTTTTATTACTATTTGGGAAAGCTAGGCACCACTTTGTTGAACTCTAGATACATTTTTTTTCTATTTTTTGGGTGCTTGAAGCCATGGATCCAAATGCACAGATAGTACAGTTGTTTTGAAAAGGAAAGTGCAGATGTTATCATCGGGCAAGACCAGTATGAATTGCCATATCAGGTGAGTGTTTATGGAGCACGTAGTATGTGCGCACACTGTGAAGGGCACTGGGACCTCACAGTGAGCGATACCAACTCACTGACTCCCTCCATAGAGTTTAGGGCTCTGTGGAGAGTAAAACAAGCAATAACATCCCAATAAGAGAACTAACGTAGGTAGGCAAGAATATAAGGCAGCCTGGGTTAGCCCAGCCCTGGGGACAAGGAAAGCTTCCAGACAGAGCGACAGCTGAAGGCTAAGATGAATGAGCCAGACATGAACAGTGACAGAAGTGAGTGGGGAAAGTTCAGGCCATGGGTGACAACATGTGCCCAACATACAGGATGACAGACAACAACAGAAGCACCTAGTGAAAGTACTTCAAGCTGATTATAACAACAGTAACGGCAAAAGGATGAGGGGAAAGAGACTAAAGCCATGCCCGCTTTCACTATCAGACAGTCGTGGGCTGGAGACACGAGGTTGTTCTATAGGAGCTGGCTAGTCCGCAGGGACAGGCTCAGCAAGAAAACGCTACCTGCAGGTTAAATGACCATGACAGTTCCCTGTGATTTAAGCCACACAGGATGCAGTGTCTGGGGTTCTACCACCACTACCCCTTAGGATGTTGCACACAGCCCTGTGAGGCAAACATTCAGGTAAAGCGGATACAGACCGGTTAAAACGAGGGAGCTCAAAACCATCGTTCCAAAAGCACCACACTTTTAGCTCCGACCTCAACTGGCTTCTTTGTGGGAATTGTGTCACATAGCACACATGGGGCCAACCCTGCAAGAATTTAACCTTTTTTCCTGGGATATGGTAGAGCAGTGGTCCTCAACCATCCTAACGCTGCGACCCTTTCACACAGTTCCTCATGTTGAGGTGACCTCAACCATACAATTATTTTCATTGCTATTTCAGAACTTTAAGTTTGCTACTTTATGAATCATAATGTAAATATTTGTGTTTCCAATGGTCTTAGGAGACCCCTGTGAAAGAGTCATTTGACCCCCCCCCACCATGGGGTCATTTCCCACAGGTCGAGAGAAGCTATGGTAGAGGGATTCACATATTGTCAGGAACCAGTAACCCCCTGAAGGTTTTCAAGGAGAAGATTTGGGCATCCGATAATCTTTCAACAGAATTTGTAAAACGGCCCTCAAAGGAAACCACTGTGTCCATCTCAGGCGGCCTCGTGTGCCCTTTGTGCACAGGGAACAGGTAGAGTCCCTTTAAGAAACCCATTGTTTGTATCCATCCTTGTAGAAACCTGGGGTGGGCTGAGTGTGGAGAGAGGGGCCTGGTGCAATGGACAGAATTAGGGCAGTGTAACCCTCCAATGGAAACACGCATCCCCAACATCTGCTTTAGCTAATGCTGCCTTGGGCAGTATTAAATTATGTATTCAGCTGTTAAACTATCACAGATTCGTGTTTTGAGAGCACAGCCATGAGAAAATCTTGCACCGCTGGCAGAAACAAATGGTTCTGTTCATCTTTTGCATGAACTTCTTTTGGTGGCCATTCTTCAATAACTCTTCATCTTCTTTCAAAGGAAAGGACACCGTGGGGGACCATATAGGTTAGAATGTGTAGGAACTTATCCCTTCCAGTACTGACTGAAAATGGGAATTAAGAAGTACCTCATTCTCTCGCCATTCAGCAAAGGGAATCCAAACAAATAGCAAGAAATTCCCCAATGACGCAGGGGCAGCGAGACCTGGGAGGACTTTTCCCTACAGCCTGAAAATTGCCTTTCATCTATAGTGAAGTGTTCCTGTCAAGATCTCAAATCATTATCTTGTCGATACATCCATGGAGCAGGGGCACTCCCAGCCCTGCTACAGCATTGTCAAAAAACAGGAAGACTCACACACTTTTCAGTATAATGTCACTGATGAATTTTAAAAAGAGACATTGGTTAAAGAAAGTGGGGGGTTTTCTCTGGTCTCATCAGTCCTGACCTCCATCAATGACTCAGGACTCATTGCCCCTTGTTTTCCAGAACGTTACTGTTTTTCTTCTTGGGAAGAGGAAGATGTGAGGAAAGCCTTGGACAAAGGCATAAGATCGTAACAATAGCAATAATAAAAAGAATTATCCTGTAACTTTGGGAGCTAGGTCCACCAGTACTGGCATACCTGAAGGCAGCCATCAGTTTCAACTTTAATCCCCAGAGTCCAGCGCAGGACCTAGTACATTTACTGCCCACTAGATCCCCAAATATGACTGTTGACATGGCTGTCCCTCTGTTGATTTGGAGCCTCCCAACAAAACCAGGAAATCCAAAGAACTTGTTTTGTTGTCAAGCATCCTTGCAGGAGACATGGACGGCTCAAGAGTCCTAGCTCGTGATGGCAAATAAAATCCTGGATCTTCAAGGTCCCACGCAGGGCCTGCTCTGCACCTTCCCTGTGTAAAGGCAAGGCTGCACCACAGTTACCTGTTAAGATCTGGGCCAGTCTACCCTAGGCTATTCTTCTGTGAAGGGAGTATGGGTGCCATCTGGGATCTCTTCAGAGTGCAGTGCGACACAGGAAAGCACACTGCTAATGACGTAGAAAGGATGCCAAGTTTACCCACGTTCTGCTTCGCCAGAGTCCTTGCACTGGTCTCCATACTACACTGACTTCTGAGAAAGTACAGTCTGTGGCCACCACCCCTCCTTTGCGACTGAGCATGCCTGCTGTAGTGGTTTGAAAGAAAATTGCCCCGTGGGCTCACAGGGGGTGGTGCTATTAGGAGGTGTGGCCTTGTTGGAGTAGGAGTGGCCTTGCTGGAGGAAGTCTGTCACTGGTGGTGGGCTTTGAGGCTTCAGATGCTCAAGTCAGGCCCAGTGTGGCATTTTGTTCCTGCTACCTGCTGATCCTGATGGAGAATTCTCCCCTACCTCCCCGGTACCATGTTTGCCTGCCTGCTACCATGATCCCCACCTCGACGATAATGGACTAAATCTCTGAACTGTAAGCCAGCCCCAAGTAAATGCTTTCCTTTCTAAGAGTTGCCATGGTCATGGTGTGTCTTCACAGCAATAGAACACTGATGAAGACACCTGCTAACCTTGGCTGTGCCCTCCTGGTAGTCAGCACCAGGTGTCATGCAGCGACTCCTGGCGAACAACCTGAAGCAGGAACTCATGGTTGCAGGGATCCCTGCCAGTTTCTACCAAAGAGACCTTCTTGTAAGGCCTACCCTGGACTTAGACACAGACTTGCCTCTCCATCTTCTGCACAGATGAGTCTGGAACTTATCTGGACATTGTCCAGGAATACTCACTACTTGTCACCCAGATTGGAGAAGCAACTGTCTTTTTGTATTTTGTTCTCCCATCTCTGCTCGCTGCCTCGGAAGTATATGGCTAAGCTAGTGACAACCTTTGTGGTCACCTCAAGTCCACAGCTGTGCTCCTATGTGGTTTAGATGTGACTGAAACAGCAACCTTGAAGCGGATCCCAAAGATGTTGCAGATAGTGTAAAGAGACTGTCACCAAGTAGGGAAGCAAGATGGGTGTTGCGGGAGGTCCTTCCGCTCCTCCAGCCTATAGCCGCTGAGATACCCGCCCATTGGGGCGTGGTCTCTCTCCCTTTAAAAAAGCGGCCACTTCCTTCTCTCGCTCTCTTCACTTCCTGCTCGGCTGGCGGCTAGACTCCCTTCCTGGTCGTACAGAGGGCTGACGGTGATCTGTAAGTTTTTTTCCCCTTTAAATAAATACTACCCTGTTAATTATAATTCCAAACTGCTGTGGCATCGTTTGTGACTTACGTCTACACTTGGCGCCCAACGTGGGGCGACGTTCTTTCTGGGGGATCCTGTGAAAGTAAAATGATGGTTAAATTTCAAGATCAATGTCTTTTAAAATTGCCAATAGTCTCTGAGTATTTTGTGCAGGTCTGGCCAAAATGTTGTATAAGATGTGCACCATTTCAGCTAACCAAGTTGGAACTGTCTTGTGCAGCTGGTACCAAAAGCAGGTCTTGCAGTAGCGCTATCAGTATCATGACGTCATATCAACCAGGTGGAGTTGTTGTAAGAAGCCTGCAGAAGGTAGGATGACTCCAAAAGGCAGTGGGAACAGCAAGAAGCCCACTGTTTACCCGTTCATGGAGCAGCTCGTCCAGAACATGGCAGAGTGGAAAGGTGGGAGGGGAGCCAGCCATGTTGAAGGTCAGGGACCCCAAGATGAGGCCTGAGCTCACAACAGGCCATGCCAGGTATGTCTATCCCAGAAAGATTAAAGCCACCTGGTAGAAGAGACCATATCCGCCTCTGAAACAGGAAAGGCAGGAGAAGAAAGCATAGGGTTTTGGGAGTGTCCAGAGGGTGGCGGTCACCAGTACTGTAGTACTGTGCCCCTCTGGACCCCATAGTGGTTCTGTGGATTTCTTACGCATGAGCCTTCACCAGCTGGCTCTGGGGATCTTGCCTGAGCATTCCACACCAGCTCAAGTCTCCCCTTTACATCCCGAGTTGGACCACACATCAGAACGGTTCAGACGGGAGCTTTGGTTTTTAGTCATTCGTCAGGATTACATGTACATCGTCATGAGACTGTGTGCAAAACTGCATGGCCATTGGACTATAACAAATGCAAAAGCACTGAAGGATGGACTGACAGACAGCATGCTGTAGCTCGATTATGTAAAATTAAAAATAAGCAACAGCTTCTTGGGGCCCTGAATACAGTTCCCAGCAACACACACACACACACACACACACACACACTTGCAAGTAGAAGTAACTGTTTAGAATTTGTTTTTATGACTTTAAACTTGAATCCAGGATCTCACACAGACCACACACACACACACACACACACACACACACTTTCTACTGTAGAGCTGCACACCAGCCTCATGTTAATAGTTTAACCCAGAGATTCTGGTGTGGCTTGAGTAATTCTCTCTCCATCTTAACCCCTCTATTCAGGCCCCTTGTTGATCTGTGGGTGAGGCCATAAGCTAACACGAACCAACTGCAGGAATATTATCTTGGCCTAAACTAAACAAAGAAAAGAAAGCTCCCTACTCAACTGAGTTTCAGGCAAATATGCTTTATTGTTTACAAAGTGCTGAGCTATTAGATGCCTCCATTAGACGGGAATCATTTGAGGGGCATAGCAAGACGTCCGCACACACAGAAGGAGCCATCTCCAGAGAGCAGCCGGTATTACAGAGCTTAGTGTGGAAGCTGCCTCGTTCTCCCAGCTTCTGTTTCTGGGAAATCACTCCACATTATGACTGTTTGCAACTACAATGTATTTCCAATGCACAGTGTTATCATCAGAGCTGGCTTCCTCTGTGTCCAGGCCTCAGAATTACATCCGCAATATGCCTTCGGGCACATTATGTACAATTAGGAAGTCTTCTTGAGTGGCTCATTTTTTTCCAAATATGTAATTTTGGCCAAATGATATTAAGGGATTTAAAAAAAGATATCATTCCATTAGCTGAAATTATTACTATTTTAATTTGCCCGCAAAGCCTTTATTTCAAGTATCATTTCTTATAGCCTACAACTCAGTGGGTATCATAATCCTGATAGAATTTGAGCTACTTGATAGCCTGTGACATTTCAGAGGCTTCATTCCCAATAGAAAGTCAGTTTAATGAGCACTTCTGGTGTTAACTGTGAACAGTTATTTTCCACACTCTTAAAGTGCACGGCTAAGCCAGGGACTGGTGCCACCTTTGCTAATGTAACACCTGGTGTTCCGTTCCTCCCAATGCCTGACCCCAACAATCATCCTCCCGTCATGCCTAGCCAATTTATGGAATAGATGGGACTGCAGAAAAAAAAAAAAAAAAAAACAGAAGCTGAGCCAGCCTCCTGAAATAGCAAGATTCAAGACGAGCTTCTAGAAAATTCCCCTCCGATTGCAAGACAGCAAAACTTTCTTGTAGACGGTTCAGCCAGCTGAGCCTCTGTCAGGGAGGTGTTGTTCGTGGAGAAGGGATTCCTGCCTCGGAATGCAGGAAGCAAATAGCAGGCAGTGGGGAACTAACCGCTCACTGGATTGTCCCTTTAGCTATGCCACCATCAACTCAGGACCCAGACTGTGCAACGGGTTCCGTGTGCATCCTCCACCCTCCATATATGTTGTCTTCCATCCACTCGAGACCCCCCTCTACCCTCCACGCTCAGCGTTCATAGTCCACGCACATCCCTTGTCCCTGTGTGGCAATTCTGTGGTCCAGGCAGGCAGACCTTACCATTCTTTCCCATCTCTGCTGTGCTAAAGACACATGGCTCCATGGCGGGTTGGTTAATGCCAGTCGGATGCCGAACAGCACTATCTCTAAGCCCTAAGCAGCACTGGTGTGGCAGGACAATGCTGAGAACCTTCAAGGGGGCATTTAAAAGGTAAGTGCTCTTTGCCTGCCATATTTAATTATCATTGAAAGTGTGGGGGGATGGGTCTTCTCACAGTTTGACAGGGACTGTCAAAGTGGCTTAATGGGTAAAAGCATCTGCAATGCATACCTGTGATGCAAACCTCATGACCCCAGTTCAGTTTCTGGAACCCGTGCAGAAAACCAGACACAGTGGTGCACATCTGTGGTTCTAGCACTCCTACCGAGAGCTGGGAGGGGACAGATAAGAGACTTGTCAGGAAGCTCATGGGCCAGCGAGCTTATAGTACATGGTGCACTGGACACCTTGCTAAAAGGAAAAAAAAAAGGTGGAAGGAGAGAATCAGCTACCAAAGTTTGCCCTCTGACCTCCACACTGGTGCCATGGCTTATACACCTACAACTACACACACAGTCGCACGCACGCGCACACACACACACACGAATAAAATAAAAGGCATAACAGGAGGTAGGATAATGTGTTTGGATCTCCAGCACCCATGTAAAAACTCAGGCATAGCAATATATGTGTGTGATTTGAGTTCTGGGGAGGCAGAGACAGGGATCCCTAAGCTTTCTGGCCCGCAAGCCTGGCTCAAATGGATGACCTCCAGGTTAGGTGAGAGACTGTGTCTCAAAGAGAGGTAAGAGCAACCGGGGAAGGCACTGTAGTTAACCACAGCCCTCTGCACACACACGCACAACATACACATAACTAATTTGAACATAACAATACCATGCATATCACACATACACACACACACTTTTTAAAACAAAATAAAATTTATTTTATGTCTCAAACTAAGGTAAATACTCTTATGACATAAATATACACAAATCCTCATTTAGAGCAAGTCCTGCTGGAGAGAGTTAGAGGGTAAGTACGGGCAAGCATAAAAATTCAAAATATAGGCAAGCGCCTAATTGGTCTAGTACCTTCTATGCCCCCAACATTTGAGTTGTCCTGCCTACTTGCACAGTGTTGTTAAAGTAAAATAAATCATTTGATATGACTAGGTTTTAGGAAAATATGTGCGAACCGTTCAGGCAAAAAATCAGTTTGAAATGGATGAAATTTTCCATCTGAGTGCTTCAACCGGGAGAGAGTGCTTCTGGGAGTGCAATGTTTTTAATCTTGTTTTAAAATAAATACTTTAATGTATAAATCACTCAATTGTGAAGGCATTTCAATTTTTATTTTCCTTTAGTTTTGAGGCTTTGCTCTCTGCAGTCCCAAGGAAAAGCTCTCAGATAAAACCTGCTGAAAGCCACCGTCATGAATGTGAAAGCACAACGATAAATTTATACAACACTCAAGCCGTGTGGACTTTGCACAATTCTCTCATAAATCGCAGAAGTGGGGCTTCGGCTGAGCATGCTCCCTGGCATGTGCCTCTCGGATGCACGAGGAGGATGGAAAACTCCGTGCATTTATGTCGCTGTCTCATGGATGTGACAGTTTGCTAATATCTTAATGAGGGAATTATGGTAATTATGAAAAATCTTAGCTTTACATTATTTGCTCTGTGTGTGCATGGGTGTGTGGCTTCCTAAGCCAACGCAACCTTCTGATTCAGCAGCATTCAAGGGGGAAAATTTCCGAGCTAATAATACAAAATGGATCTTAAGCTGCTGTATATTAATCAAATTCATTTAAGTACATCCATTAATTTGTGTGTATAACAGCCAGGCCGGGAATTTGGAGGGCGCTGATTTTGCACAAAATACATATATTAACAAAGGCTAGAACTTCAACATGACTAATAGCTTTAAAAATATTTTCATAAAGCAAGTTCTAAGGGGGTAATGCTGAATAATTGTTTTCTTTTTAGTGGCTCCACTTTGATTTCATTTTGTCTTATTTGACTTTACATGGAAAAAAATTTAAAAATACTTAGAGACAATTACTAAGAAATGGAGTACCTAAAGAATGGTAGGAAAAAAAAGAGGCTGTGACATTGGGCAGCAATGATATTAAAATTCCAACCTTGCCTCTACGTCACTTTACCTAAAAGTAGGTTTATGGTCACATATTCATGTAGAAAGATATGAGTCTGAAGCTAATTGGGAAAGAACCCTTCATTTCTTGTTGGAGAGGGTGTTGCAAGCTAGCAAAAGGTGTGGCAAATAAAAGTGAGAAGAGGGCGTGGCTGTCTATCTATGTGGCTAGAACCAATGGGAATCTTTTCTTTTTTCATCTCAAGTGAGAGGGTTTCCCGACTTGTGTGGCTAGTCAATCAAATACCTCTGCAAGGCGTTTCTTCAGCCCTGGATACTGTTTCAAAGGCGGGAATCCCCCCCCCCAGGGTCACCCCCTCACTCAGCACAGGGCCGGGCAGATCCTGGTCTCAATAAACCTTTAAAAGAGACGCTGTACAAAAGAAATGCAATAAGAATTAGCAAGCCAAGGCCAGTAATCTGAGGGGGCAACCTCAGGGAGGAAGGGGGGAGTGGTATGCTGGGTGAGCTAGGACGGGATGTTCTCCTGACCCTCTTCTCCTGTCTCGCTCACCTCTATGCTGAGTGTGTCTAGGAGGGTCAGGGTGGGACAAGGTAACTCAGGAAACCAACCAGAGGAAGAGAGGTGACAAGGGCCAGGGGGTATGCAGGGTAAGAGATCCAGTTATAGTAAGGCTACATGTTCCCAGGGACTGTGTCCCATGGGACTCTCATCCTGTGTATTCAGTGGTGAGCAGAGAAGGCCTGTGGTAAGGCTACTATGGGGACAGCCATATTACTCAGGACACTGGCATTGTTTCTAACTTTGCTTAGGACTACTGCATTCAGCACTTCCCAGGCTGTGGTCTGTGAGGAGGAAAGAACCGGGGTTTCTTTTCTTTCTTTTCTCTCTTTTCTTTCTTTCTTTCTTTCTTTCTTTCTTTCTTTCTTTCTTTCTTTCTTTCTTTCTTTCTTTCTTTTTCTTTCTTTCTTTCTTCTCTCTTTTTCCTTCTTTCCTTCCTTCCTCCTTTTCTTGCTTTTTTCTCCTCTCCCTCCCTCTTTCTTTCTCATTTCTTTCCCT
>NC_022015.1:26280491-26293634 GCF_000317375.1 Microtus ochrogaster | reverse complement strand
CCTCCCTCCCTCCCTCCCTCCCTATGTATCTCAGGATGGGTTTGAGCTCACATCTTCCTGCCTCAGTCCTCCATGTGCTAGGATTTCAGATGTGCACTGCCACCCCATCTATAGGAACTTTCTTTACTAGATGTGTAGGGCGATGCCGGTTCTTTGTCCTCCTGCTTTACTGTACAGTTAGCACATCTGGAACTCAGAGAAGTCTGACCTCAGGATACTCACAGTGCTCTTTTGGTTGGTGGTTGACTGCCCTTGATCTCCCAATCTTCCTGACTCCATCTCCCAAATGCTAGGATGACAGGGGGCATACCATTGTGTCCTGCTGATACCAGTGTTACCCTCTCTTTTTTTTTAAATTTATTTATTTTGTTTGAGACTGAAGCTCTACATAGCCTTGGCTGACCTGCCCAGAACTTTCTATGCTGGCCTCGAACTCACAGAGATTCACTTGCCCCTGCCTCTGGAGTGTGGGGACAAAAGGTGTCGGCCTCCACACCTGGCTTACAGACCTTTTATAAGCCTTCTACTTCCCAGAAGGATTCAAACACAGAGCAAGCATTTATTTACATTTCAGCTGATGTAGGTCAAGTTTCTTTGCTAAAAAAAAAAAAAAAATTGTTGGACCCAAGGAGTCTTAGAACTTTAAAAGAGAGATGCAAAGATCATGCATCACTGGCTCTGCCCTTGCCTTCGAGAGTAAGCTTAGCTGAGTGAGAATTTCTTCCTCCCAGCTTCATATCCCAGTCTGCTTGTACCAGTGTTGCCAGAAAGCTTTCTTATGTCTCTCATAAATGCCTTGTTCTGCCTTCCAGAGAAAGAGACAAGACAGCTTTGTGAACATTCTTGTGGATTCTGTCTTCAGCAGTTCAGAATCCCCTGTATCTTCCTCCCCATGGGGCATGGCTTCTCTGTTGTCTTCCTCCTCTCCTCTGGAGGCTAGACGGGGGAGAGCCAAGCTACTAGGGAGTGTTTGGTCAGGCAGCACTGAACACATTCACCACCTATAAAATTAAGTACCACACCACAACACACCTCAAACTGTACAACATTGATTCTCACAGTTACATCAAACATCTCCCAACTAACATGTATTTTCCTTCTTCCTTTCAGTCCTGGGTCTGGAACTCAGGGCCTCATGGACACTTTACAAGTGCTCTACCACTAAGCTACCTCCCCAGCCCTCATTTTCCTTTCATTCTGAGAGTCTCACTGTCTTAGAGTTCTATTGCTGTGAAGAGATACCATGACCACAGCAACTCTTGTGAAAGAAAACATTTAGTTGGGGTTGGCTTACAGTTCAGAGGTTTAGTCCCTTATTGTCAGGATGGGAAACATGGTGACATGCAGGCAGGTGTGGTGTTGGAGAGGCAACCGAGAGCTCTACATCTGGATCAGCAGGCAGCAGGAAGAGAGAGTGAACAACTAGGCCTGGCTCGAGCTTCTGGAACCTCAAAGCCCATTCCATGGTGACACACTTCCTCCAACAGGGCCACATCATCTCCTAATAGTGCCGCTCCCTGTGAGCCTATGGGGCCATTTTCATTAAGACCACCATGCTGTGGGACAATGGTCTGTACCCTGTCACTTGTATTTTAAATAAACACTGATTGGCCAGTAGCCAGGCAGAAAACATAGGCAGGGTGACCAGGCAGGAAGTAGAGGCGGGGCAACAAGAACTCTGGGAAGAGGGAAGTTTCAGTCTGCAGTTGTCACCCAGACGGAGAGGAAGCCAGACACAGAGCAAGCAAGATGTGACCGTCTCGCTGGAAAAGGTACCATGGCTTCTCAACGAGGTGGAAGGAGAGAATTGACTCTGGCAGGTTGTCCTCCGGCCTGCACATGTGCACCGTGGCGGACATGGGCTCTGTGAGTGGCCACAAAGGCTGCCTCTAAGTGCTCTACCTCCAACCCCTCCACACACACCCCACGACAGCCCCTCCACGGTGATCAGTGAGGACCTACCTGGCCTGATTTCAGATTGGCTTCCAAGGAAGATTTCCTAACCACATTTTTTTTTTTTAAGGAGAAGGGGACTGAAGAATGATAAAATATGAGAGATTGGGGAGGAGGTTCAGCCGGTCAAGTGCCTGCTGTAGAAGCGTGAGGACTTGAGTTCCATGACCCAGCACCCATGTTAAAGCCAGGTATGGACGGCTGTGATCCCAACACTGGAGTGTGGGGTCAGGGGTAAAAACAGGCAGGTGTGAGGGGCCTGTAATCTATAGATTGGTTTAAGACTAAAAGTGGCTAAATACTAAATGAGACTAAAAGTCACATTCCCTATCTTTAACTGCTCACAACATTCCACAGAAACCTGTGTTTTGACTCTGAAAAGATGATGGCTACAGCCCCCCCACCTTCAGAAGTAAACATATCAAGGGATGCTACTCGTTAAATTGTATGGTATGAAACAGCACCGTACATGACACATACACATGACCAACACAACCAAACATTAAGCTCCACAACATGGGCTCTCTTAATTAGTAGCTGTCATATTGAGATTAAATTGGGCATTAAATTAAGTTTAAAGAGAGATTAAATTGTGACAAGAGGTGCAGGAAAGACACAATAGGCCTGGAAAATAAAAGGTAATTACTCAGAATAAAATCACAGTATTAAAGCTCTGAATACTTGCCCGCTTTCAAATTTAAACTCAAGTTTATTTTGGTTGAACAATGGGGATGAAAAGGTGACTTTTGTTATCTCAGACCCTGCGTTTTGAAATCCCGGGCAGTCCAGACTGTCATTCGTCACCTGTGTTTGAAGCCTCGAGATGCAACGCTGGTGGCTTTTCCATGTGGTGACTGGGACAAGTTCCCTTATTAACATTGCCTTTGACCAGCTTACCCCACTCCCTTTAAGTTCTTTTGCATATTCCCTACCAGCCGAGGAGAGTTTGCCAAGTTTTAACATCTATGATTTTTAAAGATTTATTTAATGTTTTATTTGTGTGTGAGAGAGAGGATATGCAGGTACCTCAGGAGGGCAGGAGAAGGCATCTAATCCTCCTGGAACTAGAGTTACAGGCAGCTGTGAACCGCTTGACTTGGATGCTGGGACAAATACTCAGGCCCTCTGCAAAAGCAGCAAGTGCTCTTAACCATTGAGGCATCTCCCTCCAGCCCCTCTCCAGCATTGGGGTTATGAAAAATATTGGGTCTCTATAGATGGCTCCATTGAGAAAGCACTTGTGCAGGCAGGGCACCTGAGCTCACACCCCCAGGCTCATATAGATGCCGGGCATCTCAGCACACGTCTGCCAGCACAGTACTTGCAGTGGTGGGGAGCAGAAACTGGGAGATCCATGAAGCTCACTGGCTTCCCTGTCTAGACATATCAGTGAGCTCCAGGCTCAACGAGATAATCCCATCTCAAACAAAACAAAACAAAAAAACAAAAAACAAAACAACCCGAGGTGGTGAGGGGTTGAGGAAGACATTGACCACCAACCTCTGGCTTATACACACGCTACTAATCATTTAATTTAATAAATAGCCTTTGGACATCTTCAGCATATTGCAATAAAAGGCCCTAGACATCCCGGCGCAAACAACCATTCTCTCTCTTCACTTGTCCTCTTTGAAGATGCTCAATAATGCACCATAGCATTCATAAGTAGACTGAAATGACATCAGCAGGGTACCATTTGTCAGCTGCAGCCCACAGATGAGGTTTCTTGGAACCTGAGCTTAGAGAGGTCACCCCATGAAGTTGATCTTTATCAGGAATGCCTTTTATAAGAATAGAATGAGAGAGGATAAAAAAAGAATTTATCCTGCCATAAGTAAATTGATGGTATAAAACAGCCAACATCAAAATAAATGGAGAGAAACTCACAGCTATTCCACTAAAATCAGGAACAAGACAAGGTTGTCCACTCTCTCTATATATCTATTCAATGTAGTTCTTGAGGTTCTAGCTAGAGCAATAAGACAACAAAAGGAGATCAAGGGGATACAAATCAGAAAAGAAGAAGTCAAACTCTCATTATTTGCTGATGATATCATAGTTTACATAAGCGACCCCCAAAATTCTACCAAGAAACTTCTACAACTCATAAAAACGTTCAGTAATGTATCAGGATACAAGATTAACTCAAAAAATCAGTATCCCTCCTTTACACAGATGATAAATGGGATGAGAAAGAAATCAGAGAAACATCACCCTTCACAATAACCACAAATAGCATAAAATATCTCAGAGTAAGTAACTCTAACCAAACAAGTGGAAGACTTATATGACAAGAACTTTAAATCTTTGAAGAAAGAAATTGAAGAAGACACCAGAAAGTGGAAAGACCTCCCATGCTCTTGGGTAGGTAGAATTAACATAGTAAAAATGGCAATCTTACCAAAAGCAATCTACAGATTTAATGCAATGCCCATCAAAATCCCAGCAAAATTCTTCACAGACCTCGAAAAAACGGTACTCAACATAATATGGAAAATTACAAAACCATCCTGTACAGTAAAGGAATTTCTGAAGGGATCATAATCCCTGACTTCAAATACTACTACAGAGCTACAGTGCTGAAAACAGCCGGTATTGGCATAAGAACAGACAGGAGAACCAACAGAGCCAAATCGAAGACCTGGATATTAATCCAAACACCTTTGAACACCTGATTTTTGACAAAGAAGCAAAAAATATCAAACAGAAAAAAAGAAAGCATATTTAACAAATGGTGCTGGCATAACTGGATACCAACATGTAGAAGAATGAAAATAGATCCATATCTATCACCATGCACAAAACTCAAGTCCAGATAGATCAAAGACCTCAACATAAAGCCACCCACACTGAACCTCATAGAAGAGAAAGTGTGAAGTACACTTGAACGCATTGGCACCAGAGACCATTTCCTAAATATAACAACAGTAGCACAGACACTGAGAGAAACAATTAATAAATGGGACCTCCTGAAACTGAAAAGCTTCTGTAAAGCACAGGACATGGTCAACAAGACAAAACAACAGCCTACAGAATGGGAAAAGATCTTCACCAACCCCACATCAGACAGAGGTCTGATTTCCAAAATATACAAAGAACTCAAGAAATTGGTCATCAAAAGAACAAATAACTCAGTAAAAAAAAAAAAAATGGAGTATAGACCTAAACAGAGCTGAAAGACACTGAAGGAAATGTTCAACATCCTTAGTCATCAGAGAAATGCAAATCCAAACAACTCTGAGATTCTATCTTACACCTGTAAGAATGGCCAAGAACAAAAACAGTGATGACAACTTATGCTGGAGAGGTTGTGGGGCAAAGGGAACACTTCTGCATTGCTGGTGGGAGTGCAAGCTGGTACAGCCCCTTTGGATATCAGTATGGCAATTTCTTGGAAAATTAGGAAACAACCTTCCTCAAGACCCAGCAATACCACTTTGGGGTATACAGCCAAAGGATACTCAATTAATTATGCCACAAAGACATGTGCTCAACTATGTTACTCACAGAGATCTGCCTACCTCTGCCTCCCGAGTGCTGGGATTAAAGGCGTGTACCACTACCGCCCATCCTCAACTATGTTCTTAGCAGCATTGTTTGTTATAGCTAGAACCTAAATGTCCCTCGACTGAAGAATGGATAAGGAAAATGTGGTACATTTATTTACACAACGGAGTACTACACAGCAGAAAAACAACCAACATCTTGAAATTTGCAGGCAAATGGATGGAGCTAGAAAGCATCATATTGAGTGAGGTAACAGAGACCCAGAAAGGCAAATATGTACTCACTCCTAAGTCATTTTTAAACATAAAGCAAAGAAAACCAGCCTATAAATCACAACCCCAAAGAACCTAGACAACAATGAGGACCCTAAGAGAGGTCTACATGGATCTAATCTACATGGAAAGTAGAAAAAGACAAGGTTTCCTGAGTAAATTGGGATCATGGAGACCTTAGGGGAGGGTTGAAAGGGAGGGGAGAGTCAGGGAGGGGAACAGAGAAAAATGTAGAGATCAATAAAATCAATAAAAAAAAAAGAAATTTTGCTCCAGTTTAAAAAAAAAAGAAAAAAAAACTCAAGGTCAATAAAGCATTATGTTATCTAAAAAAAAAAATAAAATGGGATTTTATAGGGGATTTCATTGAATCTGTAGGTTTTTGTTTGTTTGTTTGTTTATTTTTTATAAGATGGCTGTTTTTACTGTGTTAATCCTACTGATTCATGACTACGGGCAACCTTTCCATCTTCTGATATCTTCTTCAATTTCTTTCCCCAAAGCTTGAAGTTCTCACCTGCAGGTGATCCAGCCACTGATAGAAACAGATGTAGACCCACAGCCAAAATTAGGTGGAGCTCAGGGAATCCTGCAGAAGAGGAGGAGAAAGGGCGCCATCAGAAAACTCACAGGATCGACTAACCTGGGCTCATGGGGCTCACAGAGACTGAACCAGCAACCAGGGAGCCTGCATGGGACTGACCTAGGCACTCTACATAATGTTACAGGTGTGTAGCTTGGTCCTCTTGTGGAACTCCTAACAGTGGGAACAGGGACTGTCTCTGACTCTTTTTTTTATCAGCTTTTGGGACCCTGCTCCTCATACTGAGTCACTTTGTCCAACCTTAAAACGGAGCAGCAGGGAGGGCATGCTTAGTCTAACTGTAACTTGATATGCCATGTTTTGTTGATATTTATCAGAGACACTACCTTTTCCTAAACAGAAATAGAGGAATGGATTAGGGGGAGGGAACAGCGGGGGAGGGGCAAGGGGGGCAGGAGGGGACTTGAAGAGGAGGAAGGGGAAACTGCAACCAGGATGTAAAATAAATTATTTAATTAATATTAAAAACAAAAAGAAAGGAAGGAAGGGAGCATCTACAGACTGCTTACCTGTAGGCAGCGTTGGGCGGCTGCATGGCAGGATACTGGGAACTCAGAAACTGCTGAGGACCAGAGAAAGAGACTTCCTGGCGATGGCACTCAGCAAGGGCGTATCATGTGAAAAGAGAAAGCACAGGCCTTCCGTCAGCACAGACTACTACGTTTGTGAGTATGCCACACACATGCGTGCACACGCATGTGTGCCCGTGCACACGCATGTGCACCTGTGTGTGGAGGTGAGAGGTTAACTTTGAGTGCGATCCCTTTGGGTACTATGCCTTTCTCCTTGTTTTTGAGACAGGACTTCTCATTGGCCAGTCACCCCTCTTAGGCTAGACTGGCTGGCTGGCATGCTCAACTTTTTTCCGTGGGTGCTAGGAATGAAACACAGGTCCTCAAGCATGCCAGAAAGTGATTTTCCTGCATAGAGCCATCTGCCCCACCCTGTTGTCATCTTGTCTTCTCGGTGGTGGGACCTGAACCCAGAACTTTGTTCGTGTTGAACAAACACTTAGCTCTTGAATTGCAGCCCTAGTCTGTGGTGATGTTTTGTTTGTGCTGTAACAAATAAAGCTTGCCTAAAGATCAGAGTGCAAAACTAGCCACACTAGTTAGCCATAGAGGCCAGGCAGTGGTGGCACACACCTTTAATCCCAGCACTCAGGAGGCAGAGGCAGACAGATCTCTGTGAGTTCGAGACCACCCTAGGCTACACAAGATTGATTCAGTCTAAAAGAGAAACAGAGCCAGGTGGTGGTGGCTCCCACCTTTAATCCCAGTACTTGGGAGTCCCATGCCTTTAATCCCAGCAATAGGGAGGTGGAGACAGGAAAAGATATGGCTGGACTGAGAGAGAGGAATAAAAGGTGGGAGGAGACCGGAGCTCATGTCTTTCAGTCAGAGATCTTGCAGAAATAGGATATCTTGTTTGGTCTGAGGATTTCATAGAGGTAAGAACTAGTGGCTGGCTGCTCTGCTTCTCTGATCTTTCAGCTTTCACCCCTTAATATCTGACACTGGGCTTTTATTATTAAGGCCAAATAAAATTTGCGCTACCCTAATCCCAACCATGAAGATTCCTTTGTGAATTCTCTTTATCGCGTCTTCGCCTTTGCGACAGGGTCTCAGTATGCAGCCCAGGCTAACTTCATGTTGCTGTTTCTCAGGCTAGCTTTGAACTCATGATCCTCCTCTCTCGGGTTCCTGTGCTTGAGTATAGGCATGCCCGACCAGGCTTATTTATTTATTTTTGTCGTGTATGCGCTTGTGATATGGTGTGGTGGACACATAGAGAAGCCAGAGAGGACACTGGTGTCCTCTTCTGCTGTTTTTCATCTTAGTGCCCTGAGACAGGGCCTATCGCTGTATCTGCTAGTCTCGTTGGCTGGTAAGCTTCTCTGGCCCCCAATTGCTGGGCTCTCACACACACACCATTTTATGCCCCTGTTTTCTGTGGGTGAGGGGATTCAAACTCAGCTTCTCTGGCTTAAATAGCAAGCACTCTTAGCTACTGAGTGTCTCCCCAGATTGTGTTCTGTTTTGTTTTAAAGAGAGAACAACACAATCTCTCCTTTTTCAATGTTTTAGAAAATTATTGCTAAACATGATTTCTAGGGCAAAGAGAACACATACAATTTAGAAATAGCTACCCAGAGTTTAAACTATCTCTGAGGGTGGCACCTGGTGTTTCATAAGCCACCTCCTGTCATGTCTGACTTCTGCACTTACTGAAGTCTCAGTGGTCCTAAGCAAAAAAATTAAAAAAAAAAAAAAAAAAACAGAGAAAAAAATGCAAGCACCGACTTTCTGAGGAAGCTCCAAGGCTGTGCCTTGATGAAGGTGGATAACTAGATAGAACGGGCGGCCCTGTGCAAACAGTCTGCTCCTTCTCCTCTCGTCCCAGGCTGGGAACAGCTGCAGCTGTCTGCGCCTTCCACACCTTGGCCCCTCCGCCAACAGTTCACTGGGTTTATCTGCCTTTGTTCCTTAGATATCCCCCACTCCTCTTTGTTACATGCACAGGGTCCTGTGCCTGGCCTTGTCCTGAGTCCTCTGATGGACACAGGATGTTTCCCAGTTGCGCTCCAGGAATGTCCTGCTACCGGGCGGCTGTCCACGGTTTCCAGGCCACATGTCTTCTTCTGGATGCAAAGTCTGATTTATTCGTCATTCCTGCTACGATTCTTGTTACAAAAAAAAAAAAAAAAGCCAAGATGATCTCCTCAGCGATGCGCAGGAAAACTGAGTGTTCTGTTTTATAACGACGGAGTCGGGATGCTTGGTTGACATGGCCCTGTCTTCTTGTTTCTCTCAGGAACAGGGAGCCTGGCTTCCTTCCTCCCCCTCCCTAAACTGTTACTTGTCGGCGGGAGCTGGAAAGTGGTGCTGTTTAGCATGTAAATAAAGCAACACTTTTTCCAGTAAATGGCTCTGTCTAGCATTATATGCCAGGAACTCTTTTCTGCACAATGAGGAATTCAATTCCTGCACTGTTTCTTTCCCCCTGTCCCTTTCACAGAAGGAAAGGTGATCACGCAATTATGGAAGTCCTCTTTGCTTTATATTTTTTCCCCCAATTGTGCCCCAATTTTGCTAGTCTCCTTACAGACAGCATTTCCACTGTTAAATCGCAGTCGTATGGCATCTTATGAATTAATCCACTTCCTGGAGTCTGGTATTTAATAGATGATGTAAATGAAGGCTGTGGCTCTGAGGTCTGTTTAAAGGGCTGTGCTCACGCTCCGCGGTCCTGCCTAGATGAAGGGGGCACATGCTTCTGCATTTTTATTTGAGCCCCACTGAAGCTGGTCATTATATTGTGAATGGCACAGCGCAGCTCTACGGTTCTTTAAAGGCCCTTGTGCATCCGCCCATGCGATGATTGACGTTGGCTAGGACTCGATGCAATGTTACACTATTTTAATTCTTTCCCAGGCAGTGTTATCTTTGATCACTTCCTATTCACTGGGAGAAACTCCATACAATTGCTATCCCACATTATGTCGTGGGGATGGTGCCAAGCTCCCTGGAATGTAACTGTTCAAGGCAATTTCCCCGCCCTTGGGCTGCTCGTTAAAGGGACGAGGCTTCGAACTTTAATGAATAAGGTACACTGAAAATTCCACTTTTCTTTCAGAGAGACTCCGTTTTCTTTCTTCTTAAGACTGTTTTTCTGCGACTGATCTCTTTGTTTAACTGGAATTGATCCTCTCGCCATCACAGCCGCGGCTGCAGTTCAGCATGCAAAGGGGTTGTCGCATTCCCTTTGTGATCTAAGTGTATAATTTTATCAAAGAACGCCATAACAATATGTGGATTTTCACGCAAAGAAAGTACACCATTGCTGATGGGGACTATAGCTACCACCATGTTTGCGGTGGAGCGATTCTTCTTCAGGTGTCTGTGCTGTTTTAGCAAACTCTGAACTAATGTTCTTTTTACCCTGGGGATAGTGAGCCTTTAAATCTCGATAAAAAGTTGAGCAAGAAAGAGTCAAGTGGGAAAAATGACAGGAAGCGACCAGTGTTTAGGAATAGCCTCGTTTTCAAAAGCCAGCAGGGAAAAGCTCAGCCAGATTGGAGTTCATTTCCCTTTTTAACGGCGGGCATTAGCGGAAACGATGGCTCAGCTGGTAAAGCGCTGGCTGTACCACGGTCAGGGGGCCTGATTCAGCTCCTCCGCACCACAGAAAGAGCCAGGCCCCTCTGTACATCTATAGTTTCAGCACCCAGGAAGCGGAGACAGGATTTCTGGACAACCAGCCTAGCTGTGGAGAGCTCCAGAGTCAGTGAGTGAGCTGGTTAGGTTTGGGAGTTTTTTGTTTGTTTTGGTCAACTTGACACAAACTAGGGTTGTCTGGGAAGAAAAAAACAACTCATCTGAAAAAAAAAATGATTCCATTGGATTGGCATGCAGGCAAGTTTGTTGGGGCATTTTCTCGTTGTCGAAGGGCCCAGCCCAATGTGGGTGGTGCCACCCCTGGGCAGGTAGTCCTGAAATATATAATAATATATTTATAGTTATTATTATATATTATAAAATATATAATAATAATATAAGAAAGAAGACTGCTGAAGTGGGAGAGATGGCTCAGCAATTAAAAATACTGGCTACTCTTCCAGAGGACCGGGCTTTGGTTCCTAGCACCCACATGGTAGCCCTAATCACCTACAACTCCAGTCCCAAGGAATCAGATGCCTTCTTCTGGCCTCCCCAGGCATAGTATGCATATGATACACAGACTTATATGTAGGCAGAATATCCATATCCATTTAAAAAATGAAAACAAAAAATAGCTGTCTGAGTTAGCCAGGGAGAATGAGGTAGTATCAACATCCCTCTTCGGCTTCAGCTTCAGTGCCTGCTTCCAGGTTTCTGCGTGAGCTCCTGCCCCGACCTCCCTCCGTGATGGACTGTACGCTGTAAGCTGAGGTGAGCTCTTTCTTCCCCAAGCGGCTTTTGGTCATGGGGTTTATCACAGCAAGAGGAAGCAAACGAAGACAATGGAAGATCTTGTCTTAAAAATAAATAGTCTGGAGAGCCATTGAGAAATATATTCAGCACTGACTTCTGACCTCCAGAGGCATGCACGCATTTGTGTGCATACACCTGAATACACAGGCCACACACAGTACACATAAATACCTTACCACACGTAGAAAGAGAGAAAGGGAAGGAGGGAGGGAGGGAGAGAGTGAGGAAAGGAAGGAGGGAAGGAAGGAAGGAAGGAAGGAAGGAAGGAAGGAAGGAAGGAAGGAAGGAAGGCAAGCAGATGGGCAGGCAGGCTTAAATTATCTTTGTTGTTTTTCAATACTTCAAATAAATCTAAAATTTTATTTCTGTTGCCTAGTGAATCAGGGGCAGAAAACAGCACTCAGAGGATTGGTGCGGGGCAGGGTGGGGGTGAGGGTTGTTAAATAGTGAATTCTGGAAGTCTGAGTCACACCTAGCATGGTGTGTCACCAGCATGGGAAGAAAGAATCTGCTTCATGTTGAGCCTTGGGGATCTTCGCTAATTCACACACTGAAGGCCACTGGTCCCCACCCTGAGCTCTAGGGCTTCACAGCTTCCTAACAACCAGAGGAGAGCCGAGTCCAGGACTGTAGAGAGGCATCAATTTATTTAAAAGAGGAGTAAACAATGGGAAAATAATGATTAAAAAGCAGTACTAACTTGTACTCATTCTGCACAGGGTGTGCCTCTGATAAAATCAGTTATTCACTGTTATTGGAAACTCAAATGTAGGGCAGCCTGCATTTTATCTGACAACAAGTCTGGGGTCTTTTTGTCTTCAAGAACAGAGTTACAGCCCCCCCCCCCCCGGCCTTCTGTTAGCCGACACACCCCACAAGTGGCAGAAAGGCTATGTGCTCATGCATGCTATGTCCATATTTAAACTTGACCTTCGTCACAATTCCAGGGAGATGGGCAGCAGCCATCTCACTTCCAAAAGAAAACGAAACTCAAAGCCATTATCCGATTTTTCATCTGAAGTACCAGAGAGATACCCAACCCCAAAATTCCCGGTCCCAAGCCACATGTTTTTCACCCCACCAGAGTGACCCGCTTTGTCCCACAGCCGCTGGGCTCTCTCCAGTACACAAAGCTTCTATTCCTACACTTTCTCTGCCATGCTTCCTACCCGAGTGGCCACTTCCTGTCCGAAGCCATTTATTCATTATTCCTTGTCCCTGGCCAGGGCTCCCATCAGCCCTGGGAGATGGTACAAAGGGAAGTGATTGTGACTCCTCTCCTTCCCCTCCGGCCTTTCTCCTAATCCTGCCTTTGAGAGTTCCCTCTGAATGAATTGACACTCAACTGGAAACTGAGTGTTCCTGTGACCCTGAACTTGCACGGTTTATGAATCCAGTTAGTGATTTTTCTTTCTTTCGGTTCTTGGCATAGACATTTTGATTTCGCAGTCTTACAGAAGTTGGAATTGAGGAAAGAACGTGAAGAATTTTAAATTCATTTCTGAATTGTCATTGTTATTTTCCTTGATGGTTTAACACTAGCCATAAGACATCCCAATATGTAAAAACGTAGAATAGAGGTTTCTATAGCCTGCCTGCAAAGAGCAGGGTTGGCGCCTTGTTTGCGACCTGCCCACCCAGCACAGAGGCCTGATCTTCCGCGCCAGGAGACCTAGCTTTGGGCCTGCCTGCAAAGAGCAGGGTTGGCGCCTTGTTTGCGACCTGCCCACCCAGCACAGAGGCCTGATCTTCTGCGCCAGGAGACCTAGCTTTGGGGTGAGTTTCTGGCCCCGCGGCGCCAGCCTGGGACGGGGAGCTCAGAGGTTCCTTGGCC
>NC_022015.1:26247364-26274421 GCF_000317375.1 Microtus ochrogaster | reverse complement strand
GGAAACTTGTTTTTTTTCCTTTTCTCAATTAAAAAAAAAAAAAGAAAAGAAAAACAACCAAACAACCAATCAAACAAAATAAACAAGAAAAAACAAAACAGAATAACATCAAAAAAAAAAAAAAACGTAGAATAGAACAGAGGGCCAGCTCAAACAGAAGTGATGGCCTCACAAGCATGAGGGCATGAATGGATCACCCTCAAGGCACCCAGAAAAGGGTCGGGCTGGGTGGTACACATGTAATCCCAGCACAGCACGGGGAGATGGAGACTAGCCGATTCCTGGGGTTTACTGGTCAACTCATCAAGCCTGTGGAAACTTCCAGGCCAATGAAAGACCCTGTCTTAGAAACAAAATGGATGGCACATGAGGAAGGGGGGCTGAAGTAGTCCTCTGGGCTTCATGCACATACATGCATACCTGCACACATATGGGGGATGGGGGACACACATGCATACCTGCACATTCGGGGGTGTATGGTGGTGGGATACACACGTGTACCTGCACACACGGGGAAAGGAGGTGTTGGAGGGCAGGAAACAAATGTGTACCTGCACACACATGGGGGGAGGGGCAGCCCGCGGGGGGGGCGGGTAGATTTTGCTTTCTTTTAACAGATTGTTACATATTCTTTCAAGATCCTTTTTTCATGTATCTTTATCAATACACATATTTTAACTATTTTACAAAGCCATGAACGCATTTTCACCCAATTATTGCGCCCACAGTGTATGTGAGGACAAATTGCTGAGTGGCCCCCACCCATAACGATCTTGCCCTTCCCTTCCCACCATTCTTTTTAAGTTTATCTTGGGGATTTCCAGTTTTTCTTATGTCTTCTAGAAGAAATGAATGCTTTGCCCCTTGGGTGCAGCAAGGATCCTCCACCCAATTTATCCTATCTTTTCCACGCCAATTATGATTTTTTTGTTGTGCAAAATTGTTAAATTGTTAGGGAGCCTGATAATCCAGTTACGCATAATCTTTACTTTCTTTGCCCTTCTAGAAATGCCTTCAGTGTGCCAAGATTATATGTCACTCGCATCTTTTCTGGTGCCCTGACGGTTTTAGACTTTTATATCCCAATCTCTGAAACGTCTATTACCCGTTTCAGTGTAGACAGTTCAGCAGAGTGCTAGCCATCTGAGCCCTCCACCACTTCTCTACTGACTGGAAATGACGCTTTCATCAAGTGTTCAATGTCTATGTATACTCAGGTCTATTTCTAGACAGCGTGCTATGATTGCTTTGCGTTTCTCCATGGTCCTGAGTCAGGAAGATATTTTTTAAACCACTGAGATTCTTGATCCGTTCCACCAAGATAGGAATCATGTGTGAAAGAGGAGAAGCTCCTCCATTGTTGGCAACCTTGAGCTGCTAAGCCTTAGAGGCTGGACCCAGAGTTTTATAGCTCCAAACCGAGCGTTCTACGTTCGTGCCTGTTTCTGGGATAAAACACGAGACGAAAAAGCAACCTGGGGACAAAGGAGCTGCATTAATTCTGGTTCTGGTTCTCCCTAGTATTGCAGCAGTCACTGTGACAGGAATCCACAGCCGCAAGCAGAGAGAAATCAGAGTGGACATGCTCTTGCTTGCCTGTTGGTGCCCAGCTAGATTTCCTCACTCTTGCACAGTTCAAGCCCTCCTGCCTAGGGAATGGTGCTGCCCACCCTGGTCTGGGTCTTCCCATATCAATTGACTTAATTAAGACAGCCCCTCCCTCCCCCCAGGCCAATCTGGTATAAGATTTTTCTTCCCAGGTAATCCCAAAATTATGTCAAAATGACAAGTAGCTAACGACTATTCTCTGAGACCATAGAACCTATTTCTGCAGACTTTAAAAGCCCTTACCCTGAGGGCAATCAAGGTGGAAGGATATTGCTCTGGGCTTTAACCACCAAGGGCCCCAGCTTTCATAATTCTTTGTTTCAGGCAACATTCATAATTAATAATTAATTAACATTAAGAATGCATTCAGATAACAGCAAGCAGCAGCAGGCAGTGCCTCTAGTGTTACAATTCTTGTTCAGGCCGGGCGATGGTGGTGCACGCCTTTAATCCCAGCACTCGGGTGGCAGAGGCAGGTGGATCTCTGTGAGTTCGAGACCAGCCTGGTCTACAAGAGCTAGTTCCGGGACTGGCACCAAAGCCACAGAGAAACCCTGTCTCGAAAAACCAAAAAAAAAAACCAAAAACAACAATTCTTGTTCAAACTTCAAGTGTCAGGACACTCAGCCATAGACAGTGGTGTTATAGCTGACTCATCTAGGGGCTGAGACCCTCGGGCCTTCTCATTTCCTCAGAACTCTTCCAGTGACCACAGTGTTTCCTCTTCAGCTCATCACAGCCCTCACCGTCTGTGTTGTCCCGGCCCCTTTCTGGAACTTCTCAACTCCTCTCTCATCGTGATCCCCACTGTTACTGTTGGGCCCATTCTACTGACTGTCACTTACTCTTTGTGTTGCCAGCTTAGCCTACATTACTCCTGATAAATGTTGAAAGTTGGCAAGAAAAGGTCACTTCAGACAAACCTTTTAGTGGACTAAATGTTTGCAATGTTGCAGCACAGGAGGGTGTCTCCTGGTTGGTTTGCAAAGTGTGTCAAACAGCCTATATATATTGATAGAAAGAAGAGGGTATCGCAAGGGTGTCTTCAACAATCACATCAGTCTCTCCTGAAAATAAAGAACTGTGTTTACAGCCATCACTGCACCGTCCTGTAGACAGAGCTTCTCTGTGTCCCGGCAGCCACTCCCAAATAACCACACTGAGACTTACTATTAACTATGAATTTCTGGCAGACAACTTGTTTGTTTTAAACTAGCTCTTAAAATTAAATCAGCTCATATCTATTAACCTCTGTGTTGCTTCAAGATTCATTTACCTCATGTAAATACTTTGCATCCTGTTTGCTCTGCTCTTCATCTCACGGTGTCTCCTGAGAGTTTACCCCCCTGCTTCCCAGGGTCCTCTTAGTGCCCTTCCGATCAATCTCTTCCTATCCAGCTATAGGCTAGTCATCTTTTTATTAACCAATGAGAGTGGTACATGTTTACAGTATACAAAGATTGTTCCACACCATTTCCCCCTTTTTTAAAATCTAGTATTCTTTTTATTATTGATTTTTATTGGGCTATAATTTTTTCTCTACCCCCTTCCTTCCTTTTCTCTCCCACCCCCTCCCCTTCAACCCTCTCCCAAAGTCCTCATGCTCCCAATTTTCTCAGGAGATCTTGTCTTTTTCTACTTCCCATGTAGATTAGATCCATGTATCTCTCTCTTAGGGTTCTCACTGTTGTCTAGGTTTTCTGGGATTGTGATTTGTAGGCTTGTTTTCTTTGCTTTATGTTTAAAAACTACTTATGAACAAATACATATGATAATTGTCTTCCTGGGTCTGGGTTAACTCACTCAATATGATGTTTTCTAGATCCATCCATTTGCCTGCAAATTTCAAGATGTGTTCTTGAATTTGATTTGCAAGTATTTTATTGAGTATTTTTGCATCAATGTTCATGAGTGAGATTGGTCTATAATTCTCTTTCTTAGTAATATCTGTATGCGATTTGGGTATCAGGATAATTGCAGCCTCATAAGAGAGTCTGGCAATGTTCATTCTGTTTCCATTGTGTGGAACAATTTGAGGAATATCAGTATTAGTTCTTCTTTGAAAATCTGGTAGAATTCTAAGCTGAAACCATCTGATCATGGGCTTTTTTTGGTTGGAAAACTTTTGATGACAGTTTCTATTTCTTCAGCAGTTGTAGGTCTATTTAATTTGCTTATCTGGTCTTGATTTAATTTTGGTAAGTGATATTCATCCAGAAAGTTGTCCGTTTCCTTTAAGTTTTCCAATTTTGTGGAGTACAGGTTTTAGAAATATGACCTGATGTTTCTCTGTATTTCCTCCGTGTCTGTTGTTATGTCCCCCTTTTCATTTCTGATTTTGTTAATCTGGATATTCTCTCTCTGCCTTTTGGTTAGTTTAGATAAAGGTTTGTCTATTTTGTTGATTTTCTCAAAGAACCAACTCTTTGTCTCATTGATTTTTTTTTATTGTTTTCTTTGTTTCTATTTGGTTGACTTCAGTTCTTAATTTGATTATTTCCTGATGGATTCTGTTTTCATATCCAATCTGTTAGCCTGTGTCTTTTTATAGGTGAGTTGAGTCCATTTATATTAAGGGGTATTAATGACCAGTGATTGCTATCTCCTGCTAATTTAATTTTTGTTGTTGGTGTAGTTCTTCTGTGTGAGTTTGCTTCTTTTTGTTCTAAAGTTTTCAAATGTTCTGTTAATTCATCAATGTGGGATTTTCCCAGCCTCTTTATTTAGGTATTTAGTGTTATGAACTTTCCTCTTAACATTGCTTTCATTGTGTCCTATAAACGTGAGTATGTTGTGTGGTCATTTTCATTGAATTTTAGGAAGCCTTTAATTTCTCCCTTTTTCTTCCTTTACCCATTGATGCTTCAGGTGAGCACTGTTTAATTTTCATGTGTTTGTAGGCTTTTTTTTTGTATCTGTTGAGGTTTGTTTTGTTACCTAGTATGTGGTCAACTTTTAAGAAGGTTCCATGAAGTGTGGAGAAGAAGGTACATTTTTTATGTTTAAATGGAATGTTCTATAGATGTCTGGAAAGTCCATTTGAATCATAACATGTTAGTTTCCTCATTTCTCTATAAAATTTTTGTCAGACTGACCTGTCCAGTGATGAGAGTAGAGTGTTGAAGTCTCCTACTATTAGTGTATGGGGCTTAATGTATGATTTAAGCTTTAGAAGTGTTTCTTTTACATATAAGGGTGCCCTTGTATTTGGGACATAGATGTTCAGTATTGATATTTCCTCTTGATAAATTTTTCTTGTGAGTAATATGAAATGTCCTTCTTTGTCTCTCCTGATTGATTTTAGTCTGAAATCTATTTTATTAGATATTAGGATAGCTACACCAGTTTGTTTGTTAGGTCCATTTGATTGGGAACTTTTTCCCCAATCCTTTACTCTGAGGCACTGTCTGTCTTTGAGATTGAGGTGTGTTTCTTGTATGCAACAGAAGGATGGATTCTGTTTTCATATCCAATCTGTTAGCCTGTGTCTTTTTACAGGTGAGTTGAGTCCATTTATATTAAGGGGTATTAATGACCAGTGATTGCTATCTCCTGATAATTTAGTTTTCGTTGTTGGTGTTGTTATTTTGTGTGTTTTTACCTTCTTAGGAGTTTGTTGCTGTGAGGTCATCAATTGTCTGTGTTTTTGTTGATATAACCAACTTCCTTAGATTGTAGTTTTCCTTTTAGTATGTTGTTTAGTGCTGGGTTTGTGGCTAGGTATTGGTTCAATCTGGTTCTATTATGGAATATCTTGTTTGTTCTTCTATGGTAGATGAAAGTTTTGCTGGGTATAGTAGTCTAGGCTGGCATCTGTGGTCCCTTAATGTCTGTGTAATGCTTAACCATGACCTTCTGGCTTTCATTGTCTCCAATGAGAAGTCAGTGTAATTCTGATAGGTCTGCCTTTATGTGTTACTTGGCCTTTTTCCTTTGAAACTCTTAATATCCTTTCTTTATTCTATATGTTTAGTGTTTTGATTATTATGTGGCAAGGGGCCAACCTTCAAAACTAAAAGGAACAACAGAAACAGTTGGCTACCTGTAACTCAAGGTTTCTCTGTAACATTGGGGCATCCATCTTCAGCTTACAGGACTCGAATCTGACAGACTTTTCTCTAAAGCAGGAATTATGAAAGACTGCTCTACCTTGGCTTGGCACCGTTCAGCAGTTGCCTTTTTTGTGTCCTGCTTGTCCAGTTTAGACAACATACTGTCAGCAGACAAGGCAAGGACAGCCTTTTGCCCAATGGTCAGTTAGATCACATTATCACATTGAAAGCAAACTCTATATGGAGTTTCTTTTTGTCCATCTTCTTCTCTGAAGTAAATTGATACTGCCAGGAGCAGATGTGTTTCATTATCATGAAAAGCCCTATGTTAACAAAACATTATAATCCAATATTCCATAGATCTCTGAAGTATTTGAAGACTATCTGTCTACCTAAAATATATCTCTGTTTGTCCTTGAAGGCATACCTAACATAGCTACAAGTTGGGTTGTAATATGAGACTAACTGTTAACTTGCATTTCTTTATTATCCTGAATAGTTTCAAGGACTAGAAATTTACATTACGTTGTTCAATGAGCTGCATAGGTGCAATACCTTAAACGAGAGTAGAAACATAGGTACAAAATGTCCTAACAAAAATAACCAATGTCCCCTCCCATCTTCCCTGGTGACTTTGTATTCATTGACAAAAATGAACCAGCACACCTTTCTTCTGCTGACCTGGGTGAGAATAGCTACAGGGTCTTCTGGAATTCACCACGGGGGAAAAAAAAAACAAAACAGCACAGGTATTGAAACTGTTTGTAGTTGAGGAAATGACTTTCAGAACCAGAGTTGTGCTTTGGCATCAAGCAGCTGCAGTTGCAGTGTAGCTTCTTCGAGGTATCAGTGGTTTCAGTATAGACTTCCCTTGCTGTGAGTGTCTGTGGAGCACTCAGAACAGCTGGTGCTGGCATGAGGGAATCCAGCTGGTTGTTGACTCATAATGCTTCCCTCAAAGAAGCTGGGATATCGGGGAAGGATTTAGCAGCTATGAGTCAAGGAACCAAGTCACTGCAGCCCGTAACAGTTTGTCTGTAAGGAAGTAATTGTTTAAAAGGGGTGCTTGCAAAAAGAAAAAGAAGAAAAAGCTTATTGTTAACTTTAGTAATGGTTGGCTCCTGACTCAGTGCTCCAGAGAGAGGTGGGTCTCTCTGATCCATCTCATTAAAGCAAGTTGTACTCCACCGCTCTTGATTCTCCACAAGCATTTGCTGCTGTCCCTTTACTACATCATCTCAGGTTTTCATACATCATACATTTTCCTTTCCTTTAGTGATGGTGACTGTACTGGAATAGGACCTAGGGTCTTGCCTGTGCATGTTAGGCAAACATTAAACTGCTAAGCTATATTCCCCAGCCAAATACTTTTTGATTGTTTTTATTGGGCTTTAATGAATATGTGTATCGTATTTTGACCATAAAATAAAATAGCAGAAGATAATTGAGTAAAAAAAATGCAAATTCTATTTACCATTCATGGTCATAGTTCCTGCTATGTAATTTGAAGTGTTCCCTTCCAATCCTCCGTGGGTATGTTTATAAACTAAAAATAGGGCAATGCACATATAAGCAAAATAAATGGGCTTATTCCAATGTTGGGCAGACAGTCAACCAGAGCATACCAGGAGAGCTGCTAAATGGTAAGCCATTCCACACCATATGGAAAGTTGTGGTGACTCCAGCTGTTCCTGCTGTCCCCTCAGGGCTGCCCCAGCACCTCTGGAATGGCATTTCTCCTTGTATCAGGTTTTGCAGGAAATTCACAAATGGCATTTGTGTGTGTGCCTTTCTCTGTCCTTTTTATGTCGGAATTATACCAATTCTGTAGAAAGATCTGAAAACACTACAATTTTTTCTTTATTTTTATTTCCTGGAACAATCTAAATGTCACAAGAGTCCTAAGTTCTTTTGGAAAAACTTATTTATCCAGAAGCCAGCCTTTGGGGGAGAAAGAACAGTGGTGTGTGTGGTTTGTACTCTTGTATTTATCCTAATTCATTAGTTGAGAGAACTATGGCAATGTCCACTTTCTTGGAAGCTTACTCATATGTTCGCAGTATGGGCCACCAAGACCTTCATTAAATCCCACCGCCACTAGCATCTTTTTCTTTAGCAGACTTGTTGTTGTTGTTGTTATACTTTAGATTTGGAAAATTTAAGAGTCCCTATGTACCCTGCATCCACTACTCCCCAGGATTAACATTTTATGCATGATTCAAACAGATAGTGAAATGTTATTAGTAGCTAAAGACCATAGCTTAGATTCCTTCCATTTCTACCAAATGTCTCCTTTTTTTAGTGTTCATGTCTCCTTAAGTGCTCTTTAAAAAAAAATCAAGACAGGGTTTCTCTGTGTAACAATCCTGGTCGTCCTGGAACTCACTTTTGTAGACCAGGCTGGCCTCTTACAAAGATCTGCCTACCTCTGCCTCCCAAGTACTGGGATGAAAGAATTAAAGGAATGTGCCACTACACCCAGCTCCTTAAGTGTTCTTAACTGTGACAGTTTCCCAGATTGTCCAGTTTGTGATAAGGTTGACAGTTTTTATTTTTTTGTTTTTTTGTTGTTATTGTTGTTTTTGTTTTTTATTTCTCTGTAGCTTTGGAGGCTATTCTCTCTCTCTCTCTCTCTCTCTCTCTCTCTCTCTCTCTCTCTCTCTCTCTCAGGCTATCCTTGAACTCACAGAGATCCACCTGTCTCTGCCTCCCAAGAGCTGGGATTAAAGGCTGAAAGTTTTTATTTTCATCAGTTTGGTTGGCTGGTCAGTAGGTTTTATGAAACACACTTTCAATCTTCAATCTTGAACTTAAAATGCAGCACCAACTGGCCTTGAATGCATACCTCCTGTCTCTACTTCCTGGGTGCTGGGATCACTGAAGTGAGCCACTTAACCAGTCCTGGCTGGTTTTATGGTACTGGGGATTAAGCCCCACCCCTACCTCCATGCTAGTCAAGAACTCTACAGTCCAGCTTCATCTCTAGCCCCTGACTTTGGCAATTCTGAGAAGTGCTTCTCAGATGCTTCAGTCCCATAGTGATGTTTATCTGCCCTTCTTCATCCAGGAAGCAGGGTTGTTTCTGGTTGTAGTCACACAGGGAAAGTTCAGTTTACTGCATCATTTCCGGGACATGTGCCAGACACCTGCTGAAGCCTCCCCACTGCTCCTGGACCTCAGAAGGAGGCCCCCAGATGCACCAATACCAAGAAGCACTAAGTTACCCTTCACCTCTTGAACACAAAGAATCTACCTAAACTATCCGATTCTTTGGCAAGGAGGCCTGTCTAGTCGCCACTGGACTGTGCATTCATGCGCAGCCACACCAGGGTGGATTTGTGGATATCCATAGCATCGTGGGGTTATAATGCAATACTGTGTTGTTTTGCTGCTCAAGTTTCTCCACCTTCAGCTTTGAGTGTTCCTTTCACGTGGCTTCTGTGTCCCTCACTGAGAGACATATACTTGGGTATGAGTATAGTCTTGTCATCTGGTCCTTTTTGTGCTACTTCCTGCCTCTGTTCTGCCTCACCATTAGTCCAGGGAGTCTTGGCTGCTTTTACTGGGGAATGAGATTAGAAAGCAAGGTCTGGGGTTTCAGTGCACTCAATGCTTCTGGATTCTTCTCTTCCTGTTCTATTTAATACAATTATATATCTCTTGTTGTATAGACCATGTTGTTTTTATAGCTGGAATTCTCTAGCAATTCTTGGAGAAACAGCCAAAGCCAGGAGGATCCTTGATTCCCTCCAGTGTGTGTAGCCAGGTGGAGGCCTTGAAACTCTCCCTATATTTTTACATTTTATGGTAGTTTAACATAAGCAACTCCATTTTTATTCCACCAACATTCATAGTACCCAGGTGACAAACGAAAAGGAAGCAGAATATCTAAACCAAGAGTTGTGGTGCCTGCCTGTAATCCAGCACTCATGGAGCCCGAGTTGGAGTACTGAGGAATGTCCATGGCCAGCTTAGGCTCTGTAGTGAGACCCTGATTCAGAACAACAAGAATCACGAGAAAAGGGAGAAATCTTAAGGGAGGGGGAAAAAGAGGGCAATGGAATACATATGACAAGAAATCAGAAATGGGAACTGTAGAGGTTTTAATAGGAATGTTGCCCCCCCCCATAGGCTCACAGGTTTGACTGCTCAGTCGCTAGGGAATGACTCCACTTGAAAGATATAAGGAGGCATCGCCTTGTTGAAGAAAGTGTGTCACTGGGTCCTTTATAAGAATCTCATAGTCATAGTGTCTCTTCACAGCAGTAGAACACTAAAACAGGGTCTATTGGGGACCAACCAGATGCAGTGGGAGGAAGGGAAATGGGGGAGGGAAACAAATGGGAACAAAGTATAACAACACGTGTGTATGGAAACACGGTAATAAAATTTATTGCTTTGTGTGCTAGCCTAAAAAGTTAGCCGACAAAAGAAAGGATGGAGGGAAGACTGAAGAGAACAAGTAAGGAAGGAAGAATAAAGAAAGAAGGAAGAGAGAGAGGAAGGAGGAAGGAAGGAAGGAAGGAAGGAAGGAAGGAAGGAAGGAAGGAAGGAAGGAAGGAAGGAAGGAAGAATTTGCCATCAATATTAGACAAAGAGGCTTCTGAATTAGACCTGAACACAGCCTGTTGTATTGTGACATGGTCAGTTTTGAAGGCATTGGGTGCGTTTGATGCGACTCCAAGGGATCTAAATTTGTTAAAACCTGACTGGCTTCTTCACCACCAGGGAGCTTAACTTCACAGAGGTGCAGCAGAAGGAGATGGAGCTCATAAGCAAGGCCACGTTCACGTGTGAGCAGGCTGGACAACTGTCCCAATACTTTTCTGCTCGGCAGTGATGATATTCCCTTTAACATAATTTGTGAGATTTATTAAAACTCAGAAAAGATGAAGAGTGTGGCTATTCTCTGGGAGTTTTTCATGATTTTCTATCCATATTTCTTTTCTAATATTTTAAGTGTGTCCCTCACTCTGTCCCCCCCACCTTGATTAGACCTCGATAGAGACTGGTTCATTTGACCAACAATTTTAAAGACACAACGATTGGTTATATGTATCAAGTTTGTCTTCACACCTTCCACTTCAGTAATTTCCAGCTTTATACTTGAGTTGAGTATTATTTTGTTATCCCTCCTTTTTCTGATTTCTTGAACTGAATGCTTAGCCTTCAATTTAGTTACTTTTCTATTACTGTGACTAACAGCATACTAACAGTAACAATATACTAACACCATGACTAAGGCATTACAGGAGAAAGGGATATTTGGACTTGAAATGCTGGGAGTCTTTTGCAGTGTGAAGGCCATCCCCAGCAACACACTTTCTTCAACAAGGCCACACCTCCTAAGCTTCCCAAAAGAGCCACCAAGGGGACACCTAGTAGTCAAATGCCCAGACGATGGGGGACATGTCACTACCATCTAATTTTTGTTTCAAATGTGTTTCAGATAGTAAGTGTTCTCTCTCAAAATTATTTTGGCTCCATCACAAGAATTTAACTGTACTTTGGTTTGTGTCCATTTCTAAAGGTTCTCTAATTTATTTTGTATTTTCTTTTTAAGCTTCATTATCTAGAACAAAGTTGTTAAATCTCCAAAGTATTAATTTCCAGTTTAACTAAAGCATAGACAGAGACAACAAGAGCCATGACTTCTATCTATAATCTATCTTCTGAGATTTCTCTGTGGAACAATATATGAACATATGTTTTGAAATATTGCATAATTTTGAGTAGAACTGCTATTTTCTGTTCGTTGAACATATTTCCCCACTCTCTTGATATATATCGTAATTATACACTATATTATTTAAATCTCTGTGTCTTCAGTTGTCCATCACAATTTTTATTAATTATTTTTTTCTAGCAGTTTGTGTATTGCAGTCTATAATTATAAACATTTATAACTATTTTATTTACTTAGTGGATTATTTTTCTGGGCAGCACAAACACCCTCATTCCATCTACTATTTGTCCTCCGGATCTAATTGTGGCTTGGCTCCATGTTTCCACTGACTTTTTTCATGTTAACATTGGATTGCTTTTATGATTTGATTTGTAGCAAGAACTTGAATTACGCTATTTCTCATTGCCCTTGGAAACCAGGAAAAACGCTGCAGGTTTAAGTCCCATCTTCGCAAACATGTTCTTAGTTATTTTCAATTTGTGGCTATTGTGAGTGGAATATTTTCTTCTATTATGTTTTCTAAGTAGTGATTATGCTTATAGTAAATTCATTTTGAGTGCCCTTTTCTGTGTTTGGTACACACCTTTGTAGCCAGCCACATTATCACAGTATACTTTTAGTAACATTTTTCACTTTATAAATTTACTGTAGTGGTTAGTCTGTGTCAACTTGGCACAAACCTAGACACATCTGGAGGAGAGAACCTCAATTAAGGATCCGCTTCAGTTCCTGGCTTTAAGCTTCTGCCTTTAGTTCTCGCCTTAGCTTCCCTTGATGACAGTTCTAAGCTGCATGATGAAATAAACCCTTTCCTCCTCAAGTTGCTTTTGATCATGGTGTTTATCACTAAGATTAAAAGCCATCTATCTAGGACACATACTGTGTCAGTCATGATCAACTGACTTCTCCTCTTTCCCTTTAATTTTCACATTTGGTTTTCTTGTCGTGTTGCATAGGCTAGCACTTTAGTAAGCAGGTGAAACTACCCATAGGGGCTTCTTTACCTTGCTGTTTTAAAACTGAGTGCAGTGCACTGATTTGTCATGGAAATAAAGTTCTCCGGTGGGAAATGTGTTTATTGAGACTAACCTAGAACAAAGGTAGCAGAGAGTCACACAAAAATCCACTTTTTCCCAGTATCAAGAAAGCTAATGTGTGTTCATGTCATGCACAGCTTAACAACGTCGCGTGTTTGTGAATCTCTTGACTTTCATGGTTATGCAGAAACTGGTCATCTGTGTCTATCCCTTTGCCAAAGATGTCAACCTCACCCCTACACAATTGTCCCCTTGGCAAGGGAGATTGGGAATGGGGACTGTTGCTTTTCGTCCATGTTTTGACTTGAGTTGTGCAAAAAGTTTTTAATTCTCTTAACTCCTTTTGGTTATTTTTCTATTTCTGGTTTTGTATTGTTGTGCTTTCCCACATGTCTTGATCAGTTTAACAAGAATTGACTGAGGGTTTCTTTATGTCCTCTTTAAAAACTGAAGCAGCCCTTGATTTGCTCTGTTTTGTTCACTACTCCATCCATTGCTGCTTTTACTGTTGTTGACTCTGTAGTTTCTTTGTTTGTTGATATTTGTGTTAGTTATTTTCCGCAGAATTGAATTCTTTAATGATTAGGAGTGAGAGACGTAAAGACTTCATTTTTCTCAGAGAACTTCAGGACGCAGTCTGGGTTGCTTTTGTTATTTATTTTTAGTTACTGTGCATTTTGGGGCTTGATGCCTCTCCTGCTCCCTGCCCCCTCCTCTGCCTTTAGAGTAGACTAGGAAGTGTGGGATCCTATACCATGGATGAAGTTGATTTTACCTTTCTTTGCTGTGACTTTTAGTTTTATTCCATTGTGGAGGTTAAAGACAAAACAAGCCTTTAATGGTTTGGTTTTGCTTTGTTTTTTAGAGTTTACTGAGGTTTTGTTTGTTACTCAATTTTTATAAATAAATGGACACTTGAAGAGAAATGGACAGGTCCAGCTGGCTTTTGTTTGTTTTGTTTTTGCCTACTTCCTTATTTATGCTTAGTTTATGGAAGTCATGAGTGACTAAGAAAAGTATGTTGCCTCTCTTTATTCTTTTGTTTTTAACAACTTATCCCTTTTCCTACAATTTTTACTTTATCTTAAAGTTAAATTGTTTGACATATAAAATATATAAAATGTACCATTTCTCTGTGGCTTTTCTAGCTCAACGGTGTCCTAGAATTTGTTTGCCTGATACTGATATCACAAATATAGCTTTCTTTCTGCCTGCTGCCTGCTGTAATGGGAAAGTGTCTAACCCTAAAGTCAGAAAGATTTGGAAGGCACAGGGGACAGCACAGTGGCAGGAACCATAACAAGGACTCTTTGAAGACCACAGCATTGTACAAAAGTCATCCTATGCCACCTTATGCAAGATATATGTCTAGGAGGACATCTGCCCAGACACCACCTTGTGACGGAGCCTTAGAGCTCAGGGTTGCTGTTTCAAAGCAATGTAAAGACCCTTCCAAGCGTTATCTGAGAGACCCTTGTCTTCTTTGGTCTACCAGATTCGCTTGCGATCCATCAGCACACCCATTCCTCAGGTTTTTCATCTCCCTGCTTATCCATCAACAAGATAGCTCTTTCTGGAGCCTCTAACTGTGGAGGTTGGCAGTATCTTTGGCTGTCCTAATTTCTAAGTCTGTGCCTTAAAGCATGCAGCTGGATTCAGCTTCTAATCCATTATAGAAGTTCTTTCTATTTTTTTTAAAATAGAATTTAACTTTTATGACCTTTACATTTATGTTTTATGATACCTGTGTTTTATTTCAGTTTTGTAATCTTATCTCATATTTTCTGGGTTAGTTTTTTCTTCCTAGAATTTTTCTTGTTCATTTTTCCTTTCAATATATCTTTTGAGTATTCTCCTTCCTGATTTTCCTTAGGAATAGATGGAAAGTACTTGGCTATTTTAGTTCTAACTAATGGCTATCTTTGCAGCCTTAAATACCGGACTGAATTCTCCACTTGCCAGTCATAAGGAGAGCCACTTGAGGACACTAAATAGCTTGACATTGCTTTTGCTTAGATTATATTTATTTTTCCTAATTTTAATTTTTATATTCTAGTATATTTAACTAGTATGTATTTTCTATCACAGATGAGTATTACTTTTCAAATAGCTTTTTATTGTTGATATTATAATAAAATGACATTATTTCCCCTTCCTTTATCTCCCTACAAACACTCTCTTTGTCTTTCAAGTTCTTGGCCTCTTTTTTCATTAATTGTATATATATATTATATATTACACTATTATGTAATTGTTATATGATTATAATAATTTTGTTATTATATAACTATATTATCTATATTATATGTTTTATATATGTATATATATATCCCCTAAATACATAAATACACCCTGCTCAACCTGTGTAATGTTACTTGTATAATATCTTCAGGGTTAACTGTTTAGTATCTATCAGTCAACCAGTTGATGCACTCTTCCTTGGGGAGGCTGTTTCTCCACTCCCAGCACTTCTTAGCTGCCTGTAGCTATTTGTGTAGGATTGAGGCCTTGTGAGCAGCTTTCCTTTGTCCACCTAGCACGCTCATTTGTGTCACCTTTGTTCAACAGATGTTTAGGCCAACATGTTGTTGAGACTTTACGGGTGTGGCTCCTAACATCCCTAGAAGACACAGTCTCACAGCAAATCCCCTGCTCCTCTAACTCTCACAACCCTCCCGTCCTCCTGCAATGATTCCTGAGCCTTAGGTAGAAGAGCTATGTTAACATAGTTTTATTTTTCTATCAGACATTTACATCTGCTTTGTGATAACAAAGTTTGTTTTCCTTCCTTTGTAATTGACTTTAAAAAAGAAACCCATTTATCAATTCTTTGCTTTTGCTTGAAGAATTTATATTTAAGGTATATCGGTAGGTGTGCTGGTTTGAAAGAAAATGACCTCCAAAGGGAGTGGCACTATTAGGAGGTGGGTCTTTGTTAAGAGTGGGTGTGGCCTTGTTTGATAAAAAGTGTCACTGTGGAGGTGAGCTTTGGGATCTCATATATGCTCAAGCCTCCCCCAGGGTCTCACTTCACCTCCTGTTGCCTGAAAGATGTAGAACTCTCAGCTCCTTCTCAAGCACCATGTCTGCCTGCATGCCACCGTGTCCCATCATGATGATAATATATTAAACCTCTGAAACTGTAAGCCACCCAATTAAATGTTTTTATTCATAGGAGTTGCCATGGTCATGGTGCCTCTTCACAGCAATAGAAACCCTAACTAAAGCAGTAGGGAAAGACTTAGTGCTTTTTATTAAGATTGATTTTATTTTTAATTATATATATCTGGTGAGAGGTATGGGCAATTCAACATAGGTGCCTAAAGAGGCCAGAGGAGCCAGATCCCCCAGAATTGGAGTTATAGGTGCTTGTGGCTCACTTGATGTGGGTGCTGGGACCCAAATTTAGGTCCTCTACAAAAGCAGCAAGTGCTTTTAACAGCTGGGCCATCTGTCTAGCCCACAAGTTCTATTTTTTAAATTTCTTAACTTTTTCATGAAAATATTCTGGATTTTTGCACATGCATTCATACTGTGTCTTTAATAACGCAACTGCCAGCAGTGTAGCTTTACTTGTACAGATTAAATTCCACCCTTAATTCTTTCGGTGGTTTTGCCACTTATGCTGCCTTTTCTGAACCACACACGAGTGATGTGTCACTTTAGTCCTTGCACATTCATGACTGTCTCTGTGCTGTCATTATATAAAAGTGATCATTTGGCTGCAAGTAAGAAGCCTGTATTAAATATCTCCCCCTCCCAGTTTATGAAGGTATATTGACATCAAATGTCTCTCAGCTGAATTCTGAGGCCAGTTTAATTTTGCTCAGAGACTTATTCCTTCTTTCATTTTAAAAAAAAATGGTTTCAAGAACATATGCGTTATTGTGTGTGTGTGTGTGTGTGTGTGTGTGTGTGTGTGTGTGCATGTGCGCGTGCATGTGCACATGTGTGTGTGCCCACAGAGTTCAGAAGAGGGCATCCGGTCTCCTGAAGCTGGAGTTGTAGGGAATTGTGAGCTGCTTGATGTGGGTGCTGAGAACCAGACTTTGGTTATTTGCAAGAGGAGCCACTGCTTTTAACCACGGAGCCACCTCTCTAGCCCCTTCTGTATTTCTAAAGTTTGGTAGATTTCCCCAAAATGAGGAAGAGTTATAGAACATAGGTATACAAAGAAGTGAATGTGGGCTCCTGGAGAAAGTGGCTTCGTGTTCTAGGGAGACATTTGGAGTAGAGAGGTGGGAAAACAGGGCTGGGTATCTAAACAGACCAATATTAGAAAGGGGAGGACCCAAGAGCCCTAAAAATACTTGAGCCACTATTACTGTAGCAGATTTCTTGTCTACAGACCAGTCACATGCCAAAGGGATGAAACTGTTACTTCCTTTTTCTTTATGGACTGGTCTTCTGTCTTTCCAGGTTATTCTTTGTCCATCCTTCTCAGAAAATGAGCTCTGAAATCCCCAAGAGGAATACTTTTTTGTTACAACATGACTCCCTGATGTCACTATGTATTAGTTACTGTTCTATTGCTGTGATAAAGCACCACGGCTAAGGCAACCCATGAAAGAAAGCATCTAGTTGGGCTACTGGCTCCGGGGTGTTAGAGTCACAATGGCAGGGCAAAGGCATGGTAGCAGACATCCTTGAACTCCCATGTCTTAACTGTAAGCAGGAGGCAGAAAGTGTAGGGGATGGTGCCAGTTTTTGAACCCTCAAAGCCTGCCCTACCCCTTATATTCTTTCTCCAGCAAGGCCACACCACCTAATCTTTCCCAAACAGTTCAACCAGCTGGGAGCCAAGTATTTAAATAGATGAGCCTATGGGTCCATTCTCCTTCAAACCACAATATGGCCTTTGTTTCAGTGTTTTCACAGTGGCAAGGATATTCCTATGGATCGTACTTTTCTTCTTCCTTTGTCAGTAAGCTCTGTTCGGGACCTTGGTGATCTGTGTTTCAATTGCTGTCATCTAACCTCTTTATCCCTTGTCACGCTTCTCGTCTTACCTTTATTTCTTTCTGCATTTTGTTTAACTCTCCCTAATTTTTCCTTGTGTCTCTTGACTCAGTTTTTCTGCCAAGTCAATGAATGCTTCTTGTTTGTAATGGATTGCTATATTCTGCCATGGCTTATTTTGCCATCCATTTCTTTCCTTAATTCTGCACATCCCTGATCATTTTATTGCTCCACTGTTGCTCTTAAGCTTCATGGGAATTTTAATTGCTTGTTTTCCTGGAGAATGTGACTATCTATCACTCAGTGGATACCTAAAGGACCAGAAAGTATCCATCACTAAGTGGATACCTAAAGGACCAGAAAGCATCTTGTGGGTGGGGCATGGGGACAGAGATGTTCCATTAAATGCTTATATTCCACAGTAGCCTTCTGCATTCTTTAAGATCTCTCTTCTCCTAGTCCTTTCTACTTAGCAGAAAAAGGGAAATTAACCTCATTTTTTGTCCTTCACTAAAGAAAAAATAGATTTTAGGTTTAATTTACCCAGCTTATCCACATGATACTGGGTGAATGGCCAGTCCGCTACTCAAATCCCTCAAGAATCAATTATCATGCCATCTAAGTCTGTTCAGGTGAGAAGTTCATTTCATTAATCTCCATTGTTGCGAAGACTCAGGATGAACCACACAGAGGACAATCATTAAATTATGATGACATCCACAAAAATGAATCATGGAGTCTAGCCCTAGTTCTGATCAAAGCAAACAACTTTCCACTAGTTAGAGTGAATAGCAGACTGGAATTCAAATCCAAGTCTCCATCCTCAGAGGACAAAGAAGCCAGAAGCAAGTTCTCTGTCTTCACTAACTTACTAAGTATGTGTACTGTTCCCTTCTGGGGGGTGTCACAAGAAAGGGGCAGTGAAGCAGTTGGGTATGGACGTTTCTGTCCTGTATGGGTACTGTGTAGCCATATTCTCCTAACAGAAATATTTCCATCCTGGAGGGAGGTTCTTTGAGACTCTGGAAATAAGGAACTTAGAAGTCTCAGGAAGTCACTGAAAATTACAAGATTCACACCCCTACCCCAAGCTTGTAAAGGCAGTGAGGACTGTGGAGGAGATTCTCTGACCTGCCAAGCTACCTGTAAGTCATGCAGAGAGTGTCAATCATGCATCTTTCATGAGTCATCACTCATGTTGTGTGGACTTGGGGGGGGGGGAGTTACAAAAAGTTGTCCCTTGCTGTAGAATACTCCTTTTGTACACTGTAAAGATTTGTCACTTGAATTGGTTTAATAAAACATTGATTGGCTGATAGCTCAGGCTTGTTGCTAGCTAACTCTTACACTTAAATTAACCCATATTTCTTACCTATGCTACTTAGCTCAAGGCGGTTGGTGGCCAGCTCCATCTCACAGGCATCTATAAGGAGCTCTCAGCATTGCAGCAGGCATGAGACTGTGAGGCATGAGCAGCTGTGCCTGGCTCCGTTTTTATGTGTTTGGAACATTTTTAAAGCTTTTTTTTTTTTGGTCTTATGTGGATCTACGCCTCACATTGGGTGCCATTTGTAGGTGGCATTTTCCTGTCCTGACTGCCTCTCCCAAATAACCAACTTGGAGACTTGATATTATCTATAAATGCTCAGCTGATAGCTCAGGCTTGTTGCTAGCTAACTCTTACACTTAAGTTAATCCATATTTCTTACCTAAGCTTTGTCGTGTGGCTTGGTGCCTTTTCTCAGTATGGCATGCCCATCTTGCTTCTCTGTGTCTGCTGGCGACTCCTCTGACTCCACCGTTCTTCCTCCCAGCATTCTCAGTTTGAGTGTCCCACCTATACTTTTAACTGCAGCAAACCATCCTTTTTAGTCAGACAAGAGGGCAGAAATGCTGTGGGATTCTCCCTTTGTACACTGTAAAGTTTGTAAACTCAAACTAGTTTAGTAAAATGCTGATCACCTGTAGTCAGGCACAAAGTATAGGTGGAACAGCCAAACTGATACTGCCAGGAGGAAGAAGGGCAGAGACAGAAGAGATGCCAGCCAGCCTCTGAGGAAGCAGGATGTGTAAATATGAGGCAATAAGCTGTGAGTCATGTGGTCAAACATAGGTAAGAAATATGGGTTAATTTAAATGTAAGAGTTAGGTAGTAAGGAGCCTGAGGTATCAGCTGAGCATTTATAATTTGCATTAAGTCTCTGAGTTGGTTATTTGTGAAGTGGCTGCCAGCACAGGAAACTCTGCCTACAGAACTTGGTCCTGTGACTTCTCACCCATATTCCTGTGGCCCCACAGTTTACCCCAGCCATACAATTGTCACCCACATTCGGAGGGCCTAGTTTAGTCTTATGCTGGCTCCCTTGCTGTCAGGCCAGAGTTGATGAGCTGACATTAGCTCAGGTCAGCTGTTTCAGTGGTGACCCCATCATGATCTTGACCGCTTTGCTCATATTCTCACTCCTCCCACTGTTTGACTGGACTTGGGGGAAGGACAAAGACAGAGAACAAGGAAAGAGATATCTTGATTGAGGGAGCCACTATGGAGCTAGCAAGAAACCTGGCACTAGAGAAACTCCCAGGAATCTCTAAGTGTGACCTCAGCTAAAACCCTAAGCAATAATGGAGAGGATGCCCCAACTGGCCTTGCCCTGTAGTCAGATTGATGATGATCTTAAATGTCATCATAGAACCTTCATCCAGCAGCTGATGGAAGCAGGGGCAGAGACCCACAGCAGAGCACAAGCTGGACTTTCATAGACCCCTTTCTTTGATCTGTAACTGGTGCTCTGCCTGGAGTAAGCAGGCATCTCTCCAGGAAAAGTCACAGGGCAGTGATAGACTGGAGAATACTTGAAAAGCATCTGAAACATCGTAATTTTCAGGCCATGGCAATGTGGTCACAGCCCGGAGGTGATACACTACACACAAAACTGGCAGTAGTGAGGTGGGGTGAGGTGACGATTGACCCAGAGGGTCATTCTCCATCAAGGAGAGCAAATAGTGCCATTTTGACTAGATACAAACCTTATCAAGGTGGGTACACAGAAAGACAGTCATGACAATGTAATCATGTCCCTTTATTGTGGCATAAACATCTTAATCAGACAAGCTGTGATTACCCACAAGAGAAGCTTTATAGTATGGGCTGTTGACGTTCCCTTATTGGAGAGGGTAGGAAGGTCATCAGACTCTCACCTGAGGTTCCTGCATGTCCCCCATTTGTGAACTTCTGCCCCAGCAACACATGGTGCCGGAGGTGCTAGATCACACACAGGAGGCAGGAGGTTAACTGCAGGGGAGAAACTCCATCTATGGAGCTGGGGAAATGCCATCATCCATGCTGGCATGAGACTTGTCAATGATGTAGCTGTTTGAGGATCACCCCGGGCTCCTGAGAAAACCTTCTCTCATGCTTTTGCAAGGGACCCCAATAAACTCATCTGCACCCCAGGCCAGATTTGAGTGCGGTCGCTCTTTTGTCATTGTGGGTGCCTTACCTGAGGTGAGGAGGATTTTGTTCACATCTTCAGCACCTTCCTTCAGGAGCCTTCTATAATCGAAGGACATTGCCAATAAAAACCCTAGAAACTCGTATTTATGTGTCAGTGTCTGATGGAGGAAGGTCACTGGTTAATTAATAAAGAAACTGCTTGGCCTGATAGGTCAGAACATGGGTGGAGTAGACAGAACAGAATGCTGGGAAGAAGGGAAGTTAGGCAGATGCCATGCCTCTCGTCTCCAGGGCAGATGCGATGAAGCAAGCCACCAGGTCAGACATGCTGAATCTTTCCCGGTAAGACTGGTGCTACACAGATTACTAAATATGGGTTAGGCAAGATAAGTCACCATCTCGTGGTGCTACACACATTAATAAAAATGGGCCAAGCAGTTTTTAAAAGAACACAGTTTGTATGTCATTATTTCGGGGCATAAGCTAGCCAGGCGGTTGGGAGCTGGGTGGCAGGAATGCAGCCCGCAGCTCCTTCAACAAGTGTCTTCGCAGCAAAAACAGAAATTTAACCTTCCTATTTTCTAGCAAATTCTGAATTTGAAAAACCATGTGCTTTCCCGATCAGATGAGGACTTCCGAGATCATCTCATCTTAACCAAAAATAAACATCCCTGAAACCTCCCCACAAAAACATTAGTTTCAAAAAGACTCTGTCTTAGTTAGGGTTTCTATTGCTGTGTAGAGATACTGTGACCACAGCAACTCTTATAAAGGGAAACATTTAATTGGGGCTGACTTACAGTTTCAGAGATTTAGTCCATTATTATGGGGGTAAGCATGGCCGTCCAGGCAGACATGGTGTTGGAGAAGGAGCTGAGAGTTCTACAGCTGGATAGGCAGGAACAGAGTGCCACACTGGGCATGGCTTGAGCATCTGTGACCTCTCGGCCCGCAGCCAGTGACACACTTCCTGTGATGAAGCCACACCTCCTAATAGTGTTTCTCCCTATGGGCCTGTGGGGGCCATTTTTATTCAAACCACCACAGCCTCCCATGTCTGTTTCAAGCTGTATCAGGAACATAGATTAAAGGCTTCATTCTGGGAAAAACGGAGATAAATATTGAAACATAAATTATGGTGGTACTAGTAATTGCATATTTGTGCTAAGTAACTAGAAAATTATTTGAGCATTAATTCCATTTACATGTGTTCTTTCAGATCTGTCCCCCTGAAGCGTGCAAGTCTTTTGGCTCTGAAACGTTTAATCACTGAGTAAGCAGCCCTCGATGGGACTGCCTCTCATTTATTGTCTTCATTGATTTCCCACACCAGAGAATGCTCATGGAGTAGGAGCTGACTGCCGAGTGAAAGAACTCTATCTTACTGGGCAGAACAAAAGCTCCTGCTTTTCCCCTTCTTTTTTCTTTTTCTTCTTTTTCTTTTTCTGTTTTTTTTTTTTAATAAAAAAGGGAAACCTATTTTCTCCAAATCACCAGCAGGCCCAGAAAGCCCACATGCCATCTATCAGTGGGCTGCTCCTGCTACATGAAACAGAGTGTGTGTGTGTGTGTGTGTGTCATTCAATCAAATATACAGAGGATACTTGGCTTGCAAGCTTAGTTCTCGACTAGAGCAGGGCTGACACCCAGGCTCATTATCTAGAGTCACCTAGGAGACAAATCTCTCTGGGCATGTCATGAGGGTTTCTTTGTGTAGCCCTGGCTATTCCGGAGCTCATTCTGTAGACCAGGCTGGCCTCAACCTCAGTGATCCACCTACCTCTGCCTCCCGAGTGCTGGGATTAAAGGCACGTGCCACCACTGCATCCATGGAAGATCTGTCTTGAATGTGGGTGGCACCGTTCCCAGTGTTGGGGTCAGGGATTTAATTTAATAGAAAGGAGCAAGCTCAACACCAGCATCCTTTGATCTCTGCTTCCTGACTGTGGATGTAACATTAGCAGCTGCCTTAAGCTCCGGCTGCCATGCCTTCCCCACCATGATGGAGTGTTCCCTCAAACTAAGAGCCACAATGAACCTTTCTTTCCTTCCTTCCTTCCTTCCTTCCTTCCTTCCTTCCTTCCTTCCTTCCTTCCTCCCTTAAGCTGCCTTTGCCACAAGAACAAGAAAGGGAACTCACACACTCCAGAGACACACTGGATCCTGGATGACACATGAACCCCTGCTCCTGTGGGTTCTTAATCAATACAGAAGACCCCATTCCTGAAGACAGTGCCTGGAAAACCCTAGAATCCAATTGATTAGAATACACATGTCATCTTCCCAAGTCTGTTCTTAAGGCAATATCCAAATGACTTCACAATAAAGCTGTCATTTACAGTCCAGACCCCTAGCCCCTCTGCTGTACCTTCCTAACAGCTGATCCACCAGGCGGGGACTCTGGGTCAGTGCAGAAAACTATGGTCCTTTATCCTAACATTATCCCCATTCTGCAGGAAAAGATGCTGGACACTGGGAGGTCAGGTGACCTCACAGTCACATGATCATGGTCATCACTGATGGAGCCAGGACACTAAGTCTTTCTCAGGAAGTCTCCAGACACCAGTGCCACTGTGAGGCCACCTCCTTCCGGCCATTTCAGCTGCTGTCCATCCGGCATGGAGACAATGTTTGCCACCTCTGCCCCAGTGTGCTGTCTAGATTTATTTCAATTTGGTGCAAACTCTAGTCCTCTGAGAGGAGAAAACCTTGCTTGAGAAAATAAGACTGGGCTGTGCCATTTTCTTAATTAGTGATTAAAGGGGGAGGGCCCAGCCCATTGTGGGTAATGCCACCCCTAGGCTGGTGGTCCTGGGTGCTTTAAGAAATGAGGTTTAGCAAACCATGGGGAGAAAGCCAGTAAGCAGCGTTCCTCCATGGCCTCTGCATCAGCTCCTGCATCTGGGTTCTTGCCCTGTTTGAGTTCCTGCCCGGTAGAAGTATAAATCCAATAAACCCTTTGTTCCCCAGACTTGCTTTTTGGTCATGGTGAGTCATCACAGCAGCAATGACCCTAACTAAGACAAATTGGTACCAGGAGTGGGGTATTGCTGTGACAGACCTGACCATGTTGTTTGGGGCCGGATTGTGGAAGGACTTTAGAACTTTGTACAATAAAAGCCATTGAGTGTTCAGTGCTTGGGGAACTGTTCTGTGGAAGCTTGGAAGATAAGAGTGTTGAGGGCAAAGATGGTGAAGGCCCGGTTTGTGAAGTTTCAGAAGGAAATTGAAAGGCTCCCTCAGAGGCATTTGTTATTTTGATTGAAGATCCTGTGGTTCTGGTTTGCTGGGGCTGAAGAATCAGCTGTGATTAATAAGACACCAGAACTGCTAAAGTAAAGCCTTTGCTCTGCTGGGGCACTCACTGCTGGTCCACTGGAGCTGAGAAACTAGCGGTGACTGAGAAGAGACCAGCATCACTGAGGTGAAACCTTCTGGGAAGTGTTTCCTGACAGTCAGCACACAGAAGCTGTGCTTCAGGGGTGGTCAAGGTTGTTTGTCTTGTTGGCAGTTGAACTCGGTAGTGGAAGAGTCGTCCAGGTACAAGTTTTGAAGGTATGAAGGGGTCATACATAGTTGATACTTGGCACCATGAAGAGAGCCTATGAGAGGCTACTAATGAAAGTGCAGCCCAGTTGCATCAGAAGACCCCAGAATTTGGAGATACCAGCACCATGGAATAACCACCAAGACCAGCATCAGCAATGGAGTGGAGCCTGTAGGTTCCTCCCCAACTTGCTTTTTGGTTATGGTGTTTCTTCATGGCAATAGCAACCCTGACTAAGACACCTAAGGTAGCAGCCTTCTACATCTCTTCTTGTGTCCTGAAACTCAAGAGGAAGAGCAGATATGACAGTGGGATTATGGCCCAATTAAGAAAAAGGACAAGATGGGGAACCAATACTGGCTGAGAAGGTAGCAATTATCTTGTGGGGTTTTGAATTCAATTCCCATTTTTTTTTTTGATTTTTTCAAGACAGGGTTTCTCTGTGGCTTTGGAGCCTGTCCTGGAACTAGCTCTTGTAGACCAGGCTGGTCTCGAACTCACAGAGATCCGCCTGCCTCTGCCTCAATTCCCATTTTATGAAAGCCGGTGAGAGAAATGCCTCCAGGAGTCCCACCAAGGCAGGATAGAAAGACAGAAACATATGGTCATGGAAAAGGAAGAGAGCCTCCTCACTCCACACACACATACACAAACATAATGCCCCAGGAGTCTGGCTAAAGTCTCTGCTGGCAGAGTATCAAGAATTCCTGCACAAGTACCAAGTGTTGAAGACCTTCATGCCTTCCTAGCTGGAAACCTGTGATTTTCTAGGAATCTCGGAAGCCAGAAACCTCATTTACTGGGAAAGGGAGAGTCCTGGCCCCTGTGCAGCCCTGTGGCTCCTGGCTCTGATCAGATTTAATCCTACCTATGGCACCTCTAGAGCCTATAATATCACATATCAAAAATGGAGAAAAGAAAGAAAAAGTCTCTTAGCAACCCTTAGAAATGTTACCAGAGAGCAACCTGATTGGCATCTATGTCTACCGCAAAAATACTGAAGTTGTACTTTTCTCTGAGAAACACACACATACACACGTGCACATGTACGCACACACGTGCTCTTGGGTGCACCCTCCTTTCTGCATATCTATCTTAATAAACTTTACCTCTGCTTTGCACTGGCTCGTTCTGAAATTCTTTCCCAGGCTTGCTGTTGGGGCAAGGAGCAAAGCGAGGAGGCCAGACAGCCAGAGGCCAAGGACACTGCAGCCGACCACATTCCAGAGTTTGGGGCTTTTCCAAGCCGGACTCACCACCAAGTGACCTGAGAAATACTTAGAGTGAGCGTGGATGCCGCAAGGAAGCACGGTGAAGCTCGCTATGCTGTGCCAGCTCCCTGACGTGTGGCTGCTGCAGAGAGCGGCGTGAAGGGCCTACCCGGTGGCACCGGTGCTCAGGGTAACTGAAAGAGGAGGTAGCCTTGTTACTCTGAGGCTGGAGATTGTCCTGGCCCTATTGCCTACCTAGCCCAGCTTGTTTTCTGAATAGGCACAGACAGTTTCCCAGCAAACCAAACTCAACATGGTTCTGAAACTGTGACAAAATGAGGCTAAGCACTCCCTAATTTCACCTGACCATGTTACAAAACATGTTGTGGTCATGGCCCAGGCCCTGGTTAATGTAGCAAGCAAGCCATCCATCCTCGACAAGCCATTAAAGCAACAAGGAATAGTGAAAAGTGGAGAAGGAGATTTATTCAATGTGGCCCCTGCCTTGAGAAGAGGAACAAACAACAGAGCCAGAGACAATGTCCATTCCCCAGTTCGTGTATGTGGTTCTGATATAAGGTTGAGGTTTAAATAGTGATTAAGAAGTTGATATGGCTGAGAAATCCTGGCCAAGGTGTGACCCTGCCCATTACTGACCTATCATTGTCCTGATTCCAGCCCTTCCTTCAAAGTAGTCTAACAATTCCTCAGAACCCAGGGACATCTCTTATGAACACAAGTTCTGCCTCTGGCTGACACAGGCTTCAACCTTTTCCCTCTCCTAGAGTAAGATTGCTGGGGAAACTCCAATTCCTTGGGGCTGTTGCTTTAATAATCTGATAGCCAAAGTGTGTGGGGTGGGGGGAAGTACAGGTGTCTGTAGATCGTCATTCCTGCCAGAATGGCTACAGCGAGAGACAAAACAAAGTCATCATGACACTCACACCAAACACCCCTCTCACTGGCCACAGTGATTACCGTTGTCTTCATCAACGGCAGCTTTTCCTCTCCCTGTGGGTAAAGTTCTGAGAGCTGTAGGCATCTATAGTAGGTAGGCTGGTAGAGAGAAGGATTGGTATGCCTTTGGCTAGAGATTTGCTGTATTTATTCTTAGAGGAGAAAAAACATAAAAATGAGAATATCTTGTTCAAAATGTAAGTTCTTACTGTGTAAGAGTGGAATATCCGAGTTGTCACAAGATTTTCTTGCATTCCAGCCATGCTCAGACAGTTGTTCTCCATTTAGGTTGTTGGGCTAGATTCTGAGAGCAAAGGAAGGAAAATCAGACTAAAGAAGTGTGTGTGCACATGTGTGTGCATGTGATTTGTATGTGTATGTGTGATTTGTGTGTACATGTGTGATTTGTGTGTATATGTGTGATTTGTGTGTATATGTGTGATTTGTGTGTATATGTGTGATTTGTGTGTATATGTGTGATTTGTGTGTATGTGTGATTTGTGTGCATATGTGTGATTTGTATGTATGTGTGATTTGTGTGCATAT
>NC_022015.1:26235148-26247264 GCF_000317375.1 Microtus ochrogaster | reverse complement strand
GCATATGTGTGATTTGTGTGTATATGTGTGATTTGTATGTATGTGTGATTTGTGTGCATATGTGTGATTTGTGTGCATATGTGTGATTTGTGTGTGTGAAAGAGAGAGAAAGAGAGATTTGTGCATGTATTCACTTACAAGGCAGCAATACTAACCATCCTACCACTCCCTGACTCTGCCATGCTGCAGAATGACTCAGTGGTTCGGAAATCTAACAGGATACATAATGAGGGGTGATGATTTTGTAAGGTATGTGACTAGTGTGGTTAGGATATGGCTCATGGCGAGAGCTTTAGAAAGCACAGTCTGGGGGATGGTTGGGCCATTGGCGGAACTGATGTTAGAGGGATCAAGGTCTTTTGGGAGGTCAGTTACATAACAGAAACATCTTTAAAAGGGAATGGCCAGTCCCTTCCCTATCCATGGCTTCCCGACACCCCAGTGGTTGCTCCCTTTCACACTCACTCCCGTCATGACAGGTCCACCATAGCTAATACAGCCAGAGCCTGTACCACGTTCCTCCAGAGTTGAGCTGAGCAAACCCATTATCTTCACAAAGTACTTCACGGGGCTCTGCCGGTGTGTTGGAGTCATGGGAAATAGATCACTAACAGTGCTTTCCTCTTTGGGTGCTCATTTTTCAGTAACACTTTTATTTTAGTGAGATTTGTACTAGTCTCTCAACCCTACAGATGAGATTTACTGAGCTACCCAATCAGAGACTTGTCCTGCTTTCTAACAGCTTTATGTTGCCATAGAAACCCCTGCTTCTCTAGACCTACTCCAAATAGCCCCACAAAAGCCTGTCCCATCTGGGATTCTTTCTAGCATCCTCCTGCCGAGGCACCTCACAGTTCTCCAAGGTGTGTGCCCTCTTTTGTCAAAAGTACCTGTTCCTGGGGGTCTTGGACAGGAGGACATTCAGTGACAGTGACTGGCTGTGTACCTGTGATACAAAATGAGATGAGAAGATCTCTCAGCACCCAGGCTTCCTCTCACAAACCTATACTTCTTTTCTAACTGTGAGAAAGGGATCCCTCAAGACAAAATTGTAGGATGTTCTATAAAATGCCTGACAAGAAATCTCAGAACTGTCAACATCAACACAAAAAGGACACTACGAGAAACTGTCACCCTCTGGGGAAGTCAAAGGATCCTCAGGAATAAATCATAATGGGTTATCATCTTAGATAGGATCATGAAACAAGACAGGGACACTGGAAAGGCTAACAGAACTGGAATGATGCTGAGAATTTAGTTGATGGAAACAATTGCTCTTCAGAGACGAAGTTGGCTTTGGAATAGTTAAGATGCTCCAGGAGGCAGTGCCTCCCTCCAGCTTGCCCCATTATCCATCCATTCCTTTCTCAGGCAAGCTCACCCTCCTTCTGGTTCTTGAGAACCCAGAACAAGAGATTCTTGGTTTAACAGTATCACTCTGAGCTGTAGGAAGCTAGCCAGATCCAGGTCTCTAGACTCTGAAGCCAGCTTCACTAGAACCCCAAGGTCTAGCAAGTTTCTTAGGAATGAATAGAGAGATGTTTGGGATGGTTGACCTGTATCCCCTCAGCCAACCCCGGCTGCTGGTCGGACAGCTATCTCATTTGCGGGAATCCTCACTTATCCTTGAGATAAAGAAAGAGCATCTCCTTGAAGAAGCCACACCCCCACCACCTTGCTTCCCCCTCTAGTGTGGAACAAGAGGTCATCACCTGTACAGGACCATTAGGAAAATAGAGTGCAGGAGGGGTCACATTGTGGAGCTCAGTGAAAGTCTGAGCCTTTCCCACTCACAGCTCAAGAACAAGCATGTGTAATTCCACCTCTTCACGAGGAGTTCAGCAATTATTAAAAGAAGGCCACACGAGTTTATTTATAGAACCACATCTCTGCCATAACTGTATGGAATTTTTAATGCAATTAACCTGTGTGAATTTTAGAGATTTTTTTTTTTAAAAGTAACTTCCATAGGTCATTTAGGGTACCTCCGACTAACTGCAACCTCAGCTATCAAATTATCATTGTTGCCTAATTTATCATCAAAGATCCGTGAATGCCATTAAAGGTAATTACTGCCTATACGAGTCAGGAATCTTCTACAACTGAAAACACTGAATGCAATTATTTCAAGAGGTCTGTCATGTATGTTGCAAAAGCAAGCTTAATGGAATCGCACAACGTATGTTGTGTTTTATGAGGGCATCTTGGGATTCTCACAGAGCACCTGGGTTCTCCCAGTAAGACCACTTGGGGTGATGGGAAGGGAACAGAGAGGTTCTACGTCAGGTTTTCTCCTAGTCACAGTTTCGTTCATTTCCCCCCTTAATTTGGGGCTGGAACCCCTGAACCATCTCTGCAATGCATTTGAACCACTGAACGATATAAACACACCTTACTTCTATTTGATTTTGATTGCTTTCTTGGCCTCATTTCCCTGCAGCATTTGGTATGATTGAATAATTTTCAGTTGGGTTTTCTCGCCCTGCCTGTGCTAATCTGCGAGCGGTTGGTTTTTACAGCATTGCTACAATCTACTGCCTTGATCTTTTGCTGCAGTTTTAAAGGGGTATTTTATTGCCTGTCATTACCATTCATAGTAGCTTCTGGGCACTGTCATTTCACCAGCCTAATGTGTCATAACACATGCCACTTGCTGGGCCCTCATCTTTGAGAGAGCTTCTGCCCTCCCCCCCCCCCCCAGGAGCCACGCTCTCCTCATTCTTCCAGCCACCCTGCTTTTTGGCCCAAACTTGATTTTTTTTTCATTGGTGATGAGATGTTAAAAGTCTCAAAATGACAGATAATGCCATTTAAGACTGGTATAAACTCTTCAATGGCTCCTATGATTACATTTGCACAGCCCTTGCCCAAACTACAACGTGACAGCAAAGTCACGTTCTGCACGTAAGTGGTTATTTTAGAAATTCCCTATAAGCGGGACGGATGATGAAGACCCGAACCTGCATGTACCATCATTCATTGAGCCCTGAGAGGTGTTATCCTTCCTATCCTTCCATAAAGCACGCGTGGAAGTCTTCCCACACACTGTCTTCATTGGGGTGGTGGTGGAGGAATGCGGTCCTTCTGATGCACAGGGACACTTCTGAGCAGGCAAACCGGACCATCGCACCAGGCTCCATCACATCATGTTCTGCAGTCTGGACAAAGGACTCAGGCAGTACGCTTGCCTGAGCAGGAGCTAGATGGCTTTTGTTGCCTGAGCAACACAGGCAGAGTCCTCACACGCAAGGTTCCACATTCACTGACCACGGACTACGGGCCAACCATGGAGCTGCCTGCAGCACAGAGATAAGCGGAGGACTTGTTAAGACGTTTACGCTGACACCCGTGGGCTTGAAAGTGAGCATTTCTGTCCTCATTCGTTCATTCATAGAGCATTAGCTGACTGATTGCTGCAGAGCCCACGCCAGGCTGGGCGGCACAGATACAAAGATGACCATCACTGAGCCATCATTCCCGCCCTCATGGAATTAATGCTCTAGTCCTCTTTCTCTCCAGGAAAAGAGAGCCCAGGTCACAGCGACGGCCACGCAGTTAGCGTGCAGACTTGAAGAGTAGCTTACCAGGGAAGAATCTCTTTATGCCTGTGACGTCCTGATGACCATGGGACTGGCCCTGGGTCATTTGTCCTGTTCACCAGCCCTCACTTGCCTCTCTTCTTCCCTGTCATTATGAAGCAAGCCACTTTTCTTTTTACATGTCACCAAATGAAGGATGCGATTAAATTAATTTTGCCACTGTGTCCAGCGTGTGGTTTTAATCTGGGACAGAACATTACTTGTTATGTGAATGGATAGGAGACCAGACTAAAACACTTTCCCAGGTGTTTTAAGATAGTCTGGGCACAGAAATCAGCAAAGAGATTTTTTTCTAGTATATACATATATTAAAGTGTGATTGGTTTTCCTTCTAGATTAATTTGGGTTTGTCAAAATTAGCAATATATTGATTAGTTTTCCTTAAATGATAAAGTGGGGGATGAAAAGGTGGCTTAACAGTTAGGAGAAAAAAAAACAGGAGAACTTGCTGTTCCTTCAGAGGACCCGTGTTCAGTTCCCAACCCCCACATCTAAGCTCAGAGCCACCTATAACTCCAGGGCCAGAGAAAGTGACACCTTCTTCTGACCTCCACAGGCACCCTCACAAGACACACACCAACAAACATACATGCACCTAAAATTTAAAAACTAAGTCTTTAAAAAGGGGCGCGTGTATGATTACAAGGTGAAATAGTTCTCTGGAGTTGTTTATCCACTGCTTCCCTTAAGCAAAGGAGACAGTGTTGCCTTCCACGGGGGTAGCAGCTAACTTGTAGCTTGGTAGCATCAGAGGCACTTTTAGTTGTTGTGATTGTGGGTGTGGGTGCTGTTGGGATTCAGGAGGCTCAGGCCTGGGGTGCTGTTAAACATCCCACAACGCACCAACAACCCCCACCACCACCACTAGCAACAAAGAACAATCTGGCCCCAAATGTCAGTCTTGCAGAGGTTGCCAAACCCTGCTTTTAAGCTAACCCACCTGGAGACCAGCTGAAACATGCACCATGCAGGTGAGGTTGCCAAGACTGGAGGGATCTGGGAGAGCAAGTCCAGCACCCTCCTTCTGCTCTTCCATTTCCTCCTTTGTCTGTTTACCCATCATTTAGTTCCCTTGTGCTGCACGGCTTTTTGTGGCTCTTTATGGATTCAGTCCTTAACTATATGAGCTTTTCATTTACCCATTCTGAAATCGTGACTGGTTGTAATGTAAATTACATAACACATCTTTCTGCAGCTCCGGATTCTTCAAGTTAACCCTCCCAGGCTGCTTATCTGTCTTCCACCACCTACCTACGTTTTATGCGCTGCGCTTGGCATTCTGGATTGTTCCTTTCATATTAATTTCAATGGGGCCTGGAGGGTCCCTCTCACCCTATAATAGGTTGCTTTGTGAGCAATTCCAATAAGAGAACAATTCCTTGCAAACAGTGAGATATTCTGGAATGTGAAAAAGATACCCTCCGTGTGTCATTCACAATTGTAGCGTGCCTCTCTGTTCGCATTTGTAGTGAAATTAAAATGGAAGATGAATGATTTGTTCTCTCTCTCTCTCTCTCTCTCTCTCTCTCTCTCTCTCTCTCTCTCTCTCTCTCTCTGAAAGTATCCCCCACTGTTCCAGGTAATACCCTCAGCCACTGAAAACAACCAGAACTTGAAAGTTCCCAGTTAGATGTAGATGGGTTATCTATTTTGCACCTAAATTTGCAAGCCATTAAGTATCCCTTGTCCTGACATCATTATTCTCCTCATAATGGACCTCTGATGATTTCAGGTTGTTCCAGTTTGTGATTGACCATTTGAAATACGCAGTTGTTTGTCACATCTGTTGAGCTGTCCTTTCCCTTAGTCCCTCTGCAGTTGTCACTCCAGCGTAGCCTGCTCTCTCCGTGACGTCTGAAGAAGCTGGCCTTTCCCTTTCCGCAGGTCCTTGGCCTGGTGGGAAAATTAACGTGACTTTCAGGAATACGATGGTTTTCAGAACACGCTGCCTATTTGGCAGGATGCATGGAGTGTTGCAGACCTTTCAAAGATGCTGCGTTTGAAATGTTGGCTTGGAAATCAAGTCTGTTGTTTCTTTCTTTTTTTTCATTTTTTTTTTGACATTTACCATCCCTTTTAATTTTTTTATTTTACTTTATTTTTTGTTTTATTTATTAAGTTTGTTGTTTCTTGAGAGCTGGCTGGTGTCATTGTCCTCTGTCAGAGGATTGCGAAAATGGCACAGCAAGAGCGTAGTTTTGAATCAACATTCTGATGCTTTTTAGATGGATCTTCCTTTGTGAGAAAGCTTGATTTCCATCTTCATCTACAATTCCCGAGTTTCAATATTTACAACTAACTTGTACCATGGTGACCCAATTAAATTATTAATTACAGGGTTGGGGTGGAGCTTCAACACTCCTCTGAGCATCTACATGCTGGTGCTACATCCTCTGATTGGAGCTCCTGGAACCATCCTGGTAGAGATGAGGACATTTTGAAGGCACATATGCCCCTCCCTTCGGTTGTTAGACTATTGGAACAGTGGTCCCAAAAAATTAGACTTTCCCCCAAACTTTCATGCTCAGAGAAGGAGAAAGCTGTGCCACCGATGGTGGCCAAGAAAGGGTTTTCACACCGCTCTGACAACTTGTCAGACTTCCTTATAGGAGAGACTAGGAGTGGAGGCAATGATGGGTTGATAACAGTAGATGGGACCATACCCTGACTAGAGCCAGTAAGTGATGCAAATGTCTTGCCTTCTATTTAAACTTAAACATCTTATCAAAACAGGAAGATGAAGGTAGAAGGGGTGTCGTTGAACCTCTTTTTTCCTCGTCCCAGTGTAGACACATTGAATAATTTTTTTCTCCGCTTCCCACTGTTACCTGTTCCTTTTATTGACTTATAGAGGACAGGTAGCCAAATCTAACTTGTTGGAGATGCCAGGACCCAGACTCGGATGCTAAGGGCTCCAGAAACATTGCCACCTTCCTGAGGTGACCGCTCACATGGCTGCTGCTGGACAGCTTCCTCCATCTCACTCCCATCACGGCTCCGTCCTTCTCACTTATCCTCCATCCACAGAGACTCGAATGGTCTTCTCAAAACTCTGATCCTGCAAACTTCCCGAATGGTAGAGTCTCCATCCTCCAGCCTGTCCACTGGGGTCTTCTGTGGTGTCACCCTAACCTGCCTTCTTCCTCATCTACCTACTTGGCTCACCAGCATACCCTATGCCAGGCTGAGCTTAGCTCCGTAGCCAACAAAGTGCCTTTCCCTTCATTACCACTGTTCTTCCCCTAATAGACTTAAACTCCAAATGGAAATTCCGAGGTCACCTTCCTTGGAGCCTTCTTTGTAGCCTCTTGGACTGGAATCTCAGGTCATCTCTTCTCACTATTCATCATGAAATTTAGGCCTCCCTCCCCTGGGGCTCACTGGCCGGCAGAGCCCCAGGCCTGTGGGTAATCTTTTATCAGAAAAGAAGATGAAAGATTCCTGAAGAATGATTCCTCAGTTGTCCCCTGGCCTCACTAAGGCTTCTTTTTTAAAAATAGCACCAAGGAACTGGGAGGTAGAAGTCCAAAGTCACCCCTGCCTATATTTTGAATCTGAGGCCACCCTGGCCTACAGGAGACCCTATCTCCAAACTATCTCAGGCAATATATGTTCTCTTATTTGTGATTCTTGGGATTTATACAGCTGCATAAAATCAGGTATGGGTCTATGATCTGAAGATAAAGGTCCCCTAACTGTAAGGACTGAGGAGCCGGAAGGAAGGAGGACAGCAGCAGAGGTGTGAGGGAGGATATGCTCAGCACACAATGCCTACAGTTGCTTTAAATGCAGCTCAAGAGGGGACTGGTTCATTCTATCCCACAGTTCATGACAGCAGGGAGTCGGAGCAAGGAGCTTGAGGCCGCAGCTACATTGTCTCCATGGTCAAGAAGCAGAGCAGAGTGAGCTCAGCTCACTTTTTCCTTCTTATACTGTCCAAATTCCTGGACCAGGGAATAGTTCCACCCACAGTGGACAAGTTTTTCCACCTCAGTTTACTTCGTCATGGTAATCCCTCACAAACATGACCAGATGCCCATCTCCCGGGTGACTCTCGTTCTATCGAGTAGATAAAACTATCACAATACATATATGTGTGGAAACTTTTCAAAACAACCATAAAGAGGAAAAATGGAGACTATAGCAAAAAAAAAATAAGAGTAAGATAGTACTTAAAAATTCTCAGCAAATCATCTCTCTTCAACAATAGCACAGAACTAGACAAAATGGTCCAAAACAACCCAATTAGAACACTGGCAAATAAGCAAGCATAGCAAATGTAAGCAGTGGTTGGAAGCTGTTGCCTATTGGTTTTACCATTAGAGTCTAGATTGTTCAGTGGGATCCTGGGCAGCTGAACCTGAAACTACCGCCCTTCTGTCTCCAGGCTCCACATCAGTTTGCATATCTACCAAGGTGCAGCAGAATTGTCTTCACTTGGGGCAGAGTGCAGATATAGCTGCATCCAAGAAATTCTTCAGATTGCGAGTAAACGGACTCTAACCCCAGTCCATATGGAGAAATCTAAAGCACCACTAAAGGAGATTAGATAAGTAATTATGAAAGACGGTATAAATTACAAAAGAATAGATGCAGATCTGTTCTTGTTGCCTTCTGTTAATTGATTTAAAAGACAATTGCATAAACAGCAATTATAAAACTGTATTATTGAGCTTACAACGTGGTGTGTGACAAGATGATAAATGCGCACAGGCGTGATAGACGCATGAGCAGAAATAAAACATTCCACATGGAGTTATGAAGCTGTACAGTAGGATCTATCGCATATACAAATGAAATGTATGTGATAATGGCACAAGGAAAGGAGGAGGGCGGAATGCCAGGAAATCTCTATTCAGTATAGAAGGAGGCAATAGGGACTGGAAGCTGGCTCGGTGGGAAATAGGATGGGGAGATGGAACATAGTAGCCCTCTGGTAGACCCAGCACAACATTCGACTGATCTAGAATGATAAAAAAAGCCTGGACCTCAGGAAGGGAAGAGAGGCAGGAGAGGAAGACTGTGAAAAAGCAGGAGGAATCCTGATGACAGCAACATTCAATACATTAATAGTGAATTCATAAGTGGGTACATATAATCAGGATAATATATGTACTATTTTGTCTAACTTTGTGTGTGTATGTGTGTGTGTGTATGTACATGAGCATGCATGCCTACACTTGCAGGTGGGCACAGGTGTATGTAGACTCATGTGCACACACACGTGTATGGAGGTTGGCATTGAGTGTCTTCCTCAATTGCTTTCTAGTTTATTCATTGATGAAGAGTTTCTTGCGGAATCCAGAACTCTCTGATTGGGCTAGTTTAGCCATCTAGCTTGCTCTGGGAGGTGGGAAGATTCCCCAGTTCGCCAAATTTGCCCCCGGGATCTTCCTGTCTCTGTCTCCCCAAATGATGGGGTAACAAACTCACACCATCACACTTGGCTTTTTTCATAGGTTCTAGGCATCAAATTCAGGTCTTCACATCTGTATGATATGGCAGATACTTTACTGAACAAGTTATTTCCCCAGCCCTTAAGTAAGGCTTTTAAGGAATGCCCATGAATAAGTTTTACTATGGCCTGTTGCCTGCATTCTACCTTCTGCCCCAAACAGTAACCGGAAGGCACCTAGAATCTGTCTACATTGCCTGACATTATAAATACATGATGGAAGTGAGTGCATTGAGCGAGGTAACTATCCTACTGTGCATCCCAACACAAGGTCTCGGTAGTTTTATTTCTCTCTGAAAACTGGGAGTGTGGAATTTATATTTTCTATGTTCCTATGTGGGTGGAAACTGATCTCAAGTTTGGTAAATATATATATATATATATACAAAAGACTGCAGAGATTTATAATTATTAATAGCTGTAAAATCTGTAACAAAAACAGAAATAGGTGGCATGGTCAAATATTGAAGACATTCATTTGTCTGTATGACGGTATCTTATGGACTGCTTCTACCACCAAACCTACATGTTAAATCAATAAATTGATCTCCTGCAGACTAAGGTCCACCACAAGTTAATCTAGCATGTAGCATGACAGTGGTTAACTGTTAAGACACTCTCTCCCAGATTTTCTCTAAAACTAATTGATTGTGATGTTTATTTAAAAAAATAGAACCATGGAGCTAATACCTACTGAGCCCATGATGTATTTTCTAGGCATCTATACTGTGGGTCTCTCCTGCGGCCTCTGCTGTGTCCTGCCTTCGGTTGTTTGGCTTCTGTTCTTTAGACCCACAAACGATCTACGTCCTAGGGTGATTTACATAACAGCTACTAAGCAATCAATAGCATTTTTCTTTCTTAAATAGTTCCCTAGCTTAGCTATTCTTATAAATAGCACTTTAAAATTACAAAGGCAGAGTTCTTCTCGAGGACACCTCCAGGGGCCAACAAAGTACTGCAACTTCTACCTGCCTCTGTGACTCTGAAGGTTAAGTTGAAGGTTAGGTCAGGAGAGGGGCAGTGGGAAAAGAGCCTGAGTCTGGACCTCTGGCCTGGGTTCAAATGCTGGCAGTCCTACTTGTTGACCATGTGACTTTGAACAAATTACCAGATGGCTCTCTTTTTGGTAGAGAAGATTGATGGAGATTGCAAACACCCTTGGGAAGTTCCCACGGGGATCTAATAAGATCATCGTTACAAAATATGAAGCCACCTGGTGGCCTTTCAATAGATGTGGGCTTCTTCATTTATTTTCCTAGCCCCTTCTATGCCCTTTAGAGCATGGGAAAGCAAATCTCACCCAGCTGTGATCTTGGATAAATCAGACTTTGGTTTCGATACTTAAAAATTAGGAATACCAGTCACAGCAGAAAGGATCAAAACTAAACAGCATCGAAAAGTTCCATCATCTGCAGAACATAGGTGAGCAGAAGGTGGCTACTCCTCTCCTGGAGCTGGCGAGGCAGGCGTGGAGACAGGACTGTAGGTAAGGGTCATTGACCTCAACGGTAGAGTCAAATGCTGTTTGGACTTTTTACCACAAATCACTTCCCTTTAAGGTGGGTCTTTGGAAGGTCCTAGGAAGCTTGTTAAGGAAACCAAAGCCAGACACTAGGCAAGAAGAGCCTCAATTTCAGTCTGTCAGTTCCATCCCATCTTTGTTGTGTTGTTAAACATAGCGCGTCTTGCTCACTTCTAATGCAATCGTAGATACAGTAGACTCGATAAAAGCGATGCATTCTTACCTTGTCTTAGCCTGCTTTGTGCTGCTGTCCGAGAATACCACAGACTGGGGAATTCATAAAGAAAACCATGCATTTCTTCTGGCTCCAGAGGCTGCTAAGGACAAGGTCAAAGGGCCACAGCAGAGCCTTCACAGTATGTCACCCTGCCTCAGAGAGCCAGAACCCGCAAGAGGAGCCACACTCATTTTCATAACAATTAGACTCTTGTAGAAAACACAGGCCCTCCTGAAACAGCAGCAATGGACCTGTTTGCGGGGAGGAACTTTCACAATAGAAACATCACACAGGCCCCACCTCCCAGTATTGCTGCCCTGCATTGAGATTCTAGCGCACAAACTCTGGGAGACATATTCAAACCATAGCCACCCAATTCCACAGATCCTCTCCACCCAAATCTCTCCCTTCTCCACAAAGACAGGTTGACCTCAAACTAAGGATGTGTAGCTAAGGATGGTTTTGAACTTCTGATTCTTTTGTCTTCACCTCCCAAGTGTTGGAGTCTACAGCCCTGCAGCGTTATGCCCAGTTTCTGCAGTACTATGGACTGAACCCCTGGCTTTACACAGCTATTCCAGCGCCCTCCCCACTGAGCCACGCCCCCAGCCCTGCAATCTAATGTTAGTTTCTATTTTCAATGCTGCACAGGCACTACAGGTGACCACCGAAAGGCTGTTGTCCCCCTTGGAATTTGCTGCACAGGCACTAAAGGTGACCACTGAAAGGCTGTTGTCCCCCTTGGAATTTGCTGGCATCTTTATGCTTGGCTTGGGTCCTGTTCTGTTCTTGAAGTTGCTTTGTGGATGTTTGAAGAGTGTTTATTCTCTGTTGATAATCGGTGTTTTGTTTTAAATGTTTATATTAAACATCAGATCAGGCTTAAAAAACTATATCATTCCAGAATCTCATGGCCTCATTCCCGTTGGTGTCAAGTAGACCTACAGATGTCTCAGCAGCGTCTGCCACTTCCAGGACTCTGTCCAAAACTGTTGCTCCATTGACTCCATCCCATCTTCTTTCTCTTATCTAGGAACCACATTAATTTTCTTCTCAATACCATGGAGTTGTTTCTACTTAATGTTATCTTCCTACGTCAAGGGCTTGGGGTCAGAATGAAGACGGGCTCTAAAACTGCCTCATGTAGTAAGCGTGGAAGGAGTGTGCTGTGTGTAAGGAGAGAGGTCACCTGCACGAGGATACTGGGTGTGCCACAACCATAAAAGGTCTCCTGTGCACATAGTGTGGTCTCCTGTGCACATAGTGTGGTCTCCTGGGCACAGAGTGTGGTCTCCTGGGCACACAGTGTGGTCTCCTGTG
>NC_022015.1:26229565-26235043 GCF_000317375.1 Microtus ochrogaster | reverse complement strand
GTGGTCTGTCTCCTGTGCACACAGTGTGGTCTCCTGGGCACACAGTATGGTCTCCTGGGCACACAGTGTGGTCTCCTGTGCACACAGTGTGGTCTCCAAGGCACACAGTGTGGTCTGTCTCCTGTGCACACAGTGTGGTCTGTCTCCTGTGCACACAGTGTGGTCTGTCTCCTGTGCACACAGTGTGGTCTCCTGGGCACACAGTGTGGTCTTCAGCAGATACTGTGGAGCATGGAACATTTTGTGTGTGTGTGTGTGTGTGTGTGTGTGTGTGTGTGTGTGTGTGTGTGTGTATGCGCGCGTGCATGTGTGTCTTTATACTTTGTCCTGTGGGGATTTCATTCATGTTTATAATGCATCCGATTGCTCTCCCTCTTTCCTTCTCTTCTCTGCCCTGCACCCCCGCTGATCCCTCCTCCTCCCTACAAGTCCCTTTCCCACTGTATTAGCAAGGTTTTGTTTTCATGATAAAACACCACAACCAAAAATAACTTAACAAAGAGTTGTCCTTGGCTTACAGTGCCAGGGATCAGAGTCCAGAACAGCGGGAGAGGTGTGGCAGCAGGTGACCAGACAGGAAGCTGAGATCACATTTTCAGCCTCAGTTTAAAGTCAAGAGAGAGTAAACCGGAAGTGGGGTGAGGCCATAAACTCTCAAAGCCCACTCCTTCATCAAAGTTTCAGCATCTTCATCCTTCCTAAAGAGCACCACCAACTGGGGACCAAGAGTTCATAGACCTGACCCTATCGGAGATAATCTCATCCAAATCACCACACCCACTTTTGTGTCTTTTCGTTTTGTTTTGGTGACCCGCTGAGTTTCACCAGGGCCATCTGTATAGCCATAAGTTTAGAATTAACCATTGGAGTCTAGGGGTGATCAACCATGGAAACAGCAGAGGACCGTGACTACCTCGCCCCCAGAATCCATCAGTAGCTAAAAGTTCCACAGGGAAAGGTAGGGTCTCCATCAGCACTCCTTGGCCCATGATCAACTTTCTTTAGCCCCAGTACAGGCAGCCAGGGTTGCTGCAGGGCCCAGGTCTCACCCCAAGGCTGCAGGTTGCACCTGAGTCACCTTGGCAAAGCCCTCCACACTGTCTCTCTGCAAAGAGGAAGTAAATGGCCTCACAGGGCTTCTGTGGGAGTCTGGAATAATAGGAAGCACTTCACACACCCCTGAGGTGTGACAGACAGCACTGGAGATGGCACTCTCAGAGAGCAAGCTCTGAGCCATCGAAGCTCAGTCCAGCGCAATGGATTCTGGATGCTCTTTCCTGCTCCTCTGGCTCGACGCTGGGTATGGCCAGTCACTTGAGAGATGTGCTTGATTATTAGGCTGAGCAGGAAAAGGTTCTTACACTTGAGAAATTTTACTCTGGTGGAGAAAACAGAACGAGTGAAAACTCCAATTCCCAAGGACACGAGTTGGAGCTACACAAACAGACACAACACGAACGCAGCTCACCGATCCCAGGCTGGGAACTGCTGAAATAATGAGTACGGTGGAAGTAAAAAGAAACTGGCTCTATTAGCTCACGTCCACCTAGAACTGCTTTTAGAACAGAAAGATGAAAAGAATGCTCACACGCGGAATGCAATTTAACGTGTGTATTTCCTAAAGCTTTCTTTCACAAGCGTGAGCAGAAGCTGGTGTTTGCTGTGGCTTCTGTGGGCGCGGATCCGCTTTCCACTGCCTGATGGGACAGCTCAGCCTGCAACCCTTCAGAAAATCTTCTTTCTTTTATGACTTACATAAACCATTCTGGGACTGGGCATGTGGCTCAGTGAGTAGGGTCCCCACCTAGCAGGCATGCAGCACTGGGTTTTGATCCCCAACACTGCATAAACTGGGTGCACATGCTTATAATCCCAGAAGTCAGGAATAGGAGGAGCAGAGTTCAAGGTCATCCTCAGTTATGCAGTAAGTTTGAAGCCAACCTGGACTACCTGAGACCCAGGCAAGAAAGAAATAATACAGAAAGAATAAAAGAACGAAAGAACAAGGGAGGGAGGGAGGGGATATTCAGCTTATCTCACTTTAAGGATATATTGATTTTTTTTAAAATAAACTTTCTTTTAAAAAGTAGATCTTTTGGGAACTGGAGAGATGGTTCAAGGGTTAAGAGCATTTGCTGCTCTTGCAGAGAACCCAGGTTCTGTTCCTATTCCCCACAATGGGTAGCTCACAAGCTTACAACCACTATAGCTGTATGTATGTATGTATGTGTATATATGTGTATATATGTATATATGTGTGTATATGTATGTATGTATGTATCCAGAGGATTTGACACCCTCTCACCATCTTCTAGCCACTGAGGACACCCACATACACACATATACAAACATACACACATACACACACACACACACACACACACACACTTTTTAAAAATAAGGCTTTCAAGTCAATGATGACAAATAATGAAGGCGTGATTATAATGACATTGCTAGAGGAACAATTTAGAAGGGTTGGCCCCTGCTGCTGTGTGTTACTACGTCATCCATGCCTCATCTCTCTGCCTGTTAACCTAATCCTTTCAAAAAGACACAAAAATTAAGTGACTGCAGAACTGGGGTGGAGACAGAACAGCGTGACCAGACCACAGCACCATCTACAAGCAATCCAACAGAGTTCCCGTGTGACTTTGATGGCGTTGTGACCCAAAGAACAGTTGTTCCAGGTTGTCTCAGACAGGTCGATGGAGACCAGATACGAAGATTTGTGTTAACAACTGCTTCACAACCTCATTTCCACACTGTTGGGTTCTTCTCTCTTTTCTATGGTAGTTTCCTTTGGAAAAATCATTCAGGATCTCTTCCAGCTTCCTCTTACACACAAAGTAAGGGGCAACCAGCTTCTGCCCGCTCTGTTTGGACCTGAAAAGCACTATGTGGAGACGTGATACTCATTAATTATACATCACCCTTTATTGCATACTTTATGCCCCTCTGGAGACTCTGCCCCTGACTTCTTCTACTGATGTTGTAACAAACACAGTGGAATTAGTTTTCTTTGATCATTGCCTGTAGTGATCAGATAAAGTTCTTTCCTAAACTACCTCTCTAGGGACACTCTTCTGAGCTGGGGACAGCATACCAGAGTGGCTAGCGGCCGTCTTGATTCCTAGGATGACGTGGGAGACAAGTCAAAGGAATTCAGTCTTCACTGGTGACAATGAGGGACCACTTAAACCAGCAGATCTCAGCACAGATTCTGGGGGCTTGGGGAGTCCAGCTAAGAAGGTGGAACAGAAGAGAGACAAATCGTAAAGCATCCCAGCAGAGACCATTCCAAAAGATCTGTCCATGACTGCCAGAGGAAGATTCCAGCAAAATGTAGATGCTGTAGAAGCAACTGAAAAGGATCTGTGGGGACACATGGGTGAACTTCCACACTTCCATGAAAAAGATAGAATCCAGGGCTAGACAGGTAACTCTCATGAAGCTGAGAAAGGAAGACACAAGTCCTCAACCCCAGACTGGCCAAGGATGGAGCACTGTGGCTGAGAGGTCTCATAAATGCAGACCTCAAATCAAACACAAAGGGTTCTAAGGCAGAACACTACAAAGGTGCCTTCGTAGCAAGGGACCAATGGGGCAAGAGCTGATGGCCAGGACTGGAGGACAGCTAGACAGAGTTAGAGACTCCTCTGCCTCCGAGAGGCTTAGTTTAGATAGATGGTGCCACCAATGTACACAACCTCATGTCCCATCTCACACTGAAGTCTGCAAGCGCCATCCACTCTCTTCCCCAGCTCCCACCATCCAGCAGAGCCCTGCCTGTGAGGCCTTCTGCAGCGTTGCTGGGTCTTGGTTCTTGTCAGTGGGAAGCCATGTGCAGACCTAACTGCCATGGCCTTGGGGCCTGCAAGGAGCAAGGATTGTGCCATCATTGGCACCAGATGTCACATTCCTAATACTTCCCTTTGTCTAACCGTGCTGGAAAGGAAGACAAAGACTATTTGGGACACAGAGAGGAAGTGCAAGCAGGCGTCATGTCTTACAGACAGTCCCTCTACAGAATGAACTACCTACCAGGTTGAGATGCCTGCTTCTGGTTGACAGCCCGATGCTCTAGTCAGGCTGATTTCTGACCTAGATACACCACTGTTTTGTGCAGCCATATAACAAGGACAGAGGTATAGCAGATATTTGTTATCATAGCTGCATTTCTTCTGTGGTTTGGATTCCATTTTATTTTAAAATAAGTCCCTGAACGTGGATGGTCATGGAAAAAAAAAAACAACCATGCTATTGGATAATTGCATGTAATCCCCCAAACTTCATCCAAAAACAATTGGTGATTCTCAGAGAACTGTCATATTCTATTGTGTTTCTTTGTAGCAACAAGCACTGGGGGGAGAAAAGCAATTTCACTGGCTTCATTTTCATGCAGGCGAGAATCACTATTGTGATTTTGTAATTAAGTCTTTTCACATCAAGAAAAGAGTGTATCTGTGAAATGTGCATGGACCCAAATAGAAAAGTTAATTCAATAAAACGCCATGATTATCTCGTGTTTATTAATGAGATAAATATTTAATAAAAAAATTATTGGTTTTCATCTCTCTATTAGAAACACAGCAACTTAAAAATGTTCCTTTTTAGACAAGATAGCACAACAGACTCTTTGCACATGATAGTGTATTGAGCAAGGGCTGAAGCCACTGATTGGGTAAAGCCCCACCCCCAACTTCTTATCAAGTGCCTCTCCTGGCTGCAGCCACGGAGTCCTTCCTGGCCAGCTCCACATCAGGCCTGGTGCAAATATGATGGTCTATAGGTTGTGCTTCCAAGGGCTGGACTGCAAAAGCTCCGGGCACTTTTGTGTTAGAGCCCACAGCTTGGATTTGAAATTTTAAAATATCCAAGGCTTGGGTAGGATTTTGTTTTATCCCACTTGGAATCCTGCCATAGGTCACACCTCTCTGGAGACTATCAATCCATTTCCACTCTGAACTTGGATGCAGGTTCTAGAAAAAAAAACAGAGCAGAAAGACAGACAAGAGCACTGCAGATCCAAACATCTGATGAAAGAGTTACAATACCATGTAAACTTCTGTATTATATGTGTCAGGTTTTGAATTTTGGATTCTGGTCTTCTCCTGCCCGGAAACATTCCAGAGGTTTCTCTCTCCACACTGGGTGCCTGACAGCAAGAATGTAACTCACCGTTGGGCCCTCAAGTGAGAGTTAGAACAAGTGATACCTAGGAGGCACTGTGTCGTGGGACTAGGACACTTGGGGAGTGTGATGGTTGGGACGAGAATAACCCTATGGCTCATGTGTTTGAATGCTTGGTCCCCTGTTAGTGGAAATGTTTGGGAAGGATTAGGAGGTGTGACCTTGTTGGAGGAGATGTGTCACTGAGAGTGAGTGGGCTTTGAAGATTCAAAAGTGCATGTCAGACCCAGTATCTCTCTCTCTCTCTCTCTCTCTCTCTCTCTCTCTCTCTCTCTCTCTCTCTCTCTC
>NC_022015.1:26193515-26229465 GCF_000317375.1 Microtus ochrogaster | reverse complement strand
TCTCTCTCTCTCTCTCTCTCTCTCTCTCTCTCTCTCATTCCCTCCCCCCTCTCCCTCTCTTTCTCTCTCCATCTCTCCCTTCTCTCCTCCCTCTCTCCTGCCTTTCTCTCCCTGCCTGTTGGCTGTGGATCAGGATATGAAGCTCTCAGCTACTGCTCCAGCACCATGCCTGTCTGCTTCCCACAATGGTGATCACCTAAAACAAGTCTCCAGTTAAATACTCTCCTTTATAAGAGTTACCTTGGACATGAGGTCTCTCCACAGCCACAGAACAGTGACTAAGACAGCTAGACCATGAGATGGACAAAATTAAAAAATTTGTGGATTTGTCAGGACACAAACTGTAGCTCAAAGGTAAACTAACATTTCTGAGTGCCGTTTCTTTCTTTTATATCAGACTTAAAACATACGTTTTCCCTAGCTATGGCTGTTGAACATATTTAGGCTCCTGTTGAGCTGACTTGTTATGAAGTAACTAATTTTACACATTAGGCACTATTCAAAGCTGGAGACACGGGTCTTAGAAAACAAGCCCCATTCCGTGTGTTGTGGCACTAACCAGAGTCATTAAGGACTGCCATCTTTAGTTTCATGCTTGTGTCTCATGGTAAATGCCAGCGCCCCATGAAGACAAAATGCTCCAGCCTGTGGATCTCTGTGCACTGGAAGATGGAGACACTGGCACAAGCTCTTTTGAACTGGGGATGCACCTACATTTCAGGAGCTGTCCAGCCTGCCTGCTGTAAAGCAGTGGTCTTCCCTGCTGACTGCCTATGACTCTCTCCTGAGGCCATGCTCCTGAGAGGAAGGACTCCTCTTCACAACGAGATGTGTGAGTTTGGGACTCATTGCATAGCTACTCACTAAATATTTCCCATAAAATGACTGAATGCATTAACATCTTCACCTTCGGTCACGTACGTAGTAAGCCATGTTAAATCATAAAAGGAGAAGAAAGAATCTTGTGGTTTTTAGCAGAATAGAAAAGATGTAATCCCCTCAGAATGGACGGGCTTTTGAGTCTCAGCACGGGAAAGAATCGGGCACTATGCACTTGTTTCCTTTGCAGATTACATTCCTGTGCGCCGTGTTGAGGGGAGGTTGTCCTTGGTCAGCATGTGGCCTCGGGCTCTCTGACGCAAAACAGCAGTTCTTAGTAAATGTCCTTTAACTGCACATCTGCGGGGAGCTGCTGCTCTCCTCTCTGAAGGAAATCTTTCCAAAGAGGCACTGAAATTATCAACGTGGCAAATCAACCAAGCTCCCGGGGCCTTGCCTCCACCCCAGCACACAGCAAGCACGTGTACCCTCTTGTCTAGGGAACCTCCTGGGCTGTAGCTGCTCTCCCAGCTGGGAGCATTCTGAACCTCCAGCTTCTGCAGCTGCAAAGCTGCGTTTTTTGCCTGGTCCTTGACCTCAAATCCACCCACCAAGACAGCACAAACAAGTAAATCCCGGGCCCTTCAGTATGTTCTTGCTTAAGAGTAGCTGGCCGCCTCAAAGTGATGCACTTTCCAAGGGACAGCATGAGGTACCCGGCAAGTCAGTAGCTGGGGATCTGATTGTCCCTGAGCCTATACGGGACACAAAAGCACACACCAAAGCAGCCGGCCACACAGGTGCCTCGGTACTCACGCACACCGGAAGAAAGCCCCACAGGAAGAGGAGGGTACTCTTCTGCAGGGTTTTCTGTAATTTTGTAGAAACCCGGCTTTCTACAATCTGTGTTAGTGTCCTCTGTGGTCAGAAGCAATGACGGATGTCTTGGTTACCTGCCTTCTTGCTGTGACAAAAGCGACTTAGGAAACAGAGAAATGATTTCAGCTCATGGTTCCATGAGATCTATCACTCCAGGGAGGTGGTGGTGATAGCAGCAGGAGGGAGCGGGTCCTGTCATGTTATATCTGCCCATAGCACCAGCACTGGGATCACGTTGTATCTACCTGTAACACCAGCACTGGGGTCATGTTGTATCTGCCTGTAACGCCAGTGCTGGGGTCACGTTGTATCTGCCTGTAACACCAACACTGGGGTCACATTGTATCTGCCTGTAACACCAGCACTGGGATCACATTGTTTCTGTCCATAGCACCAGTGCTGGGGTCACGTTGTATCTGCTTATAACACCAGAGCAGGGGGGGGGGGGGGGGGGGGGGGGGAAGGTGGAAATAGGACAATCTCATAGAATCACTGCACTGGCCAGCCAGCTTAAACAGCAAGGCAAGTTTTAAGTTCAGTAAGAGACCTGTCTCAAAAACTGAGGTGCAGAAGCATCTAAAGAAGACATTCTCACGTCAGCCTCTGGTTTCCTTCTACATGTGCCTGTACAAGTAAGTGTGCATGCACGCACGAGCACACACACAAACACATGCAGACAGACATAACACTTAAACAACTAAATGAGGAGCCATAGAGATGGTTCACTGCTTAGGAGCACTTGTTGCTCTTGCAGAAGGCATAGTTTCAGTTCCAAGCACTCAGAGGGTGGCTGACACCAGCCATAATTCCAGTTTCAGGGAATCTGATGTATTCTTTTGACAGGCACCAGGCATACATATGGTGCACTTACACATATGCAAGCAACACACACACACACACACACACACACACACACACACACATATATATATAATAAAGAGTCTTTAAAAAAAATGAATCAAGGGTGAAGAATAACAACATATTAAAGGTGGCCTACTATAAGAATATTGAACTACATTGCTTAGTAGCAGAAGGGTCAAAAAGCCATTTTGCTTCTTATATTGGTTAGGTTTTTATTGTTGTGATCGTTTGAAACAACCAAGGTGACTGAGAGGAGAAAGAGGTTTTTGTGGTTACGGTTCCCGGGGGGGGGGGGTCTACTACCATGACAGGGGGAGAACATGACAGACAGCACTGCCCCGGGCGCTCACATCTTGAGCCACAAGCAGAAAGCCAGGAGACCAAAACCAAAACAGCCCAAGCTTTTAAACCTCAAAACCTAGTGACATACTTCCTCCAACAAGGTCACACCTCCTAAGCCTCCCAAACAGGGACCAAGCATTCCAGTGTCTGAGACCATGGGGACCATTTCAAACCGCCACACTTCTGAAGTTCTCAGCGTTACATACGATTACAGCACCTCTTTTCTCTCCATCTATTTCCAGCTTCCCATCTTTTCCCAAGCAGCTCTGACTTATTCAACTGATCAAACAAGATCATTACCCATGCATGGATGCTTTGGAGTAAAAGACATCTTAGGAGCAGTTCAACTTTCTAATTTTTCAAAAAACAAAAGGTGCCAAAGAGGGGGAAAGGAGCAGCCGTGCTCGCTACACAGCTAATGAGATGCTAATGTACACAAATGAATTTTGAAAGAACACAAATATTGCCTGGAAATTAATTATACCTCTCCCATTGTCTTCAAAAAATGGAAGATTGAAACCTGCATCTCGATGTTTACTCTGTTTAATTCTCAATTGTTTCTTTGATGTTTCAGATAGAAAGGTTTTGCACCTGCAAAGAGAAAGGGCGCTGAACAGATTGTGAGCCCTCTGCAAACAGTTCATCAGGAATGTTCCCTGTCAGCCTCCCCCTCGCACAAGGGAGCCTTGATGATATCTTTGTGTGTCTTTGACTCCTTTTGATTAATAAATGCAAACAATTTTTCTCAGTAACCTTGCTGCAAACTATGCATGACAATTAGGGACAACCGCCAGTGAAGGAATGCACCAAAGCCTGTTCGTGCTTCCTCCGCTGCGGAATAAATGGGCGATGTTTAATGCTTCTTGACAATTAGAGAATGAAATCTCCGCAGCTATGCAATTTCAGTAACTGTTTATTATTCCTGTCCCCTGCAATGAAGGATCAATGTTTATGACAATTTTAGCTCCTCTCTGGATAGACAATTTGATTATCTCTTTCCCCGAGTTTTATGTCCCATTATTGAATTCTTGGGTGCAAATATCATTGGCTTTGCACAAAATGGATTTGTGATGTTGCCATCCAAACAATCTGTTGAACAGGCGTTCTACGGAAGCCAAGTGTGACTCTCGTAGAATATTCCACGGTGCCTTTCCAGGGCAGAGACAGCTTGGGAAGAGTTAAGCTTGGTCCTTCTCAAAGCTTGGTGGTCATCTACTGGGGACTGGCTAGCTATGCCCTGGAAGGATATGTCCTTGGTGGTGTCACCGGGGCAAGAAAACATAGCCAGTATCCTCACAGAAAAAGCCCAGGGGACCAGAGGAGAGCAGTACTGGGGATCTCCACGTCTCCAGGAGGCACCATCTGGATGGAATCGAGGTTGGAAAGCAGCTTAGGCTATGTAGCACACTCAGAGCCCAGCCTTTTTTGTACACAACCTGGTAGAGGTGTGTGGCTTTGGGTGTCTAGCCTGCCTGTGGCTGCTACCCATCAATTACCCGGCTGATAAGACCCTGGGTGGTGCTTATGATCATCCAATCACTCAACACTCAATGCTCGCTGGGTCGCTGCCATGAGCACGTCTCTTGGGAGCAGTGGGAGAGAACCGGTGGCCTTGAGGAAAGAAGGGATGGTTGCCTGTTGATAGATGGATCAACCAAGGCCCATGTGGGGTGATAAAGGTCAGTAGGTGGTGATCATGTGCTATTCAGAGATATCCTGTCACCAAAGGAGGCCGTATTTCTTGGGCCAGCTAGGCCAAGGAGTGTGACAGGAAGGAAGACGGCTAGGCCAAAAGGGAAGAAGAGAAGCAAAGGGTCCAGCAGGGTAGATTAACCTCAGTGACTAGGAAGAAGGAGGAACATGTGGACCAGACGCCAGGTCTGGAAGAAGCTTCCTGGGGTGGGGCGCCATGCTGTGGAGTTTGGTGCAGCTCTGTGACCAAATCCTAAGGGTGGTGTTTCTCAGGACCTGCAGAGGCTGAGGCATCTGGCAAATTCTCATAGGCATCAAGTCGTGATCCCATCTTGAAACCAAGAATTGACAGCTGTGAGGTTTTGATGAAATAGCATACTGACACAGGCCTACATGGCATAGTCCGTCACACACCTAACAACACAGCGTAACCTGTTGTTCCTAGGCAGCAAACCTGCACAGAGTGCTATGTACTGAGCATGGTATTCACCTTAACCCAGACACACCTGTGTCTTCAAGCATCCGAACACCTTCCCTGGTTACTTGTCTCATCTCTGTAATAATTCCTGAAAGAAGAACTGTAGAGAAGGGATGGTTTATTCTGGATTAGAGAAGCACAGTTCATCATGCTATCATAGTTAGTTCTTGCGATTCGACACAAACCTATGCATACCTGGGAAGAGGGAATCTCGGTTGAGGAATTGCCTCCACTAGACTGACCTGTGGACATGTCTGTAGGGGCAATTATTTTATTGTTGATTGATATAGGAAGGCCCGGCCCACTGTGGGTAGCGCCATTCCCAGGCAGGTGGGCATCTACATAGTCATTACTGTGCATCGCCTCAGATAACAATTAGAAATAGATGGGTATGTTGTAAATGTGTAGGTATCTGGGCAAATAGATTTCAAGTACTATTGAGTTATCTGCTCATCATCCTCTCAAGGTCCTTTCTATTCGAAAGGGAGTAAGTCTTAAAGAAAAACACCCTGGAAAAGTGATGGACCTCAACTTTATTACTTTTTATTGCATAAATTCAGATAAAACAATTCCAAAATTGTATGTAAAATAAGACTGACGTGCTATGGAAAGGCCACTGTCATTAGAGAGCTGGTGACTAGCAGGGCAGGAGCTCAGGAAGAAGATGGTTCCAGAAGACACATTTGTCATCCTCCTTTCACGGAGTGATACTCTGCTTCCTTCTGTTGGCACATCCTGCCTCCGACTAAGGCACCAGGATCCCAGGCGGCTGTGGGAAGTGAGTGACCAGACGGTCCAAGTCCACAGGGAACCAGGGGAGTCCAAAAATGCATCTGCTTGCAAGGGGAGGGTATTGGGAGAAGGCTCGCAACTGCGTGCCAACCACCACTCAATTTATAGCTGCCTGATCTTTAAAGGATTTCAGGCTTTCTGAGCCTCAGTTTCTTGTCTGTAAAATTTATGAAAACATCCCCCATGGTTCAGGATTTAGAGTTGAGAATGCTCGTTGGGTGCCTCTGGCTTTGCCTACGTACAGTTTGTAAGTTATATGTGTTTTATATAGAAAAAAAGAGAAAGCTATAATATTACTCTTGACTCTGGCCTGGTGCATTTTAACATCTGCCGTGTGGTTATGGAAGTCGTCTGTATGGGCCGGGCGGTGGTGGCGCACGCCTTTAATCCCAGCACTCGGGAGGCAGAGGCAGGTGGATCTCTGTGAGTTCGAGGCCAGCCTGGTCAACAAGAGCTAGTGCCAGGACAGGCTCCAAAGCTACAGAGAAACCCTGTCTCAGAAAAAAAAAAAAAAGCAAAATTGGGCCTGGGAAGATGTTCAGACCTGAGTTCGTGTTCTCAGAACCTATGTAAAAGCCAGGTAAGAGTATGCATCTATCATTCTAGTGACGGCAAGATTAGAGGTGGGGACAACTGGGTTCCTGCAGGTTTGGGGGCTCGCTAAGCTAGCCCATGACGCTTCTAGGCCAATAAGAGGCCTGTCTCAAACAAAAAGGTGGAAGGTCCAAGAACTGATCACACACACACATACACACACCAAAAGAAGAAGAAGAAAAAATAAAAAATCAAACTTAGTTGAGAAATTGGGTGAAAATGGGTTGTTACTGAGTCAACACAATGTTAAAAATTGCTTTGATACTGAACTAGAAAGTTTGGGAACAGCACTCACTTCCAAAGCAGAGGCTACCAGCACAGGGACAGCTTCACTGAACTTTCATGGTTTGCGTCTTAGAGCAGGCAGTGCCAAAGAGCAGTTGAACCATTCTTCCTTGAGATAAGGAGAAGCTGCCAGGAAGAAGCAAGTCTGAGCTGTAATCCAGGGACAGAATGCTCAGAAGGCGGAGGACAAAAACGGCAATGTCCAAGCCGTTGTGAGCCAGGGGCTCCCACGGCCTTTTCAAGCCATCCTCAGGAGAGCCCCAAGGAAGGAGGAAGGACCTGTCATTAGTACATATCACAAAGAAAATGGCAAACTAAGACGCAGAGAGCTCAGTGTTTGTGACCCACAGACAGTTTGAACCCACGGACCGGACTGTGAGCCAGCATCGCTGTCCACCTGGGCACCAAGCCCTCAGGTGTGCCCTGAAGACACTGCAGAAGGTGACATGTTAACGAAGGCATTCCACAGAGACCGACTTTATTTCATATCTATGAGAGTTAATGTAGACAGAAATAATATTAAATGCATAGCAATAGATTAAACTACCTTTAGAGAAAAGCGGTAATTAAGAAGCTAAGGTGGGAAAGGCTTGATCATTTAAAGGAAAACTCACGAGCATGAGAGGAGCTGGTCTCTAAGCAGCGAACTAGAAGAGCAAGGAGGAGCACCTCCCAGAAAGGACCAGAATGTGTCACAGTTCCGAGGGCTTGGGTTTGGGGACACGCTGGTGACAGAAGAGTCCGTGCTCATTACTGATGGAGACCGCCACGGACTCTCGGCGGGAGCTTGTTATCAGAGTGTTTTACAGTCCACCTGGCTGCAGAGAACAACTGGACTGTGGAACGACAGAGCAAATAAAAAAGCAGTAAAGAGCCCGAGCGATAGTAATGGGGGATTCTAAGTACCTGAGCTCTGAGCTGAGTGTGGCGAGTACGTGAAATAAAGCCTGAAGCACTCGAGCAGAGGAGGCTTGGGATAGGAGGATGGCTGAGGAGGAAGGAGCGCATGCGGAGGGTACTAACTCTAGTAGCCTGTACATTATGTCACGGATATAATGAAGATGAGCATAGATATTTGTTGGGAGCAGTGAGACCCCCAGATCCTGAATTTCGTGTAAACAACTTGTTTTCCCCTGATCTGAGTGCCTACAGCTGCTCTGAGCACAAAACCTCCAGGAGTTCCTGATGGCAGGAGAGTGGTTGCTGGTGGGTTTGGCTGGAGCGTGGCTATCTCTATATAATCTGCCCCTGAACACAATCAAGGGGGCATTCTTGGGGCTTTTTGTTATCAGTGTTAAAAGGTTTGCGTGTCAGTCTGTCTCTGTATCTGTATTCTCAACCTCCAGCCCCTTGCCCGAAGCTTGCGGACTAGGTTCTAGTGCATAGAGCGCAGACCGGGGCTGCGGTGAGCGGCAGATATTCACCGCTTGTCCCAGGGCATGGTTCGCCTGGCTCTGGTTCTGTGTCCAGGGGCTACCTCAGCTCCAGGTCACTGTCGCCTTGGAAGGTTCTCACACCACCCAGGGTTTCTGGAATAGGACCTGAAACGCCATGGCAAGTGTCAGCATCAACTCCTAGGTTGTAAGCATGCTATCCTCTCAAACCTCTGCTCTCAAATGTAACCATTCCAGTGTACAACATGCCCCCCCCCCCGCAAAGTCAATGGATTTTTTTTTGTTTGTTTGTTTGTTTTGTTTTTCGAGACAGGGTTTCTCTGTGGTTTTGGAGCCTGTCCTGAAACTAGTCCTGTAGACCAGGCTGGTCTCGAACTCACAGAGATCCGCCTGCCTCTGCCTCCCGAGTGCTGGGATTAAAGGCGTGCGCCACCATCGCCTGGCTGTCAATGGATTTATTTACAATTTTTATTATTTATTGTTTTACTGTGTGTGTGTGTGTGTGTGTGTGTGTGTGTGTGTGTGTGTGTGTGTTGAAAGGTGCACACAGGCACACATATGCATGCGTGGAAGAAAGAGGAGGATGTCAGGTGTCCTGCTTTGTCCTTCTCTGTCTATTCCCTTGAGACAGGGGCTCCATTAGCAGCTGGAAAGTGCAGTGAGCTTCATGTCTTTCCCCCACCCTGCCACAATGTTGAGGTTACAGTACATTAGCAGTCATGCCTAGCTGGGATTTGAACTCGGGTCTTGACTTGCACGACAAGCACTTCCATCTGCTTAGACATCATTTGAGTCCCTTTATTTAAATTTTAAATTGCATTTCTAGCCTATAATTCTAATGCATATTTTGGAATAAGACTCAACACTAGCGCCTCCTGTACCAATAAATTATTACTCATATTTTATAAACCACTTTCTTATGATCACTTATGAAACAATACTGCATGGTATTAAATGGGATGCTGTAACTGATCACTTGAAGACAGCTGCCCGGCCAGGATTGAGTCAGGTCAGTGACAGGACAAGTGTCCTTGAAGTGCTGAGTCACCATGGCTGCAATGTAACTCACAAAGCTCTCATTTTGAGGGTGACGTATGAGCACAGCAAGCCCCAGCACAAAGTCACACATCCATGCCATGGCTTACAATGCACTGCCCTGATGCAGGCAGCACAGGAACCAAGGAAAAGGAACAGCCACTCTTCCCTTTTCCACTTCCCAGTTGATGTGAACTAGGCTACCCTGGGCTCTGGGATAAAATAGATGCAGACCCTCAGCACTGAGACTGGAAAACGGGTCCAAAACCGTTCCGAGGCCAGGAGCTCCAGCAAGCAGAACGATGCAATATAATGCCCTTCGCAGTTTTGACTAAGGGTGTAGCATCTTGAGAGAGCTCGCAGTTTGACAGAGGAGCTAAGATAAGTCACTAAGCCCGAGCTTACATGTGGAAGGCAGTATTGATGCACACAATGCAAGAACCACCCAACACACGGGCTCCGAGAGCAAGGTGCCTCTGTCAAGGGCATGGCCGGTGAACATCAAGGCTGTGGTTTGTCTCCTTTATTCCTGGAGCATTTTAGTTGAACATACCAAACCCTAAAAGGAATTAAAAGAGAGACAGACAACAACTGCCTAGCTTCCTCCTTCTGGATGCAAAAAAAATAAAACCCTGGCAAAATATTATTTTAGCTATTTGTCCTGAGATTATGCTTTCCATTTTCAGGATGTTAATAATGGGCTCTAGAGGTTTTTTTTTTTTATGGGCCCAGTACAATGTTATAAAATTAAACATCCCCGTGAATGAGGGGAATTGAAGTAATTATCCTGCAGAGTAGAGGAAAACCTCTTCTGTCCCAGAGTACCCCAGACAAAGAGCTCAGCGTAACTCCTAATAACTGTTACTCCGCAATCGGAGCTCTGCTAAAAAGCAGGGCGCTCACCAGCACTTTGAAGCCCCATCTCTCCAAATTATGGCCCAAGAAGCACGATGCCGTTCCCAGTGGCTCTTCTGGGTCTTGCACAGCAGAGAAAAGCACAAGGAACTGGCCCACCGGAACACCTCGCTGGCGTGTCACTCCACTGTGTCCCCTGTCGACGCTGAGGGAACACTTCTCCTGCCATTTGGAGGCACCGGGAATGAAAACGGAGACCACGCTGCAATTTAGAGACAGGGATTCTCTTGTTTCCCTTCAGAAAATGACATAAAGCATAGCGCTTGGAACTATTCAGTCTCCAAGGACAGCAGAGATGGCTCAGTCAACACCGTGTGTGCTATGCAAGCACAGGGACCCCAGAGCTGGGATCTGCAGAATCAAAGTAAAGGGCTGGACACAACAGTGTGCACTTGTCACCCAGCACCAGAGAGGCAGAGGCAGGATGATGCTTGGGTCTTGCTGTACAGCCAGTCTAGCTGAGTCAGTGGGCTCTGAGTTCAGGGAGGGACCTTGTCTCAAAAAATAAGATGGGGCCGGGTAGTAGTGGTGCACGCCTTTAATCCCAGCACTCGGGAGGCAGAGGCAGGCGGATCTCTGTGAGTTTGAGACCAGCCTGGTCTACAAGAGCTAGTTCCAGGACAGGCTCCAAAACCACAGAGAAACCCTGTCTTGAAAAAATAAAATAAAATAAGATGGGGAGTGATCGAGGAAGATGTCTGACAATGGCCTCTGGCCTCCATTCACACACCCATCTGTACACACACACACACACACACACACACACACACGAGCACATGCACATATGCACAGAGAGATACAAGAAATACCGAGACTCTAGATCTAACCAAAAAAAAGCCCACAAAGTCAGGCGAAACTGATAGTCACAATGCCTATCACACAATGGCGTGTCCTAATCCCTCAACCAGAGAGTCCACTGACCCGCTCAGAAATGCCAAAATGAACACCTTCCTAGACATGGACGGAGGGGGGCGGACCTTGGACTTTCCACAGGGCAGGGAACCCTGACTGGTCTATGGACTGGAGAGGGAGGGGGAGAGGAGTTTGGGGGAGGGGGAGAAGGATGGGAGGAGGGGGAGGGAAATGGGAGGCTGGGAGGAGGCGGAAACTTTTTTTTTTCCTTTTCTCAAGAAAAGAAAAAAGAAAAAAAAAGAAATGCCACAATGTTGCTGCTCAGTAGAAGTAAAGTATGGGCAATTTTTCCAGATCTTTCTTTTTCTCCCAATTCCCTTTACAATTGGAGGGTAATCGTTGTGCCCAGCTCATAGGTCTGGGAGATCTGGAGAGATTTGGAGGGGCTCACGGAAGACACTTGCCACATTTTGATGCCGGAGAAACAGTGAGTAAAAGCTAGCCTGGCAGTGTTAATCATGGTGATTACATCAGCAGGGGTCCAGGCAGGAAGGAGAAACTACAGCCTCTATCTTAACAGGAAGAATCCAACATAAGACATCGACTGGGCAAGCACTAGGAAAGAGGATAGGGAAGTGACAGAGGCGTGGCTATAGCAGCCACCACCTACCCGAGGGGGAAAAACATGAACTCTGGGATGATTGTGACATGCGCTGCTGACTCTTGGAGTAGATACCCAGCAGAACTCAGGTTCCGAGTCTGTGGAGCTGTGGTCGTGACCTCTTAGTTTGAGGTTTATTTCATTAGTTTTTAGATTTTATGTGTTTATGTGTATAGGTGCATGTGCTTGTGGGTACCCCAGGAGGCCAGAAAAGGGTGTCTGGTCCCCTGGAGCTAGAGTTACAGGTGAGTGTGAGCTGTCAGATAAGGGTGCTGGGCATCAAACTCCAGTACTCTCCAAGAATAGCAAGTGCTCCTAACCGTGAAACTATTCACCCAACAGCAATGGTGACTTCTTAAACTGCTTAAAATGTGGGAAAGGAAATGAAAGAGAAAAGTCTATAACTGCTAGGGAAAGAACCAAGCAAGACAGGTACTGTTGTTCTTTTGAAAAACTACAACTCCCAGACTCCTCTTGGACTATGGTTACCTGTGCGTGCACCTGCGCGCAGGTATGGGATATTCCCAGATACCCTTGCGCTCCCCGTTAAAAGGCAGGGCCACACGAGGCTCCCTCTCTCGGTAAAGAACAACAGGTACCACCAAGGAAACCTTTTTCCTGGCATGAAAAGCCAGCACAAAAGAGCTAACCTTCATCTCTTCCCCCTTTTCGCTCCCCACCTGCCCCCCACACCCCCCCTCCCAACTTGGAACTGGCTAGCAGTTGACAAAAGCTGGGGTTGGGACTTCAAGAGAGGACTTTATATACAGTGTGGCCAGGGCTGATGACAATGACCTGAGTCATGTAGGAAAAGAGAGAAAGGGTCTATGCCCTTTGTAGTAGAGCTACCGGGATGAACAGATACCAAAAGATACACAATGATAAACATGTGCTCACGAATGTCAGTAAGTTATGAGAAGGGCATGAATCCTTTGATGAGCTTGAGTGGGGTGACCTGTGGCGGCCTCCCTGAAAAGTTAGTTCCAGGCTGAGAGATGAGGTGCAAAGGGGCATGAGGATGGAGTCGGGTGGGGATGAGGATTGTCTAAGCAGAGGGAACCACGCGAACACGAGGTTGGAGACAGAAGAATCGGGTATCATGGTGGAAGTGGGTCTCTCTAGGTTCCAGCAGAACTGAGTGTGAGTTCCTGTCTGGTTCACCCTGAGCCCTACCTCCCCCAGGGTGGTCATGGAGCTTCCTGCACCTTTCACCATTAGTTTACCAACAGAGGACATGCCCGTCCCTTCTTGTCCTGTCGGTAATGTGCATGCCAAGTAATAGAAGTCCCTCGGCAAAGAACAGCATGCTGAAGCAAGACAGTGTGTTGTCTAGACTGCAGATTTTCCTGGTGATTCAACATGACTTGGACACTGGTTGGGTACAGCAGTTTAGTCTTCCAGATTGGAAGATTTCTGGCTAGAGTTTGGCTCGACCCTGACAATCCGAAGATATCCCCATCACGTATTGAACAACCCATCTGCTGACTTAAGGGACTTTACATGGATGTTTCTCACTCTCTACCATCACTATTTGAGGCAGCTCTGCTCCCGGAGACCTGTGTTTATTTGCTTTTGTTCTGTTTCTGTGAAGTAGGACAGCTTGAAGACCAAGATAGTAGTAGCCTTACAGGCATGCTGGTTCTTGGGGTCAAGATTCCTGCGCTCATTTCTTCAATGAATACCTCTGTTTCCATTACATGTCAGGGAGATTCTGAATGATGCTTCTTCCTTTAAAAATTCTATGTGCATGTTTTAGAGTGTTTCCTTAGCTTCATACTTATAAAACTAGCAATTTCATTTCTTGTGAAGACACTGCAAGAGGCTGACAGATGGATGGTACTTAACGCAGCAGCGATAGCTGGACCTGCTGGCTAACTCCCAAGTCATCAGAGCTGGCCTCTCTGCTCATCGACTGCCTCAACCAGGTTTTGATTCTCAACATCGTGTGAGGGCTGGGTGCTCCGGGGATGGAATGATACCTGTGAATCGTAGCTTTAAGGAGGAACTAGTTTTGTGCCAGGGGAAAGGCCATGGGCTAACATAGGCTAACATGGCCAAGCCAATCGCTAGCTGCTGCCAAGGACTGCCATGAGGAAGCGCAGGCACAAAACCATATCCTCAGAGAAAGCCAGGGCCAAGAATGACCTGAGTTCTCTTGTGGCCATTATCCTGGGGTGAGATTCAAGAGAAGATTCTCACCCAGGCGTGCCTGTACTTCTGTAATCCCAGATGCGTAAGGCAGAGGAAACACAATTCAAGGTCAGTATGGACTACATTGTTCGAACTTGTCTCAGAAAAAAAAATCAAAGGGAAAAGGAAGATGGCAGAAGAGGAGGGAGAAGAAAGAGGAGTGGAGAAAGAACATTAGACCAAATACACCAGCACACGGCCACCATCCTTGAGATGGTAAGTCAATGAATAGCCTGTTTGGCTCCGCCAAACACACTTTACCATGCTAGTGGTCCCTGCCTGGGCACCTCCTGACACTACATGCATCCCAGTGACATCTTTCCCAGCATCCACTAGTTGCTGGATTACCCACTCCATTACCCATGAAACCTGGGCAGAAACCCAGGAGCGGCTTCAGCTCCCAACCTGGGCTCCGTGTGGACCAGGCAGCCCTGCTCTGACTGTTCTTTGTTTCCCCTGAATCTGTGTTTGGGGCATCTGCAGATTAGCTAATGGATGGTGCTCCATCTTGCCAAATGTTAATGGTATAAAATGTGATCATTTTGCTGACAAATGTAAACAGGTTTCATTCTGAATCTCGGTAGAAATAATCCCTCAATTTTGCACTCTGGGAACAATAGATTTTGTTGATGTTGATTACTCCATTTTCAGCTTCTTCCAGTGATACAGTGAGGCTTTCGATTGCAGCTTTCAGGTGATAGGTGTGTGATGTTTTCTCATTAGCACCCTAATGATACATCCGATGAGTCCCCTGTCTGCGGTGCACCATCTCGAGCCGAAAATGAATTTGTTGCCGCAGAGTTACTGCAAATGCGTTTGCTGTCTCGCCTGCTTGGAGGAGATTCTTCCCCTCTCCTCGAGTCCTAAAAGGCATAGGGTGTAAGGTCCAATGCCTCACCTCATGGCTTACTTTACAGCTCACCGGGGAGGTGATGTCTGCTATATACCTTGGCTTAATACTGATAGTCTGGGAACATCCCCAGAGGGTGTCGTTTTGCATACACCTAAATTTCTGCAAAACATGCAAACTGGACCCGTATGTGGCTCTCATTATGACATGGTTCCCCAAGTTTTAGCAACTAACCATTTTAACTTTCCCAGAATTTTGCATAAAATCCCATTCTGAAGGAGCAGTGAGCTGGGCTCTCCTTGGCTGCCTCTAAATTAATAATGAACAATTTACTGGTTTATTTGCATTTCTGCTACTGTCCCAGGCCCTGGGAAAACAAGAATGAACAAAAAACAGTCTACAGGGAAGCAGCGATGAAAGAGAGTGGCTGCGCCAGTTCCAGAAACTAATGGGGGAGGGGCAAAAATCTCAGTGTGGACTAGAAGGGACCGTCCCTAGTGTGCCATGCATCTGTCATCCAAAGATCCAGGAGTTTGCCCATTGCAAGCTTGAGAGAGGCCTCAGCAGTCAAACCTCTGGTACCCAAGGCTGGAAAAGCCCAGAGAATTTCCAGCATGGAGACAGCCTGCTGGGGGATGAGCTCTGTGGTCCCCACAAACAATGAGAGGGGGACACAGAGAGTGATGGGAATATCACCCCCTCCTCCCCTCTGAAATCTCCAATACACAGTTGAATCTGGATGAGATGGATAATGGAGGAGAGGCATGAAGAAGGGTTTTCCAAGCCCCTTCTAGAGCCTTGGCTGCTTGAGCCAGGCTCACAGCAGACATCTAAAAAGTGTTTGCCACACAGCCAGAGGGGACCACCCCTGGAAGCACAAAAACCTGGGGTGCTTCTGGTTGCACCTTCTCACTTCCCACTGATGCCCAAGAAAACAACACTATTCTCGTGGCCAGCAACTCCAGCATCTATGACAACAGGAGAACAAAGCCAGTGGGAGGAGGAACTGAGGTCGACTAAACAATTTCCCCTGTGACTTCTAAGAGGCTTGGGTGAACAAGGAACAGAAAGGAAGAAGCAATGTTGAAAAGGTGGCTCAGTAAGTCAAATGCTTGTATTGTAAGCATGAGGACCAGAGTTCAATCCCCACAACCCCGACAGACACGGATGGATGGATGGATGGATGGATGGATGGATGGATGGATGGATGGATGATAGATGATGGATGGAGAGAGGGGGACTGAGGGAAGGAGGGAGGGAAGGAGAAAGGGAAAGAGGGAGGGAGGGAAGGAGGGAGGGAGGGAGGGAGGGAGGGAAGGAGGGAGGAAAAAAAGGAAGGAAGGAAGCTGGGCATGGTACCACACGTTTAAAATTTAGCACTAAGATGGAGACAGGCAGATCCCTGGGCCTCTCTAGCCAGCCCAAGCCCACTTGGTGAGCTCCAGGCCAGTGAGAGACTCTGTATCAAAAAATAAAATGGACATCTCTATAGGGACAAACAAGATTGGCCTCTGGCCTCCACATGCACACATGCACACAGACAAACAAACACACACACACATGCTCACACATATACTTGTAAGCAGAGACTGTACTTTGTTTCCCGGCCACCCAGACCTGAATAATCACACAAAAGCTGTATTAATTACAACACTGCTTGTCCAACAGCTCAGGTGTATACTTAGCTTTTTCTTACCTCTTAAATTAACCCATTTCTCTTATTTTACATTTTACCATGAAGTTTGTGGTTTGTTTCCTCTTGCTTCTTGGGCAGCTACATGGTGTCTCCCTGACTCCGCCTTCTTCCTCCCTGCATTCAGTTTAGTTTTCCTGTCTAGCTATATTCTACCCTGCCATAGGCCAAAGCAGTTTTCTTTATGAACCAATGGTGATAAAAATGTATTCACAGTATACAGAGGGGTATCCCACATCATATACTCACATACACACAAAAGAAAACATGGGGAAACTGGTTAACTATAACAGAATTACAATAAAAATATTTACTGGAGACAATAGGGCATTGTTGTGGGGTACCCACCAGTGAGGATTACTCGAACTCAAGTTTAAGCAAATAGAAAGTATTTGTCTGCCCGTGACCACACTGGGAGTTTGGGACCTCAGTGCAGTCCCAAGCCTTTGTCAGGGTGAGCTTTTAAGCACAAAAAAATTCGTGCGTTGACATATTTCACTTAACAAGAACAATTAGCCAGAAATGGAACTACAGAAGCCCAAAAGCAAGGTTAGTAGCTTTAGGGACTTTCCCAGAACTGTGGGCTTTGATGGACTAGGTCTTTGTTCTCGTTTGAGCGGGTGTTGCTGCCTTTGTGCTGGGCTCCAGGGCCTGAATGGTGTTTCCATCATGGTGTCAGTTGTGCTAAGGTCTACAGAGGTCTGGGGGCCTGTGGCACTGTACAGAAAGATTTGCACAGATAACCCATTTAAGCATCGCAGTAACTATGAGATGTAGAAGCTTTTAAAGGTCTCATTGCGTAGAAGCAGCACAGATAAGTTCAGCAACTTGTCAGTGGCTGCACAGCTAGAAAATAGGAGGGTTGAATTCAAACCCAGGCTGTTGGGCACGTACACCTAGATGGGTCAGGACGACAGTGGCTGAGGCATGTCTTGAAATGGGCACAGCTTCTCTCTGAGTCTGGGAACCCCAGTGTTATTAAATCAGATTACAGATGCCTGGGACTTGCGTTAGAAAGGCTGATGTGTGAGTCTAAAAACACCAGCAGAAACAGACATCAATAGAGCCTTCTCTCTGGGCACAGACAGGGTTCACCTGCTTGGTGAGCCGTATGGGTGTGGGGCGAAGACAGGACATGGTGCGCTTTCTCACCAGGAAACTTTCGGGAAAGAATAAAGATATGAAGAAGGTCTGGATAGGGTGGGGATGAGAAGGGGAGGATGCAGGGGCAGGAAGCTAGCAAATCCCAGAGACCAGAGCTTAGTGAGACGACCCAGGGATTGGCAGGGTAGCTCCCAAAATGCACAAGCTCCACAAAGCTCCATCCTCCTGTTTTCTTTTGTCAGGCGGCCTCCATGCTCACCCGACTCCTCCAGCCACAGTGTGGGGCTGGGAACATTGTAGCGAACAAGATGGGAGAGGGAAATGCAGCTCCCGGCACAATCATCCAGGCCCCAACCATCGATTATTTGCACACAGTGCTGAGACCTTTCTGTGTGTCAGCTAATCCTGGGAGATGAGAAAGAGCCCACATGTCCAGACCAGGAAACAGACTCAAAGAGGTAAGTTCCCTTTCCATGTTCACAGAGATAACACAGTCCAGCAAGAGGTGGGCTGGTGTCCAAAAGGTCACACTATGAGCTGCTACACTGGGCCCCCCTGCCTGGACAGCAATAAACCCTACATTCATACCCACCGCCCCATACAGATTACTAAAGTCCACAATCGGCAAAAGCTGGGACTTGGACCTAAGGAAGTGTTCCACGGAGACACAGTTATGAGATGGAAGGCCAGGATGCTGGGATGTTGTGAGCTTGGCTCATGAGGAAGAATCACCAGGATCAAAAGGTTTACTTTAGAGTCACAAGTCTTTCCTTTTTTGCCATTTTCTTTTTCTCTTTCTCTTTTTTCCTTTTATTGAAAATAGATTCTTTTCTCATTCAACATATCCTGGGTATAGTTTGCGCTTTCTTCCATTCCTCCCGGTTCTCCCTGACCTCCCCTCTCCTTTGAGCCCACACCACTCTGTCTCTTATTAGAAAATAACAGGGGCTGGAGAGATGACTCAGAGGTTAAGAGCATTGCCTGCTCTTCCAAAGGTCCTGAGTTCAATTCCCAGCAACCACATGGTGGCTCACAACCATCTGTAATGGGGTCTGGTGCCCTCTTCTGGTCTTCAGGCATACACACACAGACAGAATATTGTATACATAATAAATAAATAAATATTTTTTTAAAAAAGAAAATAACAGGATTCTAAGAGATAACAACCAACATGACCAAGTAAAATATAATTCTACAAAGTAAAAACTATCATATCAAAGCTGGACACAGCAACCCAAAAGGAGGGAAAGAGTCCTAAGAGCAGGCATAAGAGTCAGAGACCCACTCATTCTAATACACAGGAGTCCCCTAAAAATACTGAGCTAAAAGCTATGACATACATGCAGAGGACCTGGTGCAGACCCATGCAGGCCCTGTGCTTGCTGCTTCAGTCTCTGTGAGCTCATATGCACCTTGCTTAGTTGATTCAGACGGCCTTGTTCTCCTGGTGTCCTCCATCCCCTCTGGCTCTTATGCTTTTCCACCTCCTCTTCCGTGGGGTTCCCTGAAGCCATGTGCCTTTTATGTAATAACATCATTGGAAAAGAAGCACACAGAAAATATTCTAAATGTCCGATGGGTCCTTTAGAAGGATTGCGTAAAGGGTTAACATCAGTGTCAGCACCAGCAAAGAAACTTGGAAGTCAATTGGAGAAAGACAGATTTGAGGTAGAGGAACATCATGGCCAGCCAAAGAGCAGGGAGGAACTGAGGCTGTATTCATGCTCAGGTTCATGCATACAAGCAAGCATGCACACACACACATGGGTACACAGATGTACTCACACTCCTGTATACATGTACTGTGTATATGTACACACATATGACCACATAAGCACACACATACATATATACACACACATTCATGAATATACACACATAAGCACACATGCACACATAGACGTACCACACACACACATTCTGGTGCATTTGGCCCAAGCAAACAGTGCTGGAACAGTCTTTAGTTCCAAGGCAGAAGCATAAATGCAAGAAAATGTACTGAGAAATGAGAAGTTTCTTTGCCAGGACAAATACAGATCTGTGGTGAGTAGGATCTCAGTGAAGGTAAAAGGGGAATTCTGAAGGATGGGAGAGGTAAGAGGAAAATGGGGGGAGAAGAGAGGAACAGAGAGAGGCAGGGAAAAAGGAGAGATGAGAGAAACACTATGTTATTTCATGTCTTCGTGAAAAACATGTTTCATATTTTCACCTTTGAACTACCATGAACAAGGACATCATGAACATTGGCTCACAAATATCTGTTTAAGCTCTTGCATTGAATATCCCTGGTCATGTATCTAAAAGTGAACTTGGTTAATGATGTAGTAATTTATGTTTCTTTTTTGTGAGGCCCTCCATATTGTCTTCTGCTGTATAGCTGCATCATTTGACATCCACTGGCAATGTGCGAAGGTTCTAGCTGTCCCTCAGCCCTGACAACACTTGACCTGCTCCAAATTCTTTAGTAATATCCATCCAAATGGGGGTAAAGTCGTGACTGCAGGAGAGATGGAATTTATGTTCTTCCAAAATTTCTGTTTGTGTAGTAGCTAATCCATAGTCCTGTGTGAGACTCTGGATACCTACGTTCGCAGAGTCATCTAGAAGCAGGAACCAGACTGAGGCAGAATTCGACCATGAACAAAGCCCTTCCAAGCATGTGATACGTGTACCTGGAGGACACAACTAGGTTTACAAGGAGAGGTGGGACTACATCACAGAAGAGGAAACTGAGGCAGTTGGAGCACATGCTGATTTGTGGGCGTGACCCCAGCCAGCCTCGCCCACCAGGCTTTTTACCCAATATTAAATCCCTCCCCTTATACCGTGCTACAGTTAAATCCCAACATCTAAAGAAATTCTAGAAATATGGCTTGCACATATGGTACTATATAAATATTTACATATGGTTTATGTTTACCCAAGAACACACACACACACACACACACACACACACACACACACACAGAGCCTATTCTGAGCCCATGGTAGACTTGTAGCAAAATAGCCAATTCCTTTTATCCTGCGTTGGTTGAGCTTGGCCAATCTCCTTAGAGAACCAGACATAAATCAGTTCTGAAACAATAGAAAGTAAGTGGTGGTGAGTGACAGGGGCTGTGTGAAAACATGTTTATTATGCTTGATCATGTCAATCAAAGCATGTGCAGACACCAAAATACAGTATCGTCCTGGAACTCAACGCAGGGAGAGGATCAGGGACACTGCAGTGCATGTCAACCTGATGGACAGAGCTAAAGCTGTGCCCAGGCCAGAAGCTTCACTAGCTCATGGACTGTAGGCAATGGTCAGGGAGGGACACTGCAGTGCATGTCAACCTGATGGACAGAGCTAAAGCTGTGCCCAGGCCAGAAGCTTCACTAGCTCATGGACTGTAGGCAATGGTCAGGGAGGGACACTGCAGTGCATGTCAACCTGATGGACAGAGCTAAAGCTGTGCCCAGGCCAGAAGCCTCACTAGCTCTTGTCCCATCCCATCCCATTCCTTCCTTCTCTCCCTGCTCCTGAAAGAATGCTCATGGACTGTAGGCAACGGTCAGGTCAGGAAGCCAGCAATGAGACTCAGCGAGAGAGAAGTGACTGCTCTTTACCTTGCAGACTCTCAACAGCTACACATTCCATAGGTCTCCCGGTCCTAGGCGAATCCATGGCTCTTAGGTCCTGCCCACATTTCTCCCAAAAGGTCCCTGATGGCTCCAGCAGTCTTGGCTGACAGCTGAGGGGTTAATTTTGTTGCAAGTCAACAGCCTCCGTGGCACCGGCTCCTACAGATTCATGGAGAATTGTCTTCAGTTCCCTCTGCCTGATTTATGAAGGTACTACTTAGCTTCCAGGAGTATAATAAATATTAATTAATTTGCAGTAATCTTACTTAACACTTTTATAGTAGCTTCATAAAGCATAATTAAGATAACAGACCAAAGACTATATCAACACCAGGTATTATTATCTTACTACATTAATTTTTAAAATGCATTGTCTAAGCAATACCTTAATCAGCCAGTAAGTAGAGTTAGCTCACAGAGCTCTCGAGGGATGCTTCCCAAAGGACAAGGGACTCAGCACATTTTTATATTGGGGAACAAAGGTGGAGGTGGATGAAGCATCTCACATCAATATCGTGACACCCAATAACCAGATGGAGAGGTCACACACCTTTCAGGTGAGTGGGTAGCAGAAACTAAAAGTTGGATACATCTCCCACTTCCTGGGAACAACAGGTCCTGGAGCCCTGGTAGACATTGTCTTTTCCCACAGTGGCCTCCCAACCACAGACACTAGGAGCCACCAAAGGAGTAGGAACTGGGCAAAGACAGTGAGTGTTTATGTCAGGGTGCCAAGACGGGCTGAGATCTGAGAGCTGTCCTCAGTGGTGTGGCATGTTCTTTTTACAGAATGTGATTGCTCGTGGGAAGGGAAGCATGAGGAATTTGGACTCAGCCTAGAAGAATTTTCCTGCTATCACAATGCCAAGCTGTCACAAGGTCACATGATCCAGGTGATTGGTCCTGACTCACACAAGGAAAAGTAAGACGCAGTGCCTCCTGGGAGATGGCAGAGGAGAAAGCGGCATCTGGAGGTTCCATGCAGAGCAGCACTCGAGGGAAGATGGGATGAGAAGGAAGGGAACGTGAGAGTTGGAGGATGTGCAACACCATGCATGGATCCGCTCTGGGGAAGTGGCCACAGTGTGGCCACAGTCAGAAGGAGTAGTGTGTTGGGAAGCCTGACCAGAGATCAGTGGTGTGCCCAATTCTGTACGTTCTTCTCCCTCTTTCTCTGGAGACCAGAGTGGGAAAGAGGAGTGGGAGAGAAAGTCCTCACAATACATATGGCTTCATCCTCACCTAGAGTATGGAAGCTTCCAGAAGGAAGGCAGAGTGGCCCTTAAAGCAGTGTTTCCTCTCACGGGTTATAATAGCAGGGGTACACACATGTGTTTGTGTGGGTGTGAGAGAGAGTGTGTGTGTGTGTGTGTATTATAGCCAGAATGTTAGCTCATAGAGTTACTGGCTTTGGCTCTCTTCCTAAGACATCAGGTCTCTACCTCCTGGCTCCGGGTTCTACCGTCTATGAACAAATGTTCCTCCTTTTATCTGCCACCCCCAACAAAGCATGGCTTAGAGATATGGCTGGGTTTCTCACCCCCTGGGAATAGTTATAAAAGTAAGATGCTCTGGTTCTCTCTCTCTCTCTTTCTGCTTTTTTGGTTCCCTACACACACACCTCACATTGGCCACCATGACTCTTTCTTACATTTTAAACTGTCTCCTAATGAAACGCCTCTCTAGGTTTTCAATAGAAGCCACCCCTCCCTTCTGATCCCCATGCTGCTGCCTCGCAATGCCCTCCCACTTAAGGACCCAGTCATGGCCCCCATGGTCATGTATTGGCAAAGCTCATTTCTGAAGGACAGTTTTATGTTAGCTCCTTTGGGGTCGGGGGATATCCTCAGATGTCATTCCTGATGGTGTCACCTTCTTTGTGAGACAGCCTCTCCCTGGCCTTGGGTATCAAGTAGGCTGGGTAGCCGCTTGCCTCAATCAGCTCATGGATCACAAGTGCATGTCACTGTGCTCAGCTTTTTGTGTATGTCACTGTGCCCCACGTTTTGGTTTTTGCTTTTTTGTTGTATGTTTGTTTTGTTTTTCAAAACAGGATTTCTCTGTAGCTTTGGAGCCTGTCCTGGAACTAGCTCTTGTAGACCAGGCTGGCCTCGAACTCACAGAGTTTCGTCTGCCTCTGCCTCCCGAGTGCTGGGATTAAAGGCATGCCCTGCCACCGCCTGGCTCTTTTTAATTTTTAAACATAACTTTTGAGTATCAAACTCAGACCCTTGTACTTTCAAGACAAGCATTTTACTGGCTGCGCCATCTCCCCAGCCCTAGTAAATGGTATTTAAACATTCCGATTTCTTTCTGTCTGCTGTCAGTATATAAAACTGTCACTGACTCTAGAATACTGCCCTTGTCTGAGAGGGTATTACTACGGTCACCAATTAGTGTCTAGAGTCTTGTTAGAGATTCCTCAGGATCTGCCATGTTCCCAACCACATCTTCCAAGAATAAAGACAACCCATTTCATGCCTTTCTTCCCAGTCTATAAGCCTTTCCTTGGGCTCAGTCACAATTTTTAGGAGTTCAGAGATAATGTGAACAGAAGTGACCATGGATATCCTTGATCTGCTGCTCCCAGGAAGAGCTGCTGCCACAGCTTCAGCACCAAGGCAACATCACCTCTGGGTTTCACATAAATATTCTATCAGTCGGAGGAAACTTGATCGTTTCCTGGCTTCTGAAAGTTTTCCAAAGCTCGTGTTTAATTTTGTTCAGTATTTTTTTTTCCTGCTTCTATGGAGATGATCACTCGGGTTAATTCTGTTAATGTAAATTTCAGTGATTAATATTCTAAAACTAAAACAACTTGGATTTCAGGACCATGTACATTTCTTTATGCTGATTTGATTCTATAAAATTTTATCAAGGAGTTTTATCTCTATTTTCGCGCATGGATGCAGGCATACACCTTGCCACGGTTTGTGTGCCAAGGTCAGAGGACAACCCGAGTGCTGGTCCTCCTCTGCCACCTTGTTTGAGACAGGGTGTCTCTTGTTCACCCCTACATGTGCCAAGCTAGCTGACCTGAAAGCTTCCAGGGATTCTCCTGTCTCTGCCTCCCATTGTTGATGGGAGTGCTGGCATTACAGATGTGTATGTACTGCCATGTCTTGATTTGTGTGGGCCTTATAGGCTCTAACTCATATCCTCACCTTGCACACCAAGCCCGTTGGCCCTCTGAGCCCACTCTCCAGCCCTGAGCCTGCCTCTTTTCTGACAGGAAGCTGAACTGCACAAATTTGACAAATTATGTTTCAATTTTTGTTTAATTCAAAGTATTTCTTAATTTCTTTTAAAATTTCTTCCTTGACCTATGGGTTATATTCATCTAACAAAAGAATAATGGATAAAGACGTTGTGGGATGTATACACAATGGCCTTTTTAAGCCACTAAAGAAGATACGGCATTTGCAGGAAAATGGATACCAGATCATCATATAAACGAATTAAATCAGTCTCAGAAAGACAGATATCGTTTAATTTCTCTCATAAAAAGTTACTAGATTCCATAGAGGTACAGATAATCCTGCATTGTTATAGTGCATGACAGCAGCAGCAAAGATATATAAGGGAATGTTGGGAGCAGGAAGAGGCAGAAGGAGAACAACACACGGAGAACACGGTCAATGTACAATGTGTGCTGATATGAAAACTCCATGTGCAATGCTGTGGAACAATGCTCTTGCACACTGTAAAGATCTGTCACTCGTATTAGTTTAATAAAACACTGATTGGCCAGTAGCCAGGCAGGAAGTATAGGTGGGGCAACCAGACTAGAGAATTCTAGGAAGAGGTAAGGCAGAGACACAGTCGCCAGCGAGATGCAGAGGAAGCAAGATGAGAATGCCTTACTGAGAAAAGGTACCAATCCACGTGGCTAAACACAGACAAGAATTATGGGTTAATTTAAGTTGCAAAAGTTAGTTAATAATAAGCCTGAGCTAACAGGCCAAACAATTTATAATTAATATAATTAATATAAACCTGAAGCTGCTAACCAGAACTTCTGCATACTCTTGCCCGTGCTCTCTATGGGTTTGGGAACTCATTTAAGGCCATGGCAAACTTTATCAAACCCATCTTTTGGGGGGGGGGAATGTCCTTGCCCACTGGTTTCAGACACATGTGTGTGTGCGTGTTTGTGTATGTGTGTCTGTCTGTCTGTCTGTCTGTAAGTCACTCTCTTTACTTCATTTCCCAAGACTGCTGCCCAGGCTTCCACCACTGTCTAAAGATAATCACTCTCTCTCCCCCTTTCCACGCGCCTGGGAAATTACATACCCTACATCTTCCCAGTTCTTGAATCCAGTCAATAGTGAAGACTTGGAAGAACTGGGACAAGATCTCAGAGCCTTAAATCATGCCATGGATGCTAACAAGGTCTAAAGTCAAAGATCCTTGTCCCTATAGGTTGCCATAGCCTCTTTTTTGCATAGCTCCAGGCACTTCATCTGGGAACACACAGCACTCTTCCAGATACACACACACACACACACACACTATTGTTGTCACACATATACCTGTCTTCCCCACATGCACACAAACACACATGACCTCCCAGCTTTACATGTGTGTCACATCCATATGCACGTATGCACACACATAACCACACAGACGCTATTCTAGTTTGCTTCTCTATGGCTGCAACAAAGCACTCTGACCAAAACCAGCTTGGGGGAAGAAAGGATTTCTACAGCTTATAGGTCACAGTCCATCAATGAGAGAAATCAAGGCAGGAACTCAAGCAGAAAGCATGAAAGAATGGTTGTGCATTGGCTGGCTCCCTCTGGTTGATGCTCAGCCAGCTTATACAACCCAGGGCCATTTGCCCAGGGGTGGCACCACCCAAAGTAGACTGGGTCCTCTCTTAACAATCAACAATCTAAACAATTCCCCACAGACGTGCCCTCGGGCCAACCTAACCTGGGAAACCCTTCAATTGAGATTCCTTTCTAAAGGGACTTTTGGTTGTGTCAAATTGAGACAAAAATTCATATATTTATTAAAATAAATGAGGACAGGTAACCACATGTTGACGCCCAGACATTCAGGAAGTTGATTTTTCCTCCACAAACTCCATCACTAAGAGTGTGTGACTTCAGGGTGCTTATCCGAGCCCCCAACCCAGACTTTGTTCTCATCATTGCTTGCTTCTGTTTGGAGAGCCATGATAAAAACTACTGTGAATCACAGCTCAAATCGGGGTCACAGCTCTGCCCCAGACAGGAACTAATCACTGCTGTCGTATTGTTTCATTTAATTTCTCTCAAATAAAGAAAACCACTAGTGCTACTGTTATGGTTCCTGGTGGACCTTGAGGGGTGGGGATGCTAGACAGCTTGCTAGAGGTCATTCAGTGAGAAAGGTGGAAATTTGCCACCCCAACCATGGGTTTTTCTCCTGTGCTGCTTAGGTTTTTCTGTCAACTTGACACACGCTATGATCATCTAGAAAGAGGGAGCCCCAGTGGAGAAAACGCCCTCATCATATTGGCCTACTGTAGTTAAGTCTATGGGGCATCTTCCTGAGTAATGATGGATGTGGGAGGGCACAGCCCACTCACTGTAGGTGGTGCCACCTCTGGACAAATGGACCTCAGAGATGTGTGAAGGGTGGCTGAACCTACGCAAGCCACTAAGCAGCATTCCTCCATGGTCTCTGTTTCGGTTTCTGACTCTAGGTTCCCGCCCTGAACAATGTATGGCAGGCTAAGAAACAGTAGACCCCCTCCTTCCCAAGCTGCTTTTGGCTTGTGGTATTTATCATGGCCACAGAAAGGTAACTAGGACGCCTCCCGAGCATTGGTGTGTTTCCCACGGTATTCCTTTCCTGTGTGTAAGTCACCCATGCTCGTTTTCCTAGTGGGGGCGGGACTTTCCACCTCTGCTACCCCCAGTCCATGCTCTTCTGATAACCCCATCAGCAGCATCGGCTCTAGGTAAATACCCGACTCACCAAGCCAACAAGCTCAGCTCACCTCTTTCTCTAGGTCCAAGGAAGCTTTAGAGGTCCAGCCGGAGCTAACAGGTTTCCTCTAGGCTGCCATGCCTCTGTTGGACCTGAGTGGAAAAGTTCAATACCCTGGGACCTGCTGGTAGCCATCGTGGGCCCAGAGCAAGAGCTGACTTTGAATTACAAGGAAGAGTGAGAAGGGACGATCCAGGTCCTGGCTGTGTATCTGGAGCCCAAATCCCAACCAACCTACTTAGTCTCCCGTCACACTCTGTTTTATGATGGGTGCCAGTGAATGACTGCAGTTCCACACCAGTTTGAATTGTTTCTCTATACTCGGTAGCTTTGAGTCCTGGCTAGTTGGTGGGTCTTCTTGGTTCCTCTTTCTGTGAGATCCGTCATGGGGTTGCTTTCCCCATTCTAGAACTAGGTGACACCACACACTTCTCTTTTCTGCTGGCAGCTAGCAAGACTGGAGTCCAGAGGCAAGAGGGTGGAGGGTGTTTTGTTCTGGTTTTTTTCCCCCAACTAGCACACTCTCTTGACATGATGAGCTTAATTTCTTCCATTATTCTCAAATACGGGCAAGCTATAAATTAGACAGAACTCCTTCTGTTTGCCGCTCTTATACCTCTATAAAACCAAAACAAAATTAAAGATTAAATACAAACAAAACCATAAAACCTATAAAACCAATTAAAAGCACAGATTTAATGTGACGGGGATGCTGTGCTTAAGCTTAAGCAGCATCTCGAGAGGAGGCTCCCGGGGCTGCTGTGTCCAGGATGTTTAGCCCTGGCAACCCTGCTCCACCGCGCCCTGTGGAAGCCTCTCCTCTCATGTCAGCTCCCAGAACCCCGGAATGTCTGCCTCCCAGGTCAGGCTGTGGCCCTTCTTGGAGGGACAAGTGTTTTTATACATACAATCCCCTATTCTTGGCTTACGATCTATCCTGACCCCAGCACGTTGCTAGCCACAGTACTCTCTAGAAAAGAATAAAATTCTAAAATTATTAGTGAGATTGAGAGGAGTTCCAAGAATACATGCTTGAAACCAGCTTTAGAAGCCTTTAAGAATGAAGAAGAGCTTGGAGTCTAGGAAGCCGTGGTCTTAGCATGGCCTCGTGAATCTTTTGAGGGGTTTGGCTCAGGTTTGTCTTTCTGATTCTTGGTTTTCTGTCTATGAAACTAAAATTAGTAAAAAAAAATGCACCGTACATTGATGGGTGGGTATTATTAAATAAATTATTACATTGTAGATCATAGTAGGTTGAATAGTGTACTCCACAAATTCCTGTTCCCCAAGAAGCTTATCTGGAAACTGGGTCTCAGTAGATGTAAGCAAGTTCGTGCTGGGTCTCATCTTAGGGTCACACACATAGAAGACTGCCATGGGAGGCTAGGGACAGAGGAGGAGAAGCTGTCCACAGGGAATACCAGGGACTGCTGGGTAGAAGCCAGAGGAGCTGAGGGAGGTAAAGAACAGAGTATCTGGGCTCTTCCAAAGGAGGCCACTCACACTTTAACTTCATGTGGGTTTCTAGGTCATGAACCAGTGACACCTGCTGTTTTCAAGGATGTTCATCCTGCAGCCCGCGAGCATACACAGTCAAGGAAAACCATGAATGAACCGTCAACAACAAAATCCTAACTCACTTAAAACAGTAGGAAATATTTTCCTGTTTTTTTTATAACTCAATTAAGTGTGAACTTTGTGTTTTGGTAACGTCAAAAGTTTGGGTGTGGGCTGGTGGTATTTCTCAGTGGGTAAAGGCTCTTGCCATCAAACCTGATGCCCTAAACTTGAGTCTCCAAGCTCACATGGTGGAAAAGAGAACTGATCTGCCCAAGTTGTCCTCTGACTTCCACACTTGCTATGGCACTCACTAGAACACACACACAAACACATACCCAATTAATAAATAAATGTTTAAAGGTATATGCACCTACAAGCTACCCAACTTGTTTCACTTTGTTCCTGAAGCCAGGAAAACTCATAAACTGGCATAACCAGTCTTGACCAAATACTTGGTGACCAGAGAAACCAGAGCTACTTATTAGCCAATGAGAGTCTGAGCATCAAAGGACAATGTGATATCACACAGAAGTTTCCATGACCTTCTCTGCAACTCCACCCAGCAGGAGCGCTGACCTGTGTAATCACTGTCATCATAATGTACCCCAAATGACACAGCACTTTCCAGTATAGTCCTGTTGATCACCTCAGTCCCTCTCAACGCTACCCTACAGGAGAGATAAGACCAAGAAATCCTCCAGAGTTAATTGGAGGATAATTCAGGTTTGGTATATCAGATTGGATCCCCAAAGAAAACAAACAAACAAATGACATCAGTGGGGAAACTGGTGGAGCCTATATGAATTCTGTGACTTGGCTCATAGTGACATGCCAAGGGTCGTTTCTTGTTTTCCAGCAGTGTGACATGCTGCCGGAGAAATGGGTGAACAGGGTGTGTAAACTCACCACCGTGTGCACACAATCTTTCTTTGCATTCCAGTCATCAAAAAAAAAGTTTTTCATTTCGTTTTGCTGTTTTTAACTATAGGAAGGACTCTGCAGTTGATACAAATGCCACACAATATCACACTGGAATGTCACCAAAAAACCGTCTCAAACTAAAATGCCTTCCAGAGAGAGAGGGAGAAGGAGAGAGAGAGCACCTTTGCCTTCCCCTCCATGTTTTGTTTCTTCTAAAAAGCTGTAATTAACGTTTCCCCATGTATTTATGGGAAATAGGAATTTAGATGAAAAATATTTCACCCATGGTCCCAACACCTAAAGGCACTCTTGATATGCGTGCCGGGGTATCCCCAAAGCAAATGCATGTGCTGTGGTGTGTCCTAGCCATCCCCTTCCCATGCCTGAGCATCTGAACATCATTCTGCATTCGTGATGCTGGGGACCCCCAGCTGCAGATCTCATGGGTACCAACTCTTCCCCATTCCATAGTGTTTTCTCCCTTCCAAGGTCACCTTCAGGATCTGTGCCCACATACCTGTGTACATACACATGACCACACATGTGCACACAAACATGTGTGAGTACTCTTCACCTAACGTTCATCCTTACTAGGAAAAGAGACTCACCTGGGAGCATTCTCACCGTCCTGTGCCCAAGGGATCCATCTCAGCTAGTGTTGTTCCACATGCATGCCCTGTGCGTCCTGAAGAGATTGAGACCAGTTCCTGGGGAAGCGCCTTCTCAGTGGTTAACACCGTTGCCCCTCATCTCCTCCTGAATCTCCATATTCCCTCTTCAATCACAACAGCATATAAAAGGCATCCCGGCTCTGATCTGGGGGGTATCAAAGGCTTCTCTGAGCTCTTCATCACCTCCAGCTGTCAACCTCTGGCTCGGCTCAGTGGAACATCTTGTAAGGATTGACCCCAGTCACTGTCCCTGTTTCTTCACTGTCTTCTCTGGGTAGCTTAATCACTCTTGGACATTTCTCACATTAATTTGCTTCTCTGGAACCAGTGTTTATCCACTCTCCACCCCCACACCCATGCCCACTGGTTTATGTGTTCCTCTAGGCACAGAGCAGGCATGCCTTGTCCTGAGCCAGCAAGGATACCTGGCAGATTCGAGAAAGATTGGTTGAATGAGCCAGAAAAGTGGACTCTGGAGGACTTCCCGCATGAAATGCAACACTGTAAACCTTGCATCTTTCAAACAGTCCTGAATGAGCATATGAGTGTTTGCCTGCAGGGATGTATGTGCACCATGTATTTGCAGTGTCCAAGAAGGCCAGAAGGAGGCATCAGATCCCTGAGAGCTGAAGTTACAAGCAGTTGTAAGCCTCCACGAAGGTGCTGGGAGCTGAATCCAAGTCTTCTGCAAAAGTAGCAAATGCTCTTAAGTGCTGAGTCATCACTCCAGCCCCTCAAATGTCTTTCCTAACCACTAGATTACATATGCTATGTGTGAAGGCTGATGTCCCCCAAAACACATTTGCTGAAACCCTCAGCTCTGGCAGAATGGTACCAGGATAGATGGGACCTTTAGGAAATGACAGAGCCATGATGAATGAACGGGACTAGTGGCTTAATTAAAGGAATCTTTCTGCCTTGGGAGGACACAGCAAGAATCAACTGTTTGCAGCCCTTAGCACACCCCAGCCCTGCGTGCACCTTGATCTCAGACTCCCAGCTTCTAGAGCTGTGGGGCACAGCCTAAGACAGCCGATCCGCAGGAAGTCAGCTCTTGCTCTGGCCTCACACACATCACACCCTGGCTAGGCTTTGGAGAAAAGCTGAAAAGTCATAAAATATCAGCACAGTAAGCTCCTTCATCCCCTTGCCCGATACACATGCCTGGAGAAGGGAATTTCCCAGACTCCATAACAAGTTAGCAAGGAAGGTCAGACGGTGTGATTCTCCATGACAGAGCAGTACCTGTCCTCTAGAAATTTCATTAAGGAAATGTGGTTTAATGATCCTCAAGTGCTCATAGCTACACTAAAAGGAAAAGAAGAAAACCTCACGCCCCGAGCTCTTCAGCGAAAGAGCTTTAACAAATAGATAATACAGTTTATAGACAAATAGATATTTTCCCCTCAAGGGCACTTGAAAGCAATCTATGTATTTTCTCCACTGTCCCTCTTTCCTGTGGAGTTTCTTAGCACACGGTCGCCAGAAACAATCAGTGGGGAGCTGTCACTGTTTACAAGGTCACAATAAACCCAGACGATAGGGCCTGGTGTCGGTAGACTTGGTTTGCTCCTAAGCACTGGGAAACTTGACCTGGGCAAGAATGGGTAGACCCCAGGAGTGAGAGGATGTTGGGGTGTTTTCAAAATGAATTCGTGGTATTGGCAAGATGACTTAGGCAGTAAACGCCCTTGCTTTACAAGCTGATGACCAGAGTTCCGTCTCAGGGGCCATTTCATAAAACCAAATGTGGTAGTTCCAGCACTCCTATGATGGCCAGACGGGTAGTAGAGGCAGGAGAATTGCTGGAAGGCTCTCTGGCTAAGGATACTGGAGTAGGCTGCTCAGTAAGATAGACCCCCGCATCAACAAGTTGGAAGGCTTGAATCAACCCTTCAAATCTGTCCTCTGACCTCTGAACACAAGTAGACACGCACACACACACACACACACACACACACAAATAAATAAAAACTAAATTGTGCTCTGTAACGATCAAACTACTGCTGAGATCATCTCTTTTTTGTTTAAATTCTGCCTGCACAACCTACCAAGGGCAAGAGGTGAGGGATCAAGTGTGACCTCCAGCCATGGCCTTCGTCCACAGGGAATGTTCAAGAAGGTATGGTGGTGATTTGGGTTGAGGTATTGTTAGCATCCAGGCAAACATCCGGCAAATGCAAACCCAGTCCTGCCCCATGGGGACCGGGCAGAGGCAGAGTGGCCACCCCTGCATACATGCATACACTCAGGCAGTACACTGGCCAGTCTGGGGGGTTCTATGGCTGGTATGCAGGTGTAAAGGTCCCTTTAAGAGACAAACTCCACCCATCTCTCTCCCCTCCTACTCCATTCCCTCTCCCCCTCTCCCTTCCCCAATAAACTTCCTTTCCGTGTAAGCTCTGTCTGATGGTGTGTTTACCCCTCCCCAACCCCCACCATGAGATTCATGGTCCCACCTTGCACCACATAACAGCTCCTGGTGGAGCTTTAGAGCTCCGCACATATTTTAAGCAGGCTGTCAGGAGGGAGATGTCATAGCTCCATGTTAATGATTTCTGTAACAGTCATTTTTAAGGGACTTCCATTGACGTGGAATTGATTTCTCTTGCTGATTCGATGCCATGATCAGTCAAGCTTTTACGAGCGCAAAAGCAATCCCTTCTGCAGCAAACCCAATTCGTATCTGTCATACTGGTCGTGATAAGGAAGTCCTGCAGAAGACAGCCATTGTGGGCAGGCCCTCTCATGTATGATGCAGATCAAGCAAAGTATAACGTCCAAGACAAGAAGTGATATCGTGTAAATCCCCCTCTCCACTCCCCAGCCTGAGTGGGGCTTTTTCCGAGTAGGGAATTGTTTTGGACTGGAGTTATTAAAATCACAAAAAGCCCAAAAGACAATGCCTCAGTCACCATCATGGTGGGCACAATCTGGGTCGTGTGCTTTCTGCTTCCCTCTGGCTCATTCAGTCCAAAAACGACAGTCTGAGCCTCTGCGATGTTCCCCATGCTCTGAAATGTGACAAGGACCATAATTCAAATTTATAGCTCTGTGTGTGTGTGTGTGTGTGTGTGTGTGTGGTGTGTGCGTTTGTGTGTGTGTGCGCGCGTGCACGCACACACTTTCCTTTTTCTTAGACCAGTAATGAAGTTGTAACTGCAGCATTTCTTTCATTACCTATTCATTAAAGACACAGACATGAAAACAGTTTCCATGGCAATGGCTTTGTGGATTCTGAGTACATAATAAGAATTTTATTGTTTACACTAAAGCACAGATAACTGACAGGTGCTATTGTCCCCGGTAAAGTCTTAGTTAGCTTCCTGAATTCCGTGACAGGGTGAAGAGCACTGTGGCTGGTACTCAGCCTGGGCCAATGGGGGCTGGGGGGTTGCAGTGTGCAGGGTAGAACCTTTGCAACTGTTGTGGCATCCTCCCTTCAGGATGGAAAGGACATGTCAGCTACGCCTTTGCAGTGAGCTCGAACTTAAATATTGAAAGACTCTAAGAAAAACTCAAACAGCGCCTCTTCTGAAGGTCCTGAAATGTTTCCATCCAATGTTTAATGTGAGAGCATTTGATGCCCTTCGCTGCTCATGTCTGGCTGTGAGCTGAAGCTGCTCGGGTTCAGAGCTGTGCTCTTACCTTGCCGGCTCAGCTTATCATCTGCAAGAGATCCGGCTGTTCTCTGAGTCTCGGTTTTCTTACCTGTGAAATGGGGGCCATCTGCACACATGACAAACATATGCAATATACACACATGTAAAGTATACATGAGTTGCAAACCTGCAGAAGAACGCAAGCTTGTCTTCTGCCCTCCACACACCCACAATGGCACGTCTGCCCATATGCATGCCCATGCACACAAAATAAAATGTATTTACGTTTTTTTTTCCTTTTTTTTTTTTTTTAAGATTTAGGGTTTTGGACTTCAGGCCCTGCTTAAAGGTGCCCACCTCCTCAGGACCTCTCCGGCGGCACAGGGTGGGTCTCCTACTCCTCTCACAGGCTAGCTTGCAGTACCTTTTGCCTCATGGGCCGCAGGTTAATCCCTACCCCTCACAAAGGTCCTGTTCTGCTCCGGAGAGCTGGAGCCTGACACAGGGGAAGGACATTTCTTTAAAAGACAGCTCTGGCTGATGAAAAATTAAATTAATTAAATGGCTACGTGTGCTGTGTTCAGGGAGTCAGGGTTTTTATTGTGAGATCTGGAGTTGTGTGAGGTTGATCTGGGGTAGGGTAGCCTAGGGAAACCGAGACTTTAAGTTGATGTTAAAGAATTGAGGGAGGGAGTGACGCTGGCTGAAAACCAGAGAGGGGAGGATTGAGAACACAACGGTCTGCCCTCGACATTTCAGAGGGAAAAGGAAAGAATACTAGCCAGGTTGTTTCGCAGCATGGCAGATGGGGAGGTGACCAGAGGATACACTGCAGACTAAGAGGCGCTGTGTGGGTCTTACTTACAACCTAGCTCTTAGTCGCTTATGGTCAGCTGGGGTACAATTCACTCCCATAGTGCGGAGCAGGCTTCTAGCCCTCCAAACTCCACACGCTCCCTGAGTCACGGTGTGTCAGTGAGGGGTGTTCAACTGGGAAGACCCACTACCAAAGACTGTGACCAGACACAAACGTGCTCATGACCAGAAGTATTCCCCTAGGTCAGTGGTTCTCAACCTTCCAAACGCTGCAACCCTTTAACACAGTTCCTCATGTGGCGGCGACCCCCAACCATACAATTATTTTCCTTGCTACTCCTTAACTGTAATGCTGCTTCTGTTATGAATCGTAATGTAAATATCTGATAATTCTGATGATCTTAGATGACCCATGTGAAAGGATCACTCAACACCCCCTTTTCTGAGGGGTTGTGACCCACACATTGAGAACCAGTTCTCTAGGAATTGTGGGTAGTAGAGGTTGAGGGTGCAGGAAGCGAGAGAATGGAAACACTGAACAGAACATCTCATCCTATCCGCTGTTTACCGGCTCACCATCCTGCTGGGGTGGGTAACAGAAAACCCAAACTGACAGGAGCCATCCTCCCACGGGAAGGCAGGCAGGGGCTGGGGAGCTGATTGTGAATTCTGTGGAGGAAAACAAGGTCCAGAGCAACCTTGATGGACGAGCTTGGAAGACACACACGATCTGATTGCAAGATTTTAAAAGCCTTAGTAACCAGGACAGCTTGACATGGCCTTGAAGATGGAAACACAGACCAACAGGACAAAGCAGAGGCCAGAATACAATCTGTACATAGATGGGGTTTTGTTTGGGGGAAAGGGTTGATTCTTAAGTGGAAAGATCCAAGGCAAAGTAATCAGGAAAGATGCTGGAACAATTTGATTTCCATATGAAACAAAAAGCAGGTCACAGACTGGGAGGAAACACATAACTGTGTCAATTTATCTGAGGAAAGACAAGCATCAAGAATTCACACAGAATATTTTTAACAAGGCAATGAATACACACGACCCAGATTTAAAAAAAAAAAAAACAGAGAAGACACTCTACTGAGAAAGTTCTAGACTGGAAGGGTACTGAGCCTGTGACGACACAAGGGAGATGCAATGTCACTACACACCCACTAGAGATGAAGACACTGTGCAATGTTACCACACACCCGCTAGAGATGAAGGCACTGTGCAGTGTCACCACACACCCGCTAGAGATGAAGACACTGTGCAGTGTCACCACACACCCGCTAGAGATGAAGACCCACTGTGCAATGTCACCATACACCCACTAGAGATGAAGACA
>NC_022015.1:26173181-26193352 GCF_000317375.1 Microtus ochrogaster | reverse complement strand
TGAAGACCCATTGTGCAATGTCACCACATACCCGCTAGAGATGAAGACCCACTGTGCAATGTCACCACACACTTGCTAGAGATGAAGACCCACTGCGCAATGTTACCATACACCCGCTAGAGCAGTGGCGACGAAAAGGGCTGACCACACCAAATGGCCGCCAGGATTTCAAGGACCTGAAATACACTCTCATATGCTGTCAGTTGGAATATAAAATGATGCTCCCTTTTGAAAACATGTTGGCAGCTCCTTAGGAAGTTAAACATAGGCCTACCATATGACTTAGCCATTCCACCCCAGTATTTACCCAACACAAATGAAAACATATGCTCGCACAAAGACTGTACACAAGTGCTGGTGGCAACTTCATTTGTAATAACCAAAATCTGAGGTTGGGAAGGAATAAAACCGCGAGCCACTTTAGGTCGTTGTATAAGGGAGATATGACATGTTCACATCAGACAACTATTCAACACTATGATGCGTGAACTATTGATACATTATAAATAAATCTCAAAATAGCCATACTGTGGGAAAGAAGCAAAATGGCACAGAGAATACTGTGTGAATCTGCCTATGTATGGCTCTAGGAAACCTTCCATCGTCCACAATTACAGAAAGTAGATCTGTTCAAGGGTGGGGAAGGCTGGAGAAAGGAGCTATGAAGAGACAAGGAAAAGGGTTGAAGGAGTTGGCCATGTCTACGGGCTCATGGGCATAGACACATGCCCAAAGTCATTAGGAATAGACTTCAAACATGTGCAGTTTGCTATGTGTTAATCACACTTTGCTAAAGCTAGGGGAGGGAGGTTAACTAACAAAACAAAATAGAGGGTAAATGTTAGTTCTCTGCCGCTGTAACAAAATAACTGGGGAAGCCAACTTACAGGGGAAAGATTTGCTTCTGCTCAGGGTTTTGGAGGTGTCAGCCCATGGTTGGCTCAGCTGCTCTAGAGGCTGCAGTGGGACAGAATATCATGGTGATGAGGGGGTGACAGAGGAGGCCACTCATCTCCTAGTATGAAGGACAGAAGAGAAGGTAAGTCAAGTGAAAATAGCTTTAAAAGCTGTTACACATGTCCTGTACAGCCTTTGTGTGAGAGTATGTTTTCATTTATTTAGGCTAAATACTAGGGTGGAAAGGCTAAGTCATATGGTAGGCCTGTATTTAACTTCTTAAGAAAATGCCAAGATGGTTTCAAAGGAGAGTATCATTTTATATAACCTCACTAACAGCACACAAGAAATGTATTCGGTTCCTTGAAAACCCTCACCAGCATTTGGTGTGGTCAGGCTTCTTCATCCCAGCTAAATGTATTTCTTAGAACCCAAAGAGCTGTTCTTTGTCTACAACCCAGAAAGCAAGGTGTGTATACAGCCATTCCTCTCACAATAGGACTCCCCTTTGGGATCCCATGGACTCCCTTCCAACCCTGGAACCTTTGAACTCACTGGTGCTTCTGCCCATGACACTCTGCTCTTTTGAGCTTCTCATTCCCACGTACTGACTAGTCCACTCTGCCAGCCACTATGCACACAGTTCCTTGCAGTTAGGGCTCTGTCCTCGCAGGGTCTAACAGTCCTCCAGAGAGTCCCAGATCCCAGCAGCCTACCCGCCACTGGCTCCTCCCAGCCCTTGTTCTGATCATTTGCATGCCTACCACAGGCTTTCCCAATGCACCTGCTAGCTCAAGGTCCAGACCATATGGATCATATATATAGGTTTGAAATTGTGGACAAGCGCTTCCATGGGCAGAAAATTAAAAGACACCACTACCACCATCACCACCATCACCATCACCACTACCATCACCACTACCGCAATCTTTGCCTAGAAACTTGAGAGAAAAAAACTTTCCAGTCCAGGAAGAAAAAAAATCTTTGCTTCTTCTACCCTTGAGCTCCTCTCCCTCCTCCTCAGTGAATCCTTTCTAACTATTTGCTATATTGCACATGTCTGCAACACAGGTGCATGAACACACATACACACACACACACACACACACACACACACACACACACACCTTCCTGAGCATTTGTCTTCCACGTTAAAGGGGAAGCCACTCAAGAGCCAGGATCTCAATTCTGTTTACTGTTTCGCCTTTAGTACCAATTACGGTGCCTGTGCACAGAAAATACTCTAAAAGAGCAAACCTAAGGAGAGGCTTTGAGCACTGACCCTGGGGGACAGGGTCTTTTTACTTCCCTCCTTCACATTATAGCCATCCTCAGATGATGCTTGTCCCTCCCTTTTACCATCAGACTATTGAGACAAAGGATCCCTTGTAATTGGAACTTTCCAAGGAAGCCACGCCGGGAAAGAGCGGCTAGAGCTCTAGTGCCAGCCAGAAGGAAGCGAGTCTCCCAGGAAGAAATTTCACACAGTTCTGACAACTTGTCAGACTTGCCTTGCAGGAGAGACTGGAGCACAGACAAGGGTGAGTCAGCGGTAGACAGACAACACCTTGCATGCCTCATGCCCTCCAGTCAAACCTCAACCTTGTGTCAGGACTTGGAGGATGGATTTGGGCATCTCGGGTCCTCTGTGTTTGGTCCTCTTTCCAGTATGACCACACTGGAGAAATCTCCTTCCCTGGTTTCACTCTTGTGTCTTTAACTGGTGCACTGAGGACTGGTAGCCAAGTCTGGCTCCTTAGGGCTCCCAGGGCCCAGGCTTTGACACTAGCAACCTGTGTTATAAATGCTGTCTGGGGTCTGAGGTTTAAACATTCAAGTTAAAGGTGACTGTGGAACACATTGCTTTTCGTCTAAGGCACCACAAGGGCCACTTGATAGTGTTGATACAGTCAGGCTTGGGGTCCCCCCCACTCATCCCCAGCCCACAGCCATTGTGAGTACATCTAACCCCCTTCCGTCAATCATGCTCTACAAAAATAGCCTGTCTGTGAGGAAGAGGATCCAAACCTGGGGGTGCCCTCAAGAAGTGCTCCCATCACAGCACATGGTGAACAAAAGTGGCTCTAACATCTGAGAAGCGCTCGCTCTGGGAGAGCCTGCTACCTCCTCTCGCTGCCCGACCCAAAGGCTGAGTCTTCATCCCGACTCCTTCTCAGGGTGACCCTTCTGGGTCAGGCATAAGGCATGCATCCCCTTTGCCCATCCATCGTGGTCATAGTAACGAGGATAGCAACCAGCATGACGGAGACATGTGCACTTTAATATCTCCATTCAGCAGCAACAACAATAAGCAATCACTGACTATTATCTTATGGTTTGAGGAGAACTCCCACACCTCCTAGCTCATGTAATTAGCAATAATTAAGTGGCCTGCATAAGCTATGTGATTAGGAAATGGCAGAGTTGGGGATCAAGTTCAAGTCTGCACCGCCAATCTTACCAGTATTTTGCAAACCTTAGTGAGTTTTCTACACCTCTGGCCTTTTGCCTAATTAATATTTTTCCTGTGATTGATTACATTTATAAAATGCACTGATTTTTAAAGTTCCATGTCATTCACGAATAGAAAATAAGTGTCACTAGGCCCAAACAGGAGAGACTAACTACACAAACAAATCTGGTGAACATAGAACAATGGGATTCGTGCTCATTCGTTGCCATTTTCTGCAGAGGGTTCCACGTCTGAGATGGCACAAGGAAGCTTTCAGGGACTGAAACCTGCAAAGGGACTGAATGAGAACAACCCTGCCACCCAGGGAGCCAGTGGTGGCTACTGCCAACCCCCACAGCCACCTGCCCAGCGGTCACAGGACTCTCTGTTGTTAACCTTCCTGATGTATGGTTCCACAAGGAATGGGAAGTGCAACTAGCATGACTATCGGAAGGCCAAGGGCTTTGTTGCAAGCAGGCCAGGACAGAGCCCTGCCCCCAGACTCGCTCCTGGGGCTGGAATTCAGATACCAACAGTACAGGGCTGCTGCATGCATTAGCATGATTGGAAGAAGGCACAGGTCCCTTGAAGCTACTTGCCAGCAGTGAGCAGGACATAACTTCTGACCTGTAGCGCCCTCCAGCAAGGCCTGCTGAAGGATGCGTGCAAGGAAACTACACTCAGTTGGCACCGGGTCCTGGATGAAGTCAGCATGATTCCAAAGGGGCGAGAGAAGAAAGTGACATCATGGTCTTCAAGATCTCTAGTCAACTCTTGTCATTTCTTTTGTCACAGCCACAAGAAAAAGTAACGTGGTTGGTTTTTTGTTCATTCTCTCCATATGCTCAGAGCAGTCTGTTGACTCATCTCGAGATTCTTATCTGTTCTGATCTCGTTGGTAGGCTGATCTCAGTGCCTACCCAGTGCCTCTGAGCGGGGCTGGAAGTCTCCATCACCAGTCAAGAACGGGTCCTGGGCAGTGTGGTCTGAAAGCCTTATTTGCAGAGAAGGTCTATAGTGGTCCAGAGTCTGCAGAGAACTGATCTACTCTGCTTTGACAAAGCAAGTGACAGCTCTCTTGGCCTAAAGAGGTCTCACATATGTCTCCATCAAAACTCATGATCCACTTTTTCCACCTACCAAGACGGACTTCCATCATTGTTCTAGCCCAAAAACTGTCCTCTGACCTCTACTTGAGTGTTGTGATATGCAAACATGAGCACACACACACCCCAAATAAATACATACCTAAGACTTACGGAACATCAAAAAAGAGGGGAGATTTAAGAGCCAGAAAGCCAGAACATCGGCTCTGAGATTGTGTCTTCTGTTTATGGCAAAGAAGCTGCACTCATGAAATTTCAGAAACGTGGTTGCTGAAACAAGACCTGCACAATGACGACATGCCAGTGTAGAAGGAGAGAGTCTACAGGCAATGAATGGCTGCTAAGGGAGGGAGAATCAGTCATATCCAGGCGTGATCTCCATAACAGGTTATCAAATCCAAAGTGGTCAGCCCTAAATAAATACACATACAGCAACACTGATGGATTCTGTAGTCTGCATGTATATATTTATATGTATGTATATACATCCATATGTGTATGTAACATTGATTAAAGAAGTTATGGATTTGATAGGGTGTGTGGAGGGGACACAGAAAGAGATGGAGGGCTATGGGGAGGGGTAGAAGTGTATAAATACAGTACTTACACATGAAATTCCCAAATAGAGAACCACACCTCCAATGTGTACACATAAGCAGTTAGCATCATTTCAGAATCTGCATCTTGAGATGCTGCTTTCGTGTAAGTGAGAGCAGATGCGTACCTGCTGGGCTGCCGGGCCTCAGAAGTAATTTGCAAGTCTGTGTCGGAGTTTAACACTCAGTGGAAACTGACTGCCTGAACCACCATCAGAATGTCACAATTCCATAGCGGATGTGATATTTGAAAATGGTTTGTTGGAGCCCAGTGTGGTGTTACAGGTCTTTCATCCCAGTACTCAGGAGGCAGAGGCATGTGAGTCGCTGTGAATTTGAGGCTAGCCTGATCTACATAGCGAGTTCTAGGACAGCCAGAGCTACATAGAGAGGTCTCAAAAAAACAAAGCTGGGGGCAGTTGTTGTGAAAGTGATTGTTTTTGTTGGTTCAGACAAGAATTTCATTTTAACGAAGTACTGGGTCACTCTATTTGTGTGGAACCATGGCCTCTTCTAAAGCACTGGGTGTTTCACAAAATGAACCTGCACTGTCCTCGCCGAGATAAAAGTATTGATCTTATGAGCGCCACAGCCTGAAGACTACAGGTTATTAGAAAATAATGCAATCTTGTCTCTCTGTTTCACCCTCCTCGCCCCTAATGATGGCCAGAGTAGTTAATTAGCCAGGAAGAGCATCTCCATAAAGGGCAGAGGTCTGTACAGAAGCAGCCAGAAATCCCTGAGCAAATTCTTATGTTGTTATTGTTAGGATTGCCCCAAAGAGGTGGAAAATAAGTTCTTTTCTCTAGCCGTGCCTGGAAAGCATTTTTTGAATCAGGACTATCAAGAAAGCATGGGGCTGGAGGTGAAAAACGAGGCTAGTGAATTCAGGTCATGTTGACAGTGGAGTAGAAAATGTTCTTTATTACAAATTAGCAAGAGTCTTCCATGGTTCCTGCTAGCTTCTAGATACGGTTTAGATGACACGTTTCTTATTCTGGGTTGACTTTTATTGACGTGATTACACTGGACTCAAAACCCAGAGACACCAAACTGTTTGTTCAGTAGAAGAATTTCACTTTACATACAAAGGCTACAAAGTCACTGGTGGGTTAAAAGTAAGAGGTCAGGAAAAGATGTCTACGGACTTAATCATATAGTGTACATTATGGGAAAACTAATTAAAGACAGGGACTATTACAATGGAGAAAGATTTTTCATGATAAAAAAGGTCCATTAATCAGAAAGACATAGCCATCCTAAATGTATTTGTACCCAATCACCAGAGAACATAAGAACACTTAACAAATAAAATCACCATACAGAACAGTAGGGGGTGAAGAGTATAGTTATAGAAAACCATTTAAATACTTCACTCTTAGAAACCAGTGGACCAGGAGACCAGAAAAAACAGACAACAGAGAACAACCCTACCAGTAAATAGAAGTCAGTGGGTGCTTTAACAAGCTACGTTGCAAAACTGAAAAATGCAAATTCGCTACAGGTAAACAGAAGGCTTTCTATCCACCAAAGGAAGTCTTGCTAAATTTGAAATTATGCATGATATGTTCTCTGCTATAGAATCATCTTAGAAATCAATAATATACACTCTATGTTTACAATACCCAAACATTACGAAACTAAATGGTGGCTTCTAAATAATCCACAGGGCAAAAAGGTAATCACAGGAGAAACTGGAAGCTGTTTCAAACTAGGTGATGCTAAAAATGGGATGCAGGATTAGAAAGATGGCTTGGCAGCTAAGAGAACACACTGCTCCTGCAGACGACCTGAGTTTGATTCCCAGCACCCACGGTGTGTGGTTCGCAACACCCTTGACTCCTGCTCCAGCAGGGAACCCAGCACACAGGCACACCTCCAGACACAGATTCACACACACACATAACTAAAAACTAAATATAGATATTTTAAATAAAATATGCTATTTAGGGAGGGTGAAGTTAAAGCCTTAAATGGTTGCTTTAGAGAAAAAAGTTGGTCTTGTCTTTTTGGTATAAGCGTCCCCTTTAAAAATCTAGGGAAAATAAAAGGATTACTAAGGTAAATAGAAGAGATGAAATAGTAAAAACATAAACTGAAATTGGCAAAGAGAGAATAATAAACCAGTGGAAATAAATGAATGAGACTCAAAGCTGGCTCTTTGGAAATATTGACAAAATGGCCAGCCAAACTTTGATAGCTCGATCAAACAAAACGAGAGCTAGCATGTGAGTCATATCAGGGGTGCAAGAGGGGATTTCACTCTAAGTACCAGAAAGACTAAAACATTAAAAAAATAAATTCAAACAGCTCTACGCCAGTAACTCTGGGGAATTATAAGGAGCAGAGAAACCCTCAGAAGACAAGGGTTACCATGATCCAGTCCTAGAAAGATAGCTCAGTCGCTGAAGAGACTGTTGTGCAGAACAGGAAACTGAGTTTGGATGATGGCACCAAGCTTAAAAAATAATAATAATCCAAGGTAGAGGAGGATGGAGACAGAAGGATCCTAGAGCTTGACAGCTGGTCCAGGGTAGAGGAAGATGGAGACAAAAGGATCCTAGAGCTTGACAACTGGTCCAGGGTAGAGGAAGATGGAGACAGAAGGATTCTAGAGCTTGGTGGCCAGCTGGTCCAGATAACCAGAGTTAGTGCCAGGTTCAATGGGGGGCCTCTCCAAAGATAAGGTGGACAGCAACCAGGGAAGAAATCTGGCATGCACACACACACACACACACACACACACACACACGCACGCACGCACGCACATGCACGTGTACATCAACATGTACACACTACACACAGAGAAAACTTCCAAGACCACAAGAAACAATGGAAAATTTGTATAGTTCCATATCATTTTTTTAAAATTGAACTTGTAATTTAAAGAAAACCAGTTCCTCCTACAAAAAATACTATGTATCTAGGGATTTTGACCAACTTTTAAGGGTGGAATTCTATAACACAGTGAAAGAAAAACGCCTGAGGCACAATAACATTTGAAGAGTTTGAGGAAGGCGTCATTCTGAATTGGGGAATCAAGTGTCAAGTGTAAGCATTTATGGGGAGAATACAGACAGCCCTTACAGTCATGTGACCCCACACCTTAGTTGGTCTGTCCCACTAGAAGTACCTAGTTGTAAAATTTCCAACTGGTGGGCTGTTTCCGGCAGTTGAGCTTGAGTTCTGCTTTTCTTTACTGTAGGTATTTACGAGATAGTTCATGTTGAATTAGGCTTATGCTTGTAAAACAAGCAGATATAGTTCCCTTTGGAGGCCGTGGTGCCTGCTCTTCACTTTAATTTACCATAACAATAGCAATTTTATTAAGGAAGCAGAGGAGGAAGAAATGTTTCCCAACACACCACAGGAAGTGAAAATAATGCCGTATTGCTTCCTTCTCTGCTGTTGTGATAAAATGCTATCACCAAAACCAGCTTAAGGAAGGGAGAGTTTATCTGACTTAACTGTTCCAGAGGCCTAGAGTCCTTAATAGTGAGGAAGGCATGAAAGGAAGCTGGCTGGTCACATTTTATCAGCACACAGAAAACAGAGAAAGAACAGGAAGTGAGGCGAGGCTATCCACTGTCAGAGCCCACCCCCATGACACACTTCCTTCAGCAAGACTGTAAATTCTAAAGGAATTACAACCGCCCTACACAATACCACCAACTGGGGATTAGGTGTTTAAATAGACAAGCCTATGACCATCGCAGACCCTAAAATCAAAACCAAGCAAAATGTAAAAAAAGAAAATGTCCATCACCCGTACAGACACAAAAAAATAAAAATGAATATTAGCAAACTGAATCCCTTCTTACAAGAAGAGGACATTTTATCCAGAATGACTTCATATTGTACAATAAGATAATAGAGACTTCCAAATAACCTTCACCATGCTTGGTCACCAAATAGAAGCAAAAACTCAACTGTCTTTGGTTTTATTGACTTATTTCTCTATTGGTTTTCAATTTTATTGAATTCCATTTATAGCCTAGGAACACAAGGTTAATATAACATTTTAAAAATCAATCAATATGTTCATCGTATCATACTAAATGAAGAAGAAAACCATTTGGTCACATAAATAGATTTAGAAAACGCATTTAAGGAAATTGAACACCCATTCATGAGGAAAGATTTCATCCAACATTAACTGAAGGGACCATTCTCAACTTGATGAAAGACATCTGTGAAAAAAACCTGCCATCAATATCACACCACAGGAAAAAGTACTAAACGCTGTCCTCATCAATTTTAGTCTGCTTACCATCGTCAAGAGTACCTCAGCCATGGCACTAGAATAATGACAGTAACTACAGTAGCCACGCAGATCACAAAGAAACAAGGCCATCTTTATACTCAAGCCGCAGAATTATCTATAAAGACTATATAAGAAGCTAATATTAAGCAAATTTAGCCAATTCATAAACTATACTATTAAGAGTTTAAAAATCCCCACTGTAACGGTGAACGACCATAAAATAAAACATTTGACATGCTATCGACAATAGGATCAAAAATCATGAATTAATGATAAATGTAAGAAAACATGAGCAAGCTGTGTAAAAACAGTGGCAGGAGGAAGCAGGAACCTACTTTAAGGGACAAATGAATGCTGCTTGGGGATTGGGAGAGGAAAGAGTTAAAACTCCTGAAACCAGTCACATTCAAGAGCCTAGCCAGCTGTGTGTGCATGCATGTGAACTCCCATCTGCATATGTGTGTGCGCTTGCAAGTTGTTAAGCTGATCCAAAATTAGTACATAAATTCGTAGGATCTAGAACAGGGTTGGAACACATTCCGTTACTTTAAGATATTATGAAGTCACAGTTATCAAAGCAGGGCAGCTTTAACAAAATGGCACATGCGGTGGTTTGAAAGAAAATAGCCCCCAAAGGGAGTGACACCGTTAGTGGGTGTGGCCTCATTAGAGGGTTTCAAGGTTTCCTATACTCAGGAAACCACCCAGTGTCTTCATCAATTTCCTGCTGCCTGCAAGATGGAGGGCTCTCAGCTACTCCTCCAGCACCATGTCTGCCTGCACGCTTCCATGATTTTGATAATGGGCCTCTGGAACTGTAAGCCACCCCAATTAAATGTTTTCTTTACAAGAGTTGCAGTGGTCGTGGAGTCTTTTCAAAGCAATAGAAACCTAAGACAGAAGTCAAATAAATCAATGAATTGAAATCATAGACACATGATTCTTTTAACGTGACTGAGGTACCCAATCAGTTCAGTGAGCGAATGAACAGCTCCAACAAATAGTTCTCACACCCCCATCACTCACGACACACATCAGTTCATTTTGGAGGGCTGGAGAGATGGCTTGGTGGTTAAGAGCACTGCACTTACTGCTTTTGCCGAGGATCTGGATTGTTTTCCAACCCTTACATCAGATGATTCACAACCACCCATAACTCCAGTTCCAAGGAATCCTATGCCCTCTGCTGGCCTCCACAGGCACCTGCACAGATATGGTACACATAAACTCAGGCAGCACACATACATAGAAATAAATAAATCTTTCTTTAAAACGAATTTTGAGCCTGGTGGTGGTGGCACACGCCTTTAATCCCAGCACTCAGGAGGCAGAGGCAGGTGGATCTTTGTGAGTTCAAGGTCACCCTGGTCTACAGAGCTAGTTCCAGGACAAGTTCCAAAGCTACAGAGAAACCCTGTCTCAAAAAAATGAAAAGCTGGCTTTGTGGGAGCCTAGGCAGTTTGGATGCTCAACTTACTAGACCTGGATGGAGGTGGGGGGTTCCTTGGACTTCCCACAGGACAGGGAACCCTGATTGCTCTTCGGGCTGAGGAGGGGGGGACTTAACTGGGGGAGGGGGAGGGAAATGGGAGGCGGTGGCAGGGAAGTGACAGAAATCTTTAATAAATAAATAAATTAAAAAATAAAATAAAATTACAAAAAAAATGAAAAGAAAAAAGAAAGAATTTTGAGAATATCTTCATAACATTTATTAGTAGGGACTGCCCCCAAGAAAAATGCCTGACAGAAAAAGATCAATAAATAGTACTTCATTAAAACCTAAAACTACATCAAAGGATACTACTAAGAAAGAAGAAAAGCAAGCCACGGAGTAAACAGAGTAGGAGAAAATGATCTTAACCCAGATGTCACTAGGTGATGTACTCTTACAAAGCCACCTTTGGATGTGTGAGCTCCCATTGACTGACATATCACTGCATCCTACATTACTGTATTTAAAGACCCAACCTCTGAAATGAGCCACGTGGGCAAGAGGCATGTCCCAGTGGATGAAGTGATTGTCATACAGCATGGGGACTGGAATCCAGATCCAGTAAAGCTGGGTGAGAAGGATTGCACTCATGGCCCCATTGGTCCTATAGCAAGATGCGAGACAGAGACAGGGGAATCCCAGGCCAGCTTTCTGGTGGCACACAGCAGGAGACTCTGTCCCAAACAAAACTGAAGGCAAAACCTGACACCCGGAGTTGTCCTCTGACACCACAAGTGGGCTGTTGTGTGACCCACAATCACACTCAAATAGTCTCACACAAATATGCATAGAACAATACACATACAATAAAAAAATGAGCAAAGGGCCATACACAGATACTTTATAAAATAAGATGTATAAAGGGCACAGAAAAAGATGCTTAATGTCATTAATGCTGAGAGAAATACAAATTAAAAGCTCAGGAAGAAACCACATCACAGCTTCCAGTTTAGCTGAAGTTGGAGAGACTGACAATAGCAAAAGGTTACAAAACTCTGGAACTTCTACAGCTCCCCTGCTTTGGGGAGAGGGGACATAAAATTGCATAAACACTATAGAAAATGTGTTGGTAGTTTCTTAAAAATGAGACGTGTGTCTCCTCTAAGACTCAAGCATTTTGCTTCTAGGGACTTAATCAAGAAAAAAAATGAATATATGTCCATCAAAATGTTCCTGGAAGATTTGTTAATAAAAATGTGGAGAGAAGGGTAGCTGCCTGTAGGCAAGTGACTCAATAAGCAACTCCTCTTGGCCTCTGGACACAGCAGGATACTTCCCGGAAATGGAAATGAACTGACTGCCAATCTGTGGAATAAATAGATGAATTTCACAGCACTTTGAGCCAAAGACGCCAGAGATCTTTGACTTGAAGCACAGGAGTTTCCACTATGTGATTCTACTTCCTTGACGCTGAAGAAGAGAGAGAAGTAGGAGGTACAGATGGAGCCCCACAGTGGTTGTTTCCAGAGACCAGCATCAGGGGCAGTGATGACTGATGGAGAGAGGCAGGAGGTGCCTACGAGGATGTGGAAGTGCTGAGTGGTTTATTTGATTCAGGGTTACATAAGAATCTATAATTGTCAATATTCATCAAACAATACACCAAGCGTCCTGCATTTCACAGTATGTAAACTATACCTCATTTAAAAAATGTTTACAATAAAACATAAGCCAAAGCTAAGCCAAGACATTGGAAAGTGAGCCGACTGAGTAGTCCAAATCAAATAATAGGGCAATAAATAATAAACAGAGGTGTATTTTCCTGCTCAACCCAGCCCCCCAAATGTCATATGTTTTTACAAGTACGTTGTAGCCGTCTTTCAAAACACAATCTGTTCTTTTAAATAAACTGTTCCCAGAGTTAGAAAAGATTGCTTAAAGAGAAAAGCAAAATAGGAAAAGGAAAAGGGAGGGAGGGGAGCAAGGGAGAGTGTCCAGTTCATTTTATGAGGTCAGTGTAATCTTGATCCCTAAACAAAGGAAAACACATGACTAGAGAATGCCATGCTTATTGCACTTATGAATATCAGTGAACTAAGCAAAGGACAACTGAACCAAACCAAATTAAGTGCAGTGAGACCTAGGAGTGGGGAGCCACACCAGGATGGCAAGGATGGTTCAACCTCAGAATGTCTGCCAGTGTGATTCATCACATTCACGCATTAAAAGAAAACACACAGACACAGACAGGCAGACACACACAGACACACAGACACACACACACACACACACACACACACACAGACATACATACACACACAGTCAAAATTGATTCCTAAAATATATGTGATAAAAATAATGACCTTGTGCCTTTTTTATTTTGTAAGTTTTCAAAATAGTTTTTACCATAAAGAAAACATTTCCTAACAGTAGAGATTACATATCAAAACTTATTATGCTTAATGATGAAACTTTCCATTCATTTCCTCTAAGATCAGGAGCAAAGTGAGAACCATCCACCCTTCCAAAAAGCCTTCACATGGTTCCAGAGGCATGGGATTCTTTGTAGATAATATAATTACCCACTTAGGACAAGAAGAAAATATCAGAAGCATAAGACAAAATCACTACTATACTACTACATTAGCTATTTTAATGTAATATAAAATATCTAAACAACTAACTTACATTTTTTATTAAATAAATATTAAAATTTTAAAAAATATACTCATTTAAATAACAAATAAATGGCAGGACACTTGTCTAGGATGCATGAAATTGTAGTTTCATTCCCCAATTATGAAAAAAATCAACAAATAATAAAATAGCTAGCTGAATTTTCAGCAAAGTTGTTATTACTATTTCAGAGAGATAGCAAGTAGTAGGAAAAATGTTTCTAGAAGATGCTACTTACAGCCAGTTGTGTTGCACACTGTTGGTCTCAGCACTCAGGAGGCAGAGGCAAGGGCAGATCTGTGAGTTTGAATCTACATGATTAGTTCCAGGGCAGCCAGAACTACATAGTGAGACCCTGTCTCAAAACAAAAAGTAAAAAAGATATTACTTACAATATTAAAACAATGATAATGCATCTGGGAATTAATGAGAATAAATGAGAATTTTATGGAAAACCTTCAAATCTCTAGCAAGTTGCATAAATCAGAAATTATATAAATATAGGATGACGATGTTATGAAAATCTCAATTGTCCCCAAATTGCTGTATAAAATTTGAATATTCACACTTTCTGACATGGTTTAGGAAATTCGACTAGTAATAGCTTAAGTTAACTCTGAAAGATCAAGGCTAGCATTCAAATAGATCCCTACAGAGCTGGAGAAACAAAAGCATAGCCATGTCATAAACACAACAGACTAGCAAAACAGAGAAAGATGCGAAAGTAGGTGCGAGCCTGCAGTAGGGCGAAAGAGTCGCTGTGACTCCTCCTGAACAGGACACGAGGTCAATGGAGAGGCTTTGGTACACATGTTCACAGAGTGGAGAAGAAGAAAATCAGGTCAGTACAATAAAATCAGAAGCTTTGGGGGCTGTGAAAAGTGAACAATTATCTAATAGAGCTTAATCACATTGAAAGCAAGAGTTTCCAGCCCATGAAATATAATAGGACAGAAGTTAAAGAAAGATCACAGAATAAGAGAAATTATTTGTGGTGCCTTGAGTCCGTAAGAAATGCCTGGGATAATCAAGGAAGTCTTGACAATTGGAAGTAGAAGGCGGCCTCATCGAGAAATAGGAAAAATGCAAATAGAAGAAGCAGCCCCAAAGGCCAAGAAACACAAAGACGCCCACACTTTTCATAAGCAGAGTGGCAGTTACAACCGTGATGACATGCGACTCTGTGTCCAGGAAGCTGCTGATCTGGGTACAGCCCTGCAAGGAATGTGGATCCAGGACATTTTCATCATGTACACTAGTCAGAGTGAATTAAACAGCACCCAGTGTAGCAGCCTTCTGGCTCTTCTTCATCACAGCAACTGTGTACGAGCCCTGTGATCCTATAGTGTCACTCTAGATAGACAACCCCAATCTCAGACGCAGAGATTGACATGTCCAGGTTGTTCCCACAGGGGCAGCTGCCAGACGTGGGTTATTAGAAGCAGTGGGAAGAGTAAGCCAGTTTGGGGTGCCAGCACCAGAAAAGTGGATAGCTAATTTGGCAGCTCATAGAATGTTCTGGAATTAAAAAGCAATGACCTTTAGCAGTGTGGGAGGTTTTAATGTTACTGCTCAGTGAAGAAGGTAAGGGACAGAAGAAGTGATGTGGCCTAGTACCATCTACAGCAAATAAAATTCACACACACTAAATAGGAACATCCTCTTTTGCAAGAATGAGTACAAAGGATGACAAGCAAGATGGAAAAATTGCAAAGGTATTCGATGCATTAGAAAGGGGACTGGTGGTGGGGCTGATAATTAACCAAAGAGGCAGGAGTAAGAAAAAGAGAGGACGCAATATGCATGGAAACATTCTACAAACACACACACACACACACATGCACACAAACTCTCACACGCAAGTACACACTCACATGCGTACACACATTCACAAACACACATGGACTCACATGCACGTGCACGCACGCACTCACAAACATACTGCCAAGCACTCACACATTACGTGTACACAAAAAAATCATACGTGCATGAACTCACACATACATGCATACAAATACTCACTTTCACAATGCACTCACACGTGTGTACACAAGCATACACATGCACACACTTTTACTTACAAATACCGTCATGCTCAAGAGCATTCAGAAGCAACTTGTAGTCATAACAGCAAGAGAGCAATCCACTGTGGGATAGCCACTAAGTAGATGAAGACGGTATGGAAATTTTGTGAAGGCTTACCATATGGTGTTAGATTATTTTAAAACCAAAATGAAAGTTATACCATAGTTACCAACATGAGTGTTTTTAAAAACTACATCCACATACACATGGGAAGTGAAGGATCAGGAGGGGAAATTACAAAGCTGGAGCCCATGCTGTGAAGAGGGTGAGCCCAAGAAAGACTTCTTGCACACACTCGCGCTCACACCCAAGAGTATTTTCATGTTCACTGTCTCATGCTTTGTAGTCTGCATGTTACTTCTTTTCCCCTTTAAAATGTTGTACAGATCATTTACAATGAAAGAAAAAGAAGGTTTTCTTTAAATATTGTATTTATTCCTTCGCAAGTGCATACATATATGTAATGTAATGTAATCATCCTCCCCACGTTACCCTCTCTTAGCCCCTCCCACTCCCATTTAACCCTTTCTTCCTCCCAACAAACCCTCTACACCCCTGGCTTTTGTGTATGACTGTGATGGTTTGAACAAGAATGGCTTTCAGAGGCTCACACATTTGAATACATGGTCCCCATTGGGTAGAACAGTTTGGGAAGGATTAGAAGGCATGGCCTTGTTGGAGGTGTATCACTGTGGGTGAGCTTTAAGGTTTTTCAAAATCCCACACCACCCCCAGTTAGCTCTTCATGCTTATGAATAGACATATGAGCCCGCAGCTACTGCCCTGGCACCATGCCTACCAGCCTTTTGCTGTGCTCCCCACCATGATGGTCATGGGTTCTAACTCCCCGGAACCATGAGCTCCAAATTAAATACTTTCTTTTATTAGTTACCTTGGTCAAGGTGTTTTGCTATGGTAATTGAAAGGTATAGTGACTCACTATATTTTATTAGGGTTGTTTGTATGTGTGGGGTTATTCACTAGAGTGGGACACTCGCTCTGTGGCTACATTACTGAAGAAAAATGATTCCCTCCCCCATCCCTAAGTTTACGTTGATGGGCAAAGAATGCACACTTTGCCTGAACCTTATGTAAATCTGGTCAAGACTAACTAACAGGCAAGTTGTCCCATTCTTCAGCAGGAATGCTGATTTTGATATTTCCAAGTAGCAGAGCTCTGAGTCGGTGACCTGGGTGGTGAAGGTGACCTTAGCTCTCCTGCTGACAGGTGAGGACAAAGGGAGTTCTTTGAAGTTTGCAGTTCTGTTTATGGAAACCCTAATGATAGATGGCCAATGAGTCCAAAATTTAAATCTGGGGGCGGGGAGATAGCTCAGCTGGCAAAGTGTCTGCAAGCATAAGGAACTGAGTTTGATTCCCTAGTGCACAAGTTAAAAAGCCAAGCATGGTGGTGAGCAGCTATGATTCTGGTCCCAGGGAAGTGGAGACAGGATGATCTCTGGGGCTTGCTGACCAGTCAGTCAAGTTAATCAGTAAGCTACAGTGTTGTATTAGGCTGCTTGTTCATCCCAGCCACCCAGAACCAAAATAATCACACAGAAACTATATTATTTAAAACACTGCTTGGCCCATTACCTCTAGCTTCTTATTGGTTAACTCTTAAATTACATCTTAATTTAACCCATTTCTATTCATCTGTGTATTGCTCCAGCAGCAGCACTATGTGGCTTCTCCCTGACTCTGACTCCTTTCTCCCAGCATTCAGTTTAGTTTTCCCTTCCTAGCTCTACTCTTTTGCCCTATCACAGGCCAAGACAGTTCTTTATTAACAGCATACAGAGGAGAATCCCACATCGCTGCAGGTTCAATGAGAGATCTGGCCTGAAAAAATAAAGTGGAGAGGAGTTGTAGGGATGGCTCAGTGGTTAAGAACACTCACTAAGGAGGTCTGCAGCAACTGGAGAACTTTGGAGAGGCGAGCTGAGAGGTGAGCAGTCGCTGGGAGCGTGGGACAAGCTAGCAATCAGAGAAGCAGCTGGGAGTGACAACAGCAGGTTCCAGAAGTTCCTCTAGGAAAGAGCACTTGAGTCCCAGCCAGCATCCACTGCCATTCTATAAAATACCCTGCCACTGCACTGATCATCAGACTTCAGCCCCTGCCTGAACCTAAAGGAACAATCACTTGGAGGAGTGACCACTGGAGCTGTGGCCCCACCTGCACCTCAAAGAATGACCATCTGAGCCTTGGACCCACTTGGACATGAAGAAGCAATGACAGGAGGCTCTGCTCTGCCTGCACCTGAAGGAACATTCAATGGAGTCACAGTCCCCAACTGCACCAATTGGAGGAAGAGGGACTCCCTGAGCACAGGCTCCATCCACCTATACTGATTGGAGGAAGAGAAAGGTAGACAACAGGTAATAACACACTGAACAACATAAAGACAATATGGCACCACCAGACACTAGTAGTTCTACAAGACCTGAATATTCCAACACAGATGAAGCAGAAGAAAATGACCTTAATAACTTTATGAAAATGATTGAGGTCCTTAAAGAGAAAATGAAAAATTCCCTTAAAGAAGTGGAGGAAAAGACAAACAAAAAATTGGAAGAAATCAACAAATCCCTTAAAGAAAAAGCAATCAAACAGGTGAAGGAAACGGTTTAAGACTTGGAGACTGAACTACAGGCAATCAAGAGCACAAACCGAGGGAAATCTGGAAATGGAAAAGTTTGGGTAAACAATCAGGAAACACACATGCAAGCATAAAACAACAGAATACAAGAGATGGAAGAGAGAATTTCAGGTGTTGAAGATACAAAAGAGGAAATAGATTTATCGGTCAAAGAAAATGTTAAATAGAACAAATTCTTCACACAAAATATCCAGGAAATCTGGGATACCATGAAAAGACCACACCTAAGAATAATAGGGATAGAAGAAGGAGAAATCCAACTCAAAGGCACAGAAAATATATTCAACTAAATCATAGAAGAAAACTTTTCCAACCTAAAGAAGGATATGACTATGAAGTTACAAGAAGCTTACAGAACACCAAATGGACCAAAAAAGTCCCCTAACCATGTAATAATTAAAACACTAAACATACAGAATAAAGAAAGAAAGTAAAAGCTGCAAAGGAAAAAGGCTAAGTAACATATAAAGGCAGACCCATCAGAATTACATTCAACTTCCCAATGGAAAGAATGAAGTCAGAAGATCCTGGACAGACATTACGCAGACACTAAGATCTCGGATACCAGCCCAGACTACTATACCCAGCAAAGATTTTTAATCACCATAGATGGAGAAAATAAGATATTTTATGACAAAACCAGATTTAAACAATACCTATCCACAAATCCAGCCTAGTACTTTCTAGAACTCCAACCCAAAGAAGTCAGCTACATCCACAAAAACACAAGCAATAAATGATTTCACAGCAGCAAATCCCAAAGATGAGAAACACATAACACAATGTCAACAACAACAAAAACAACAGACACTAGCAATTAGTATCATTAATATCTCTTAATATAAATTGACTCAATTCACCTATAAAAAGACAGAGGCTAACAGATTGGGTGCGAAAACAGAATCCGTACTTTTGCTGCATACAAGAAACACACCTTAACCTAAAAGACAGACATTACCTCAGGGTAAAGGGTTGGAAAAGTATTTTCTAATCAAATGAACCCAAGAAACAAGCTGGTGTAGTTATCCCACTCTATAACAAAATAGACTTCAGACTAAAATCAATCAAAAGTGATGAAGAAGAACATTTGATATTTATCACAGGAAAAAAATTCATCAAGATAAAGTCTCAGTTGGGAACACCAAATACAAGTGCACACACATTTGTAAAAGAAATATTACTAAAACTTAAATCACTTATTAAGCCCCACACACTAATAGTGGGAGACTCCAACACCTCTCTCTCACCACAGGACAGGTCTACTAGACAGAAACTTAGCAGAGAAAAAAAAGAGACTACAGATATTATGACTCAAATGGACTAAACAGACATCTATAAAACATTCCACCCAAACACAAAAGAATATACCTTCTTCTCTGCACCTCGTGGAACCTTCTCTAAAACTGACCACATACTCAGTAACAAAGCAAATCTCAACAGATCAGAAAAAATTGGAATAACCCCTTGTGTCTTATCAGATCACCATGATTTAAAGTTAGAAATCAACAACAACACTAATTGCAGAAAGCCCACAAACTCATTGAAACTGAATAGCGCTCAACTGAATCACCACTGGGTCAAGGAAGAAATAAAGAAATTAAAGACTTCCTAAAATTCAATGAAAATGACTGCACAACATACCCAAACTTATGGATGGGCCACAATAAAAGCAGTGCTAAGAGGAAAGTTCATAGCACAAAACGCCTACATAAAGAAGCTGGAGAAATCCCACACTAGCAAATCAACAGAACACCTGAAAGCTCTAGAACAAAGAGAAGATGGTGGAAAATAATCAAATTGAGGACTGAAATCAATTAAAGAGAAACAAAGAAAACAATACAAAGAGTCAATGAGACAGGAGTTGGTTCTTCAAGAAAATAAACAAGATTGACAAACCTTATCCAAACTAACCAAAAGGCAGAGAGAGAATATCCAAATTAACAAATTCAGAAATGAAAAGGGGGACATAGCCGGGCAATGGTGGCACACTCCTTTAATCCCAG
>NC_022015.1:26164727-26173081 GCF_000317375.1 Microtus ochrogaster | reverse complement strand
TGGTCTACAGAGCTAGTTCCAGGACAGGCTCCAAAGCCACAGAGAAACCCTGTCTCGAAAAACAAAAACAAAAACAAAAAAAAGAAGAAAAGAAAAGGGGGACATAGCAACAGACACAGAGGAAATTTAGAGAATCATTAGGTCATACTTCAAAAACCTGAACTCCACAAAATTGGAAAACTTAAAGGAAATGGACAATTTTCTGGATAAGTATGACATACCAAAATTAAATCAAGACCAGATAAACAAATTAGATAGACTATAACCCATAAGGAAATAGAAACAGCCACCAAAACCCTCCCAAACAAAAAAAAATGCCCAAAGCCAGATGGTTTCAGTGCAGAATTCTACCAGAATTTCAAAGAAGAGCTAATACCGATACTCCTCAACTAGTTTCACACAACAGAAGCAGAAGGAACGCTGCTAAACTCTTTTTATGAGATTATAGTTACCTTGATATTCAAACCACACAAAGACATAACTAAGAAAGAGAATTAACAGACCAATATCGCTCATAAACATTGATGCAAAAATACTCAGTAAAAATAATGTCAAAGCGATTCCAAGAACACGTAAGAAACATTACCTATCATGATTAAGTAGGCTTCAATCCAGAGACACAGGGATGGTTCAGCTATGAAAATGTATCAATGTAATCCACCATATAAACAAACTGAAAGAAAAAAAACACATGATCACCACATTAGATGCTGGAAAATCCTTTGACAAAATCCAACATCCTTTCATGATAAAAGTGTTAGAGAGATCAGGGATACAAGGAACATACCTAAACATAATAAAGGCAATATACAGCAAGCCAACAGCCAACAATAAACTAAATGGAGAGAGACTCAGAGTGATCCCACTGAAGTCAGGACAAGACAGGGCTGTCCACTCTTGCCATATCTATTTTTATATAGTACTCAAAATTTTAGTTACAGTGGTAAAACAACAAAAGGACATCGAGGAGAAACAAATTGGAAAGGAAGAAGTCAAAATTTCTATTTGCTGATGATATGAGAGTATATATAAGTGACCCAAAAAGTTCTACCAGGGAACTCCTACAGCTGATAAACACCTCCAATAATGTGGCAGAATACAAGATCAATTTAAAAAAATCAGTAACCCTCCTATATACAGATGATAAACAGGCTGAGAAAGAAATCAGAGAAACATCACCCTTCACAATAGCCATGAACAACATATCTTGGGGTAACTCTAGCCAAACAAGTGAAGACCTGTATGACAAGAACTTTAAGTCTTGAAGAAGGAAACTAAAGAAGATATCAGGAAATGGAAAGATCTCCCAAGCTCTTGGATATGTAGGGTCAGCATAATAAAAACGGCAATCCTACCAAAAGCTATCTACAGATTCAATGCTATCCCCATTGAAATCCCAGCAAAATTTTTCACAGACCTTGAACAAACGATATTAAATTTCATATGGAAAACAAAAAAATCCAGGATAGCCAAAACAACCCTGTACGTAAAGGAACATCTGGAGGCATCACCATTCCTGACTTTAAACACTATTATATAGTTACAGTAAAGAAAATAGCTTAATATTGGCATAAAAACAGACAGGTGGAACAATGTAATTGAATCAAAGACCCTGATATTAACCCACCCACCTATGAATACCTAACTTTGGAAAAGAAACCAAAAACATGCATCTTCAACAAATGGTGCTGACATACTGGATGTTGACATGTAGAAGAATGCAAATGGATCCATATCTATCACCATGCACAAAACTGAAGTCCAAACAGATCAAAAACCTCAACATAAATGCAACCATACAAAGAAACTAGATATCAAATGACCAAATAATCCAATTAAAAAATGAGGTACAGATCTAAACAGAGAATTCTCAACAGAATAATCTCAATTGGCCAAAAGACACTAAGGAAATGCTCAACATCCTTAGCCATCAGAGAAATGTAAATCAAAACAACTCTGAGATACCATCTTACGCTGATCAGAATGGCTAAGATCAAAAACACTGATGCCAGCTTATGTTGGAGAAGATGTGGAACACTCCTCCATTGCTGGTGGGAGTGCAAATTTGTAGTGCTGCTGTGGAAATCAATATAGCGATTTCTCAGAAAATTAGGAAACAATCTACCCCAAGGTTCAGCAATACCACTTTTGGGCATATATCTAAAGGAGACACATTCGTACCACAAGGGCATTTGCTTTACTATGTTCACAGCAGCACTATTTGTAACAGCTAGAACCTAGAAACAACCTAGATGCCCCTCAACCAAAGGATGGATAAAGAAAATGTGGTACATTTACACAAAGGAGTACTACTCAGCTGTAAAAAATAATGACATCTTGAAATATGCAGGCAAATGGGTGGAACTAGATAAAAAAAAATCCTGAGTGAGGTAGCTCAGACCCAGAAAAACAAATATAGTATGTGCTCACTCATAAGTGGATATCAAACATAAAGCAGAGGATAATCAGCCTACAGTCCACAACCCCAAAGAAACCCTCACACAGAGACAGATGGAAGCAGAAGCAGAGATCCACAGCTAAGCACTGGGCTAAGCTCCTGGAGTTCAATCAGAGAGAGGGGGAAGCAATAATGTGAACAAAGGGATCAGAGATAATGCTGGAGAAACCACAGAAATAGCTGGACCTAGCTAGTAGGAGCTCACTGACTCTGGACTGGCAACTGGGGAACCTGCATGGGACCAAACTAGGTCCCCTGAATGCAGATGACAATGGTGTGGCTTGAGCAGTATGTGGAATCACTAGCAGTGGAACCAGGATCTAACCTAATGCATGAACTATCTTTGTGGAGTCCCTCTCTATGAAGAGATACTTTGCTCAACCTAGGCTCAGGGGAGAAGGCCTAGGTCCTGCCACAGCCAGGTGATGAGATAGACTTAGTTGACTTCCCAAGGGAGGCCTTACCCTCTCTGAGGAGCAGATGGGATGGGATGGGGGAGTAGGGAGAGGAGGGAGTGGGGAATTAAGATTGGTATGTAGATGATAGATAGATAGATAGATAGATAGATAGATAGATAGATAGATAGATAGATAGATAGATAGATGGATGATGGATGAGTGGGTGGATGGGTGGACGCGGCGGATGGATGGACGGACAGACAGATAGATGAAGACTAGATGAAGACTCATTACTTTTACAGACGACCTGGTTCATTTCCCAGGTGACCCAAGATCAACCTCAACTCCAATTTCAAGGAATCCAATGCCCTCTTCTAACCTCAACAGGCACCAGCACACACATGGTTCTCATATTACATGCAGGCAAAGCACTCACAAAAGAAATCAAAACACAAGTTGAGTCTGTCTCCCGATGATGACTGTGGACACTCACCTGGAATGGTCACCATATCCTCAAGGCATGGCCAGTGTGGGGAGTAGGGACTTAGGTGGAGTTTCGCCTTTTCCTTGTTAAAATTTCTGCCATGACCGTCGTTCCTCTAGAGTCCACAGGGACTATGCTCTCCGAGAGTCATCTGGGGAGACCATGCTTCAGTGTCTCTGCCTTCTCTCCTCTCTGGTGACAACCCCAAATGTGAGTGAGAACCATTTCTACGGGAAGACGTGAGTCTAAAGCGAAGGAGGTAGTGGTCAGGGACAGCTTCCGAATGATCAAACACCCCAGTGCGGTTCAGAGTCACAGCTGGGACTATTTTGTCACTTTCTAGTTTAAATTCTAGCAGTTGTTTTCAGAGATGTAGAAGGCATGCATTATGAATGAAGACAAAGCCGTGGAATTTAATTTGCCGAGGGGTTTCCACAGGCACTGTATACACTCCAGGCAGCCACTTTCCCCAACGAGGAATCCCCAGAGAAAGGAAAATCTCAACTGTCATCCACAGAGGCAAGTCATGTAGCAGGAGAGAGAGCTCCATTTCTTCCCCAGGCCCCTGGTTTTCCTGCCTCTTCCTACTCCCCTGTCCCTCATTCCTATCTCTTAAGTCATATACGGAGATGATGTCTCCCGGTCTTATCAGACATCTGTGGCTTTGCTTTGCCTCTGTAACTGTCAGGAAAAAAGAAAGTGCACAGCAGTTTATCTGCCTGGGATCCTGTATTTCGTCTTTACTATTAGTGTGCTACACTAGCCAAGATCTAACCCTTGATGGCAATAAAGAGAAAATCTTTTTAAGAAATTGATTGGTCATCACTGTCTATTCTTTATGGGAGGACAAAAATCTTCCCATTTATTACAGAATTATCGCTCTCGGGACAAAGTGTGTGAGGTGATACGCTAAAGCACGTTCTTGGGGATTTAGCAGAAGTAATAGCAGTGAGCCCATAAAGGAGCTTTGGATGCTTCCCAGTGAGGAGGGAAGGACCAAACCCACAGAGAAACCTTAAAACATTAAAGACAGCCATAGTGGTGAATGCCTTTAAACCCAGTACACCAGACACAGAGGCATGAAAGTCTCTGTGAGCTCAAGGCTAACTTGATCTATATAGTGAATTCCAAGCCAGCCAGGGCTACCTAACCAGAGCCTCACACACACATACACACACACAGAGAGAGAGAGAGAGAGAGAGAGAGAGAGAGAGAGAGAGGAGAGAGAGAGAGTTATATTTCAACAGTGAGAAGGTTTGGCACTACAGGGAGTGTCACAATCAGGATGTGTGGCCTTGTTGTTGGAAGTGTGTCACCATGGGGGTAGGCTTTGAGGTCTCACATGCTCAGTCACGCCCAGTGTGGGACACAGTTGTCTCTGCTGCCAGATGATCAAGGTGTAGAACTCCCAGCTCCTTCTCCAGCACCATGCATGCATGCATACTGCCACAATAATAATAGACTAAGCCTCTGACACTATAAGCCACCCCAATTAAATGTTTTCCTTTATAAGAGTTGTCATGGTCATAGTGTCTCTTCACAGCAATAGAAACCCTAGAGCTTTGGAATTGGGGAGGCTTGAGTTTGAATTCTACCCAGAAAGCTACCACTGCATGGCAACATTCTAACCTTAAGGAAGCGGCTCGGTCTCTCCATCTGCTCACCTGTTCTAAAATGTTGAGAGTGGGAACAAACGTATGGGAAAGACAGAGCGGGGGTGACCAGTTCTACGAGGAAGGGCTGTTCTAATAATGCAAATGAGCCTAGTGCAAAATGCACACAGAAGAATTGTGCTAACAAATCTCGGCTGTGACTTTGACATTCCTGGGAAGAGAGCACCTCCGCTGAGGAATTGCTTCCATTAGATTGGCCTGTGAAGTGTTTTCTTGATATCTAAACAACATGGGAGGTTCCAGACCACCTTTGGCAGTGCCATCCCTGGGCAGGTGAGAAAGGAAGCCGAGCAAGCAGTGGTCAACATCCCTCCATCGTGTCAGCTTCAGTTTCTCTCTCCAGGTTCCTACCCTGGGCTCCTGCTCCAGGAGTCCTTCACATTGGACTATAACCTGGGAGCTAAACAAGGCCTTTCCTTCTTGAATTGTTTTTGATTGTGGTGTTTATCACAGCAACAGAAACCAAACTGGGACAGTCAGCATTCCAGAAACAAGCACAGACTTCATTGTTTTAACTGTTTGGGTGAGTGACATCGATTCAAGGGTTTGGATCAGTGGTTCTTAAAGTGCATTTTGAGGAACCTTTAGAAGTCCCCAAGAGTGTTAGAGAAATTTTATGATGATAATGAAGTCATTTGCCATTTTCGCTGCCATTCTCCTGGTTAGTTTTGTCAGCTTGACACAAACTAGAATCATCTGAGAAGAAAACTCAATTGAGAAAATGGAAAACCAGACTGACCTATGGGACATTTTCTTTATTAATGATTGATGTGGAAGGGCCCATCCCACTGTGGGTGGCACCACCCCTAGTGTGGTGGTCTTGAGTACTTTAAGAAGCAAGGTTAAGCAAACCATGAGGAGCAAGCCAGTAAGCCGCACCCCTCCATGGCCTCTGCCTTGGCTCCTGCCTCCAGGTCCCTGCTGTTTGAGAACCTGCCGTGATTGCCCTCAGTTGATGGATTATGATATGAACTATAAGCTGAAATAAGCCCTTTTCTTCCCAAATTGCTTCTGGCTATGGTATTTTATCATGGAAATGGACATTACTGAAATTTCAGACAGGATCTGCCTTAGCAGAAAAAGAATGTGTCTCAGGGAATTCACCGTGGTATTAAGGAAATAGCTAAACAGAACTGCCCTAGAGAAGTAGAAAACCAAATATGGGTAAGGTTAATGGATCAGTAACTCAACTCAGCCTGCTTCAAAGAACTGCAGAAGAGTGTGCTTTCTGCACATTGTATCAACAGTTCAAAGCATACCTACATGATAACAAATCACACAAAACTGGACAGTCAAGAGAGCAATCAGTCAAAAGAAACAGACCCTCCGACAACAGAGAAATGTTGGACATAGAAAAGAAACCCTCAAAGTAGCTATGGCAGCGAGATGCAGAGGCACACACCTGCGGGCCAGCTCTCTGGAGTCTGAGGAAGGGAAAATGAGAGTAGCAGAGACTCGCAGGCAAGCGGGTGAGACTCACAGTGGAATGCATGTGGTAAAAGAAAGGGTTAATGAGTCCAAAGGCACACACTGGAAATCACACAAGTCAAAGCACAGGCAGAAAAACGGTAAAAAGTAGATTCCGCGGCCCGTGGGCTCATATGCAGCGTTCCAATCCACCTGTGCGCTGAATCCCAGAAAACAGTACGCACGGCAAAATACATCTGAAGAAATATTAACTGAATTGTCTTCAAATCTTATGGTAAAAACAGAAATAGCAACTCATAAACCTAGGAAATATAAAAAAGTCCAAAGGGAATTTGTAGAAAAACAATGACATCTAGACTTAGGCTTATTATAAATAAACAAATAAAGGCAAAACATTAAGACAGACGACTATGTAAGTGTTAACCCACACTCTGAAGGGATGGGACCTGTGAGCTCAGACTCTGGCTCCTCCGTTCCTACCTGCGAGTAAACAATATGATACTTCATTTCTCTAGATACCATGCTCCTTATCTAAGAAATGGGGGTGATAATTGTATTAGGGTTCCCTAGAGGAACAGAACCCATTAAATGAATTCATTAGATCAGCGTACATTGAAATAGCAACAGCAGCCGTCTCTCACCTGCGAAACTGAGAACCCAGGCATTGTTCAGTCCTTGAGGCTGGATGCCTGAGCAGCTGCAATATGGCTTCTCAGATCTAGAGAATTCACAGAAAGCTGTTGTCTTAGTCAACACTGGAAACGCTGCATCAACCGAATACATCAGCTCTGTGGCGAGAGGGAGGGAGCATGTGAGAAAAAAAGCAAAGAAGCTCCCTTCTGCCGTGGCCTTCTTTCCTGAGCTGCTGCTTGAATGTGCCACCTACAGTTTTGGTGGGTCTTCCCACGTCAGTTAAGGCAATCGGGACAATTCCTCAGCTGAGCCTCCTTTTTCAGGTGATTCTAATTTGTGGCAAACTGATATCACCAACCGTTAAAATAGTCTAAGTAGATTAGGTTATTCTGAGAATCCAAGTAAACTCACATGCGTAGAGCATGCCATGGTGTGTGGCTGGCATACAGCTCCGGTTAGGTGAGTGTAGTCTACTCTTATTTAATATTCTTTTGGAATTATCTGCTGCTACTATTAGAAAATAGGAAAAATAAAATATATACCTATTTAAAAAGAAGAAAACAGAATTATTTTAGATATGACTGTAAATCTAACATGAACTCAAAAATAAATAAAAGCTTGGGATGGCTCAGTGCCAAAGCACTTACTTAGCTGGTACGGGAGTCCTGGTTTTGATGAGCAGTGGCGCTCATAACTTCCTGACACTGAGACCCTTTAATACAGTTCCTCATGTTATGATGACCCCCAACCATAAAATTATTGTGTTGTTATTTGTAATTTTACTCCGGTTATGAATCGTAATGTAAATATTTGAGCGTGACCCCCCCCTCCAGGGAGGTTGTGACCCACAGGTTGAGAGCCACTGGTTTAGCGGAATGCACGGGAAATCACAATAGAACCAAAAAACATAACATTCAAGGTAAGAACTAATTGTGGTGGCTCATGCCTATAATCCCACACTCAGAGGATGAGGCAGGAGGATCATCCTGAATTTGAGATCAGCCTGAGCTAAAGAGTCAAACCCTGCCTCAAACAACCAAAGAACCTTTTTCCAATGTCCACAGAAGTTCATTTCTGACACTTGAAATACAATTTTAAAAATGATTTGAAAGTGGATGGAAATAGAAAACACTATCCTGAGTGAGGTAAGCCAGACCCAAAAAGAGGAACATGGGCTGTACTCACTCGTATTTGGTTTCTAGCCATAAACAAAGGGCATTGAGCCTTAATTAGTGATCCTAAAGAAACTAAATAAGGAGAACCCAAAGAAAAACATATAG
>NC_022015.1:26154530-26164396 GCF_000317375.1 Microtus ochrogaster | reverse complement strand
CTAGGCAGTTTGGATGCTCACCTTACTAGACCTGGATGGAGGTGGGTGGTCCTTGGACTTCCCACAGGGCAGAGAACCCTGATTGCTCTTTGGGCTGATGAGGGAGGGAGAATTGATTGGGGGAGGGGGAGGGAAATGGGAAGCGGTGGTGGGGAAGAGGCAGAAATCTTTAATAAATAAATAAATTAAAAATAAAAAATTATTTGGAAGAAGGAACTTCAGAGTATATATCAAGAAAAGAGATGGCGTTAGGAGACTAATGGTGAATCTCTTTGTCTTCACAAACATGAGAATTAGGATGCTGGCACAGCCAGAGCCAGACAAATGAAACAAATGAAGTAGGATATAGAAAAACACACCTGAGGCCACAAAAGAAAACAGTGCCCAAATATGGCCCCTGAAATCAGCCACCTGGGACTAGATCCCTCAGTTACAATGTAACCTGGGAAAATTGGCAAGCACCTGTCCACTGCCTTGGCCCTGCCAGCTGGATGCACTGTGGGTGTATCAAAGCAGTCAGTGTAAAATTGTAACCAGAATAAAACAGTGGGGAAGAGGCTCATGGGCTTGGACACAGCTCTTCTCCGGTACAAACACCAAGAGGAAAGCTATTAATACACAAGACTGAAGATTTCATTACACAGACTTATTTAAGTTCTTTCATGTCAAAAGACACTATAAACAAGATTAAAGGCAAACTATAAACTGATCAAGAGATTTGCGAGGTGTGTGACAAGAGCTGTTAATTTGCAAATCCAACAATGTCAAACTAATAAAAGAATGGGCAAAGGGCTGGAATATGTTCTCTACAACAGCACAAACAGCTTGGAAACAAAACCCAACTCGGAAACGTTCAAAGAAATTATAATAAGTGGTCTGAAGAGATAACCCAGCAGGTAAGAGCGCTGGCTGCTCCACAGTAGACCCAAGTTCAGTTCCCAGGACCCATTTGCAGGCATCTCAAATGCAATTCCAGGGTGTTCAACACCCTCTACTGGCCTCCGTAGGCATCTGCACTCACACATGTACATACACACACACACACACACACACACACAGAATTTTAAAATAAAAATTAAACATTTTTAAAGAAACCATCATAAGACAGCCTTCTATACCAGTTGACAAAAGGATACTAAAATATTATGTAATTACTAGTAGAGGTTCCAGGCATTTCCATCTTGAGCTACTGAGAGTTAAGTAACCAAAACCTTGTCTTGGGAGAATCTAATTGCAACCTCACTAATGACGGTGTGTGTTGTCTACTGACTGCAGTGGACATTGCTGATACTGGTACTGTTCCCTCATTAAACAGGATACTGGACCAGGCGTGCTGGCAAACACCGTCATTCTAGCACTCAAGAGGCAGAAGAAGGCAGATCATTGTGAGTTTGGGTCATTGCCATATATGAGATAAATTTTTTTTTTTTTGGTTTTTTCGAGACAGGGTTTCTCTGTGGTTTTGGAGCCACAGAGATAAATTTTTATAACTAGAAAGTATAAAAATGATAGAATACCATCTATCATTGATCTCACCATGGGCCTTTTAATAATTGCAGACACACAACGTTGCTCCCAGTTTTACATGGATTCTAAGAAGGTGGGTAGCAAACACTTTTCCCACTGAGCCATCTCCTCAGCCCTCTGAAGGCTCCTTACAAAAGGACCTCAGACCTTTTTATCATCGTTAGAGTATTTGAACTTTTTGGTGATCTTTTCCGTAGCAAGCTTTCTTGTCAGACTATCTTTGGATCACTAGTCCCCAAATCACAACTCGAAGACTTATTATTAACTATGAAAGTTTGGCCTTAGCTTAGGCTTGTTTTCAGCAGTCCTTATAACTTAGATTAACCCATTTATATCAATCTACATCCTGCCTTTGGTGTTACAGCATCTCTGAACTGCCCATCCTGCTTCCTCCAAGTCTAGCTGGTGACTCCACCTTTCTTCTTCCCAGAAACCCCACCTGTTCTCTCCTGCCTTTCTGTTGCTCCTCAGCTCTTATTACACCAATCACAGCAATACATCTCCACACACTGTACAAATACCCCACAATGTTCCCCTCTTTTTGTCTAAATAAAAAGGAAAGGTTTTAACACTAACACGGTAAAACTGTATATAATAAGAACAATTATCAGGTATTATCTGAATAAAACAGAAGGTGTTTGACTTACCAAAGTAAAACTATGGTAATTAGAACAATTATCAAGTAAGAATTATATTCACAATGTCCAGTCCATTTTCATTTGGCAAATTCAGAGAAAACACTCCATTATCTGTCTTATCCTGATGAGTCCAAAGTTTTATACCTAAACTATTTTTATCAAAACTTGTATTATCATCCTTAAAATATCTTTTTAGACCTTAAAACGTCTTTTTGGACAGACAACTTAGATTTTATGTTCATTAACCTTATAAACTTTACATCTCAAGCCAGACAGAGGTGGAACACACTTTTAATTCCAGCAGTAAGGAGGCAGAGGCAGGCAGATCTTTGTGAGTTCAAGGCCAGGATAATCTACAAGAACGAGTTTTAGAACAGGCTCCAAAACTACAGAGAAATCTGTTTTGAAAAAAAAAAGACAAAAACAAAGAAAAACCCCTCTTTACATCTATCCTGTAAACATCTTTTCTGAATTTGGTAGCAAGGAAACTGTAACCATAACCATATGGTCTTCAACTCCAGCAAAGTCCTGAGGAGGATAAAATATTACCTAAGTAAACAGGAAGTGCAGAGCAAATAACTTGCATAATGATAGAGCCATCTGGCTGCCTGGACAGTCACCCAAGGGTCTTCTGTAACACTGGGACATCCATCTTTGGTCTACAGGCTTAGACTATCTGACAGACTTTTCGTCAAGCAGAAATTTTGAAGGACTGTCCTACCTTATCTTGTCACCTTCTTTTGTGTCCTGCTTGTCTAATTTGGACAGCAGCACACTGTCAGCAAATGAGACAAGGGTAGTTTCTTGCTCAAATGTCTAGGTTTGCCACATTGAAAGCATACTCCATATACAGGTCCTTCTATGCCCATCATCCCTTTTTAAGGTAAATTGGTGCTGCCAGGAGCAGACGTGTCTCGCTGTCATGAAAAGCCTTATATTATTAAAATATTTTAAATGTTTTATTCTGTATGTCTCTGAAGGGTTTGAATACCATCTATCTATTTAAAACAGAAACCTTCCTTTTTTATTTACACAATACCTGATAGTTGATCTTATTGCATACAGTTTTACTGTGTTCGAGTTTAAACCTTTCCTTTTTGTTTAGGCAAAAGGAGGGAAATGTTGAAGGTTATTTATGCACTGTATGAAGGTGTGTTGCTCTGATTGGTATACTAAAGAAAGGTGGAACTGCCAGAGAGATGCATCAAACATAGCAAGCTTTCTTGTCAGACTACCTTTGGATCACCAGCCCCAAAATAACAACATGAAGACTTATTATTATTATTTTTATTTTATTTATTTATTTATTAAAGATTTCTGCCTCCTCCCCACCACCGCCTCCCATTTCCCTCTCCCTCCCCCATCAAGTCCCCCTCCCTCATCAGCCCAAAGAGCAATCAGGATTCCCTGCCCTGTGGGAAGTCCAAGGACTACCCACCTCCATCCAGGTCTAGTAAGGTGAGCATCCAAACTGCCTAGGTTCCCACAAAGCCAGTATGTGCAGTAGGATCAAAAACCCATTGCCATTGTTCTTGAGTTTTCAGTAGTCCTCATTGTCCGCTATGTTCAGCGAGTCCGGTTTTATCCCATGCTTTTTCAGACCCGGGCCAGCTGGCCTTGGTGAGTTCCCGATAGAACATCCCCATTGTCTCAGTGTGTGGGTGCACCCCTCGCGGTACTGAGTTCCTTGCTTGTGCTCTCTCTCCATCTGCTCCTGATTTGGACCTTGAGATTTCAGTCCGGTGCTCCAATGTGGGTCTCTGTCTTTGTCTCCTTTCATTGCCTGATGAAAGTTAATATTCATCGAAAGCAATCTATAGATTCAATGCAATCCCCATCAAAATCCCATCAAAATTCTTCACAGATCTGGAGAAGACAATAATCAACTTTATATGGAAAAACAAAAAACCCAGGATAGCCAAAACAATCTTATACAATAAAGGATCGTCTGGAGGCATTACCATCCCTGACTTCAAACTCTATTACAGAGCTACAGTATTGAAAACAGCTTGGTATTGGCATAAAAACAGAGAAATCGACCAATGGAATCGAATAGAAGACCCTGACATTAACCCACAAACCTATGAACACCTGATTTTCGATAAAGGAGCTAAAAGTATACAATGGAAAAAAGAAAGCATCTTCAACAAATTGTGCTGGCAAAACTGGATGTCAATCTCTAGAAGAATGAAAATAGATCCATATCAATCACCATGCACAAAATTCAAGTCCAAATGGATTAAAGACCTCAATATCAGTCCGAACACACTGAACCTGATAGAAGAGAAAGTGGGACCACTTTCCTATGTATAACCCCAGCAGCACAGACATTAAGGGCCTCATTGAATAAATGGGACCTCCTGAGGCTGAGAAGCTTCTGTAAAGCAAAGGACACTGTCACTAAGACAAAAAGGCAACCCACTGACTGGGAGAAGATCTTCACCAACCCCACAACAAAGGTCTGATCTTGCTGGTGACCCCACCTTTCTTCTTCCTAGCTTCCTCTCTCTCCCCATATGTCCTACCCATTCTCTCCTGCTTAGCTATTGGCCATTCCGCTCTTTATTACACCAATCACAGTAGTAAATCCTCACACGGCTTACAAACATCCCACAACACTTTTCACTGAATGGTCTTGTATATTTCCCTTGGAAATCATTCATTTCATTCTTGTAGCCAAATTGATTGCCATAAAATGATGCTGAGGCTCCTTGGGGTGGTGTCAGTCTTGGCTTCATGGCCTGTCCCCACACTGTTTTTTTGTGTGATTTTTCTTCTTTACCTCTGGCCTAAGCCAGCAGGTCGATTGCTACCCTGAGCTGACAGCTTCCCCAGAGCTATCTCTCTCATGCTCACTCATTAATTACCTCATTTCCTAATTTATCAGTTTTTCAGTTATCTGTTTTTATGCTTTTACATTCCGAAGATGCATGAATTCCTTCTTAAAACCAGCCTTTGTTTTTGGGGTCATTTTAGGCTCAGAGTAAAACCGACTGTGAAGTGCAGCATCTTTGTATTGGGTCTTTTTATCTAATCGAGCACTTAGCAGAAAATGGAGTCCAGGTTCTGCTATAGCTATGATTTTTAAGTCATATTTTATTGCATTTATTTTGTAGATATTCAGCCTCGAGTTAAACATTTTGTTTCCTGCTCTGTTCACATAACTGGCCTACAGGCGAGTTTGGGGGTTTGGTTTGGAGGAGTTTAGGAATTTGTTCCTTTCATACTTTTGTTATTAGCTGTGAGACAGGTTGGCAAAGACTGTGGTGTTTTTCTTCTTTGAGGAACACGGAGAGCTTTGTGGGTTGATTGTAAAGTAAGAGCGTTCTGTGTCACTCACAGGAATGTGTGCATCCTTCCCATCTGACCCCAGGAGTCAAGTCGCCTCCCTGCTCCTCACTCTCACTCTTTGGTCCCTACTCGGTCCCTATAGAAGAGTTTCAAAGTCTTCCATGTCAATTTTATTTCCATTTGTTTTTCTTGAATACCTAGAGACTCTGCTTTACATAGTCCGATGATAATGTATCAGCTAGTAAAGATGACAGCAATTTTATCTTAATTATGTGCTGTATCCTTTGTGTTAATAAAATCTCTGGCACTGCAAGTAACAATGTCTTTTAAAAAAAAAATAGAAGCATCTCAAAAGGCTTTCAAAAATAAACATTGTCTACACTCTTAGGGGAAAAAAGTAGCAGTAAACCTGGCCTGATGGTGTAATCCTAACTACTTAGAAAGGCTGAGACATCAACACTGCACACTCAAGGTCGTTCTGGACAGTTTAGTGAGACCCTGACTTAAAATAAAAAGTAAAAGGAGAGTTAAGGATGCGGTTCAGTGGCAGGGGACTTGCCCAGTGTTTGTGAGGCCCTGGATCTAATCCTTAGTATTGCAAAAATATATAAGCAGACAAGCGGAGGTTCAGGAATGTAGCCCAGTTGGGAGAGCATGTGTGAGACCTTTGGTCCATCTCCCAGCACCAATCATGTCCCTCATCACCAGCATCGCTTTCATCACCGTCATAAATGGGATCTACTGGTGGCTGTAACACATTTCCGCTCATGCCGTTGTTGCTGTTGGCATTAAAAGAAATGGATTTCATCGGACCTTTTTAAAAAATTATTGTTGTGTGAGAATGTTTGTGTACCTTCTGCGTGCTTGTTGTGGGACATTTATAGGGTCAGCAGGATAGCTCTCAGGAGCTGGTTCTTGATGGAGGAGGGTCATATTCTATCTGTTGCTTTCATTGGTTAATTAATAAAGAAACTTCTTGGCCTGATAGGTCAGAACATAGGTGGGTGGAGTAGACAGAATAGAATGCTGGGAAGAAGGGAAGTGAGGTCAGGCACAATGGAGCCAGCCGCCAGGTCAGACATGCTGAATCTTTCCCGGTAAGCCACCACCTCGTGGCGCTACACAGATTAATAGAAATGGGTTAATCAAGATGTGATAGTTAGCCAGTAAGAGGCTAGAGCTAATGGGCCAAGCACTGTTTAAAAGACTACAGTTTCCGTGTAGTTATTTCAGGGCATAAGCTAGTCAGACGGCCGGGAGCTGGGTGGCAGGAACGCAGCTCTCTGCTTCATCTACAGGTTCTCTCTTTCCACCTTCCCAGGGATTCCAGGGACCAAACCCAGATTATCAGGCTTGCCCATCCAGGCTTTACAAGCTGGGCCATCTTGCCTGTGGCATTTTCTTTTTTTCAAGACAGTTCTCACTGTGTCGCTCTGGCTGGCCTGGAATTCACTATGTTATGTAGACCAGGCTGGTCTCAGACTCAGAGATCTGCCTGCCTCTGCCTTCTCCCAAGTGCCACCACACCTGGCCCATTGTGACATTTTTCTATTTGTCTCTCATCGCTTGTGCTGCGACTCTCACCCCTTCCTGCTGGTCTCACCTCCCCAGACATCTTTTCCTTCATGTAAATGAAACTTGAGCCGGTATCACCAATGACATCACCTAGAGCCTCCTTTCTCCCCTCCTACTGTTTTTGGTTTTGGTTGATTTTTGTTGTTGTTGTTCTTTATTTTGTTGGTTTTTTTTTTTTTTGAGATGTCTTTATTCTTTTTCCTGGGTCCACCAGATGTGAGAAAATGACTATTTCAAGGGGAAAATGGAGTACTATTGGTGGAACAGGTTCAGAAAACCAACCTAGGAACACCCATTTACCGCCTTCTACCGCCTCGTCCACATCTTTTCCTTAGTAGTCTTTGAGATTCATATTTCAGCCTGTTTTCTTTCTCAGCTTTGATTTTCATTCTCCTGGCCACGACTGCCCTTCCTGTCCCTCAGACTTCACTGTACCCTTCTGAATCCATTATGAAGCTGAGTTCCCCACCCCCATCCACCCTGAAGGACGATTGGCCCATAGTCACCCTCTCATACCGTCCGGCAGCAGCACGATTGACTACATTTAAACATGAGTAACCGTTCTGTGATCATATGCCTACCACCAGCCCCGTGTGTTTCTGTGACCTTCCAGCTCTGCCTTCCACCTTCTGCCAAGAAGTCACCATATCTGCATTTATTGTTATTTTATTTTAACTTTATTTTCATCTTTTTTTTTTTTTACTTTTGGTTTTTCGAGACTTTAATCTTATCATCTTTTTCTCCCTTTGTTTTGAAACAAGGTCTCACTCTTAGTCCAGGCTGGACTGAAATTACATAGTCCACAATAGCCAACAAATCACCAAACCAAAAAAAAAAATCTTCCTGCCTCAACTTCCCAAGCGCTGGTGGGGTGGAGTGTGGGCACCAGCCTGGATCCCTTTAAATAGCCTAAGTGCGATAAATCAGCCTCAGCGAATGGTACCTTTGTGTCTGTGTGGGGCAGATGAGCACACTTTGCTTTAGGGGTTAGCCTGTGCCATGGGAGGTGTGAGCAGCATCCTTGATCTCTGCATCCTCATGGCAACCTTACTTCTCCAGCCCTGACAAGCAAATGTCTCCAGAACTGACCACATCCCAGTTCAGGAGCAGTTGTGGAATTACATAGGCAGGAAATGTCAGGGTATGTGCTTGCCCCTAATTGGACCTGATGGGAAATATGGCGGCCTTGTAGTTTTTGCCTTTTTAAGTCTCTGAAAAAACGTGACCTGTGGCCATTTCCACAGAGATGGACCTGGCCAGAGTCCATCAACCTGACCAGCATTTAATTAAAACTTGCTTCAAATTGACCCAAAAATTGTAAAATAAATAAATAAATAAATATGTTCCTTTCCTTGTAATTTTCAGGATTAAGAATAGTTTAAGTAACATTTTCCGAGCCTTCCCCACCCTGTCACGCCTTCTGGGGATCACTTTCAGTTGACACAGTTGTATGGAGAGCATCAACTCTTCATCTTTATTTCCCTGTCTTTTACTGGGGACGCAGGCCCCATTCCAGCACCACCTCCCGCTTGCTCAGAAGCTGACTGTCCTCATGTCTCTTCAGCTCGACGTCCATTGAGATCAGGCTGGAAGGCTGGGGGCAGTGACACCAGAGGGATCATCAAGGGATGCATAACAGGTCGTGCCTCTCAGAAACCTGGTCCGCCAACATTAACTTGGGGACTGGAGAGATGGCTCAGAGGTTAAGAACATTAACCAGCAATAGTGGTGATCAAAATAAGCAAGACCTAGACTGCAAGAAGGATGGGACTTGCTTGCTTGGCTCCTTCTTTATTCTATTTTATTTTTACTTGGTGCTGTATGCTTGCCTCAGGTTCTCCCCCATATTATAGATAGAACTATGCCCTCCAGAAATTCCTCCTATACACTTCAGAACAGACCTGTGCTGGTTGGAGTCTCTAAAAGCGGAGATAAGGAGTTGGAGAGATGGCTCAGTGGTTAAGAGTACTGGCTGCTGTTCTAGAGGATCCAGGTTCAGTTCTTGGCACTCACATGGTGGCGCACAACCTTCTGTAACACCAGTTTCTGGGGAGTCTGGTGCCCTCTTCTGGCACCTGAGGGCATTGCATACATGTGGTGCACTGACGGGGAAAACACCCAGATGTATAAAATAAAAATAAAATAAATCTTTTTTTTTTTAAGAAGGGGTACCAAGTTAAAATGAGATCATTAGGATGGACCCTAATCTCATGCGACTGGTGTCCTTATAAGGAAGGATACCGAGACACAGGCATACACAGACGGACAGCCATGTGGAGACACAAGGAGAGGGTGGCCATCTAGAAAACATGACTCAGAATCAGCTCTGTCAGAAGTGTCAGAAAAGAAATTCTCTAGGCCACTCAGCCTAGAATCGTTTACTAAGTTGTATCTCCTCACTTTAGTTTCTGGGTTAATCCTCTGCCCTACAGAGCACACAAATTGGGGCCACTCAGCTCCTGTGTTTAGAATATACTCCCTACCAGGTCATAAGCACAGTCACTGAACAGGCAGAGAGGGGGAAAAAGCCTCCATCCCTGAAAAAAAAAAATGCCCCCGAGCCTCGTAGCCAACCATCAGGGAAAACTGTTTACCTATCCACAAAGCCCACCTAAGAGGCTCTCTGGTAGCTACCAACGCTCCCTAAAAAGTGCCTTAAAGTTTGGGTTCTGCTGCTAGAGGTATCATCCCCCAGAGTCCCATCCACCACCCTGATGCTTGGGGGCAGAATTCAGCAGTTTTCTCCTTCACAGTGGTGGCAACTCTCCTTTCCACACCAGCCTCCTGGGCCATCACACCAGCCTCCTGGGCCATCACACCAGCCTCCTGGGCCAT
>NC_022015.1:26137617-26154430 GCF_000317375.1 Microtus ochrogaster | reverse complement strand
CACACCAGCCTCCTGGGCCATCACACCAGCCTCCTGGGCCATCACACCAGCCTCCTGGGCCATTGAAGACAAGATTCCCATCCGTCCCCGTGATAGGGAAGAGAATTTCTCCAACTCCTTTTCCATAACAACCTTTGAAACCCTTCATGCCTATGCACCTTTAAAATGTGTTTAGAGGCTAAGAAGACAACCCTGTCTTTAAATTGCCTTCCACACAAGCCTGAGTTTGATCCCCAGCACCCATGTAAAAAGCTGGGCATGGAGGGACAGGCCTGTAATCCCCTGGATAGCAGAGGCAGAGGCAGGAGGATCCCTGGGGCTTACTAGCCTTTGAGACTAGAGTAGCTGGCGATCTGTAGCCAATGAGAGAGCCTATCTCAGAAAATGAGGTGGAAACCCCGAAGAGAGCTCAGTGCCTAAGAGGACTTGCTGCTCGTGCAGAAGACTTGGATTCAGTCGTCGGCACCCACATGGCACCTCACGACTGTCTATAATTGCAGGGAATCCAACACCCTTTCCTGGCCTCCACAGGTTCACACACACACACACACGCATGCACACACACACATGCACACCCACACATACACACACACACTCAGTCACATACCCACCCATACAATAAATTCAATACATAAGGTGAAAAGCAATTAAGGAAAATATTGGCATCAACTTATGGGCTCCACACGTACACACACACACACACACACACACACACACACACACACACACGTACCCACACATACATGTGCACATGCACATGAGCACATACACACACAAGAATAAATACAAGCAAAAATGTATCTAAATGAGTTTTCCCCATTATTCGGGGGGCGACAGGGGTATCGCGTCCCCTGCAGGGAGGCTCCTTCACACCAGATACCGCTGCACTCCCAGTTCTGCGGAGGTGTTTTCTTTCTCCGGTCTCACCTTCCCTTCTTTTCCAGTCAATAACTCCCAGAGCACAAAGAGGGATTCGTACCGGCTCGCTGGCTTGCTATGAATCACCCAGAGTGCTGCATTTTAGAACCCAATTTTTAAAACTCACTTACACTTCAGAGGAGAAAAATAGCAGCATTACTGGAAGGCTCAATTAAATTATCCCAGGTTAACGTTCCCATGAATAACTGCAAACACACGGCCAGTGGATACACTGGGAAGCTGTTTCCTTTGCAGATCTATGGCCTGTTTTGTTAGCACATTAAAATATATATAATTCTAATAGAAAAAAATGTTTACTCCTTTTTAGAGCAAGTGAATGCCTATCATTCCCAGGACAATGACTTCCTTAAAACCACAATAGCTTTTATCTCTTTAAGCCCCAAAGGACACTGGGTAAATCTCTCACTTGGGTTAACTTTGCTGAATATATTTAACCAGTAAATTATTTGCCTTCCCAACTGGAAGAGCCAATATACATTTATGTTCTAGGAATGGTTTGTTTTACTAACTTTATGAGTGAAGACCTCAATAGTAGCAAAGCCAAGGGACATTTAATTAAGTTATATTTGCTTTTTCATGATCTTAGGCTCAAGCTTATAAATCAAGAATCAATGAGTACTTAATTTCCTCTTATAGCATTAAAAGTAATTGCTTCATAAATTCTCTTTAGTAATCCAAATATTTGCACACAGTGCAGCACAAAGAGAAGTTGTCTCACTGATGAGAGCCCAACTTTTATTTTATTAGAATAAAATGGAGCTGGCTCATTTTATAGCTTGTGATTTTCCTGGCTGCCTCAAATTCCTTTTTGAAGCAGACAGGATATAAATTTAAAACAAATACAATTATGACTTTGCTTGAGGAGGAAAAAAAAGTCTACTTATTTAAAATGTAAAAAGAAATCACAGTTGTAGATCTATTTCGACCTAGTAGAATATTAACATAATAGCTACATTTTCCTCCCCACCAGAAAATAAACTATTTCGAAGACTGATTTTACCTTTTTTTTCACCTGTATATTTTAGTTGGGGGTAGGGAGGGCCAAGAAAGTCTTAATAGTCTTAGTGAGATGGTTCAGCCAGTGAGTTCAGATCCCCTGAATCCACACTGAGAAGCCAGCTACAGTGGTATGTGCCTTTAATCCCAACACTAGAAAGTGGAGACACAAAGATTCCTGGGGTGTGGTAGCCAGTCAGTCTAGACAAATTGGCCAGCTCTGGGACAGTCTCAGAAAATAAGGTAGAGAGCAGTTGAGGAAGACTCTTAATGCTGACCTCTGGTTTTTACATCCATGTGTGCACACGTGCACACATACACATAATAAACAAACAAATAAATAAATTGTCTTCTGTTGCATCTCCATAGATGATTGCCAAGTTGGACCTGCCCCAGAGGCTGGAAGCATCCGCATACTTTAACCTTCTGTTCATATTTCCCCAAACTCAAACACCATGCTGAGGTTTACAAAGCTCGTTTATAGTCTCCGAGTTTGTGTGAACCAAAGACCGCTTTTCTCACTGCAAACTAAAAACTAAGGTGAGGGAGCATCAGAGCTCAGGGTCACATGACACCTACAGCTGAGTGGGAGGAGCCCAAGCATTCAGGTATCCAATCCAGAGCCAGGGCTACTCCACAGCAACTGGTGTCTGCACCTATAGGGTAGCACACACCGCATGCCAGGAATTCAATCAGCACTGTAAAACAGAACGTGGAAGAAAGCCAGTGTTCCTGCAGGCAGGAATTACAGGCTGGAGGCAGCATGGGTAACCCTGAACCACACTGCACCAAGTGGAGGAGGCCAATCACAGACGACCCTGTGATGAGGATGGGTGTGGTGGTATACCACTTTTAATACCGGGACTTGGGAGGCAGAGGCAAGAGGATGGTGAGTTCAAGACCAGCCTGGGCCACATGAGACAGTATCTCAAAATAACATGTTATATGATTCCATCTACATGAAATGGCCACAGAGGAACCCAGAGGAACAGAGAGTAGATTGGGGATGCCAGGACTGTGGCACAGAGTGGGGAGGACCATTAAGGGGTGTGCAGAGTCTTTGGAAGGTAACAAAACTATTCTAAAATTGATTGTGGGGGTACATGAACACGTCTCTGGAAAAGAAAAAAAATGTGCATTTTTGAAGCCATTTAACATTTAAATGGGAATATTGTATGGTGTGTGAGTTACATTTCAATAAAGCTGTTTTTAAAGACATTATACTTGCAACCCCAGCCCAAACCAACAGCTGAGGGTCTCTAGGTAAGAACTTAATATTATCATATTGTCATGGTTCCAAACTACTTCCCAATATCTGTTTATAGTCACAAACAAACACTACTCTCGACCTTCATCACAGGAGCCTCCTTCTGCAGTGAACTGTGGTGGATGCAGAGACTCATGGCTACTCTGAGGCTAAGAATAAGGAACAAGTTGATCTGAACCCTAAACAGGCTTGAGGAACATCATGAAGGAAGGAATGAAAAGACTATCAGAGCCAAGGATGGAGTGAAGTGCTACAAAATGCCATGTCCTGGCTGACCTGGACCAGCAGGTGGCTCTTTGATGACAACTTCCTGAAAGGAAGGAGCAGAGGATCAGAAATAATAAAGAAACATTTGGGGGATGTTGTATGAAGGTTACTTGTTTGTTTCCCAACTGCTCAGCCCCAAAATAATCACACAGAAACCATATTATTTGCAATACTATTTGACTAATAGCTTAAACATATTTCTGGCTGACTCATTCTAAACTAACACATCTCTGTTAATCTGTGTATTGCCATGTGGCTGTGGCTTACTGGGTAAAGTTCTGTCCAGCATCTGTCTCCAGCCGTGGCTATATGGCTTCTCTCTACTCCGCCTTCGTTCTCCCAGCATTCAGTTTAGTTTTCCCCACCTAGCTGTGTTCTACCCTATCAGGCCAAGGCAGTTTCTCTATTAATTAATGGAATTCATAGCATACAGAGGGGAATTTCACAAGGGGGAAACAGGGGTGGAAGGGGAAAGGGGAGAAAGGAAGGGGAGAAAAATGTATCTCTCAATTAAAAATTTAAAATAAAGTTTTAAAAAAAGAAGGAAAAAGAAGACAAGAAATTTGGGGCCAGGGGTCTTACACAAGTTACATCTTACACCAAACAAGTCTACTTACAGCATCTTATAGATGGTGTGCAGGCAGAAAATGAAACAGTCAACAGAAACCCATCATACAACAGAACAAAGTCAGCAAGAAGCTAATCAAGCAATGCTGCACAAAGGGAACCCAGTGATGTCAGATTTCCCTCTATATGCTCTTAATATGATTTATTACCATAGGCTAATAAAGGAGCTGCTTTGGGCTATGGTAAGGCAGAATATGTACAGGCAGGGAAACTGAACTGAATGCAGAGAGAAAGAAGGCAGAGTCAGGCAGATGCCATATAGCTACCCAAGAAGCAAGATGTGAAATAACAAACTATGAGCTCATGGTAAAATATAAAATATCAGAAATGGGTTAATTAAAGATGAAAGATCTAGCTAGGAAGATGCCTGGGCCATTGACCAGTGTTGTAATTAAATAGTTTCTGTGTGATTATTTGGTTCTTAGTGGCCGGGAAATTAAAGTACATTCTCCTTATACATAATGGCACCCAACATTCAGAAATGTACACCCACATAAAGCCTAAGAAAACTTTTTAAAAGGGCTTCTAGAGCCATAAAAATGGGAACCAATTGGAGCTTCTTAGTAGCTGCATTTTTTTTTTCAGATAGGCTCTGTTTGCTGGCAGTGAGCAGAGGCATGGCTTCTTTAAAAGACAGGTTCTTAGTTCATGCTGGTGGCATGAATGGCTCTGGCTCTTTCTGGAGGTCCTGCTACAGAAGACATAAATGGGATTTGTGAGCAGAGTGCTATAAGTTGCTTAGTGGTGGCATAGACCCATTGTATCCCTGGAGCTAGGGCAATGAGCAAAGCTCACAAAGGCAGTGAACATACCTATGCCATGATGGACAGGGTGGAGCCAACAGGAAAAGCCACAGTGTTAGTCCTAGATACTCCTGCTTATTAAAAAATATTCTCTATGCAAAAAATGATTATAGATAAATAAGACAGATTCAGACAAAAAAGACCTCTGAATGGGTCACAGTGTTAGATAAATGTACATGTGCTTAGGAAAGAAAGAAGAAAGAGTACAGACAATCATAGAATAAAGTAGTAAAGATAATTCAATATTTAAAAGTAATAGAGTAAAAATAATAAGCCAGGTAAAGATTGAAATTACACAAAGAGTCTGGATTCTGTATAGTTTATTTTCTTTGAATTCTTTTTACTATGAATGAGCTAAATACAGAGAAATATCTCATTGTACGGGCTTCTAAACTAAACCAACATATATATTTAAAGGTAGCTTGAATTTAAAATTTTAGTCTAAGAATATGTTACTTTAGAAAAATAGTTCTAATTTTGTTTCCACAGAAGATGAGACCTGGTGGATTGCTTCCAGGCTAATTGTGGTTTGATGGAACAAGACCCCCTGAAAGGTCTCAATGAGCCCTAAAAATACTTTGCACAACAAACAACAGGAAGCAGTTTGGAGAAAACTGCATCCAAATTCCCAAAATGATTACTTTTAAATTTTATTTTCATTTATAAATGGTTAATAGTCACAGTCAATTTCTTAAAAAAAATAACAAGGGGGATATGATATAGAGATAAATACTTTACACTAGTATGGATCTTGGTCTATTGATACAAATTTATGGTCATTTTTGTTATATGTATATTTCTACTCTTATTTAAGGTGTTATGTTTATACAGCTCATTTAAAATGTAATATATAACTAAAAATTACAGATTAATAGATCATCATTTATAATAGTCAAACTTATATTTTGCTAGTTACGTTTTGTAGATATACAGAGATATATTTTAGTTAGATAGATAATCTTCAACACTTCAAAGACCTACTGAATATGGCATTTAAAATGTTTTAAGAACTTAGACTTTTCTCAACAGTGAGACATGTCTGCTTCTGGCAGCACCAATCTACTTCAAGAGGATGATGGGCATCAAAAAGACTCTTTATGAAGTTTGTTAGCCATTTGGGCAAGAAACTGTTCTTGCATGAACTGCTTGATGATACACTATATGAACTGGATATGTAGGACCCACAGAAAAGTGACTGCTGAACTTTTCAAAAGAAGGGATGATCCTTCAAGTTTCCTGGTTCATGAAAGAGTCGGCCAGACATTCTTCAAGACACAGAAGAAAATTATCAACAAACTGCCAATATAGGTAAAATAGTCTTTCAAATCTCCTGCTTCATGAAAAGGTCTGCCAGAATCTATGGGCCTGTAGGCTGAAGGTGGATGCCCCAACATTACAGAAAAACTTTGGGTGAGTGTCCAGGCATCAAGATGTCTCTATCAATTCTACAGTTTTAGGAGTTGCTTATAACTGTTTACTTAGGTAATATTATATCCTTCTGAGGTCTTTGATGGAGTTGAAGACAGATAATTACAGTTATAGTTTTCATTGGTTAAGATAAAAGATAAATCAGATATGAAACTTTAGACTAAAAAGATAAAATAGATGATAGAATATTTTCTTTAATTTTGCCAGATACAAATAGACTAAATATTGTAACTGTAGTTCTTGCTTGATACCTGTTTTGTTATATGTAATTTTACTATGTTAAAGTTAAAACTTACTTCCTTTTTATTTAGATAGAAAAGGGAAGATGATGTGAGATTTTTTTCTGTATACTGTGATTTATTACCATTGGTTAATAAAGATGCTGCTTTGATCTATGGCAGGGCAGATTATACTTAGGTGGGAAAACTAAGCATCTTTTCAATAGTTAAGTATAACTGTGTTTAAAAAGAAAATAGATACAACACTTTAGAAGCCTTTCTCTTGAGGAGGTAGAATCTGAGGGCTTGGTCCAAGTGTCCCAGCACCATGGCGCCTCTGCCAATGTCACCCAAAGGCAAGACTTGCCTTCACCCTGAGGACAGTTCAGTGGGATACCGGTATCCAAAAAGGGCCTCAGCCTCCCTCCCTGCCACTCCTAAGAACCGCCTTTTTCCTAATAAGGACGAGGGTCCACAAAAGTGGACCAGGATATGTGGCCGTCAATTAAGCAGGACTAGACAGTGATCATCTCTTCAGTCGGATGCCAACCTCCTTAGAACCAGCATGGTGACCTCACAGGGAGGGCTGTGATCACAGGTCCTCAGAATGGCATTCTCACATTCTCACTAGGATGGATACCCTCCAGTCCTCTGGGACCCTGTTACCGTCTGTGCTGGTTGTATTGACACAACCTAGAGTCAACTGAGAAAGGGGAACATAGTTGAGAAACTGCCTCCATCACATCACCCGTGAGCATGTCTGTGGAGCATTTCCTCGACTAATGGTTGATGCGAGAGAGCCCAGCCCACCACGGGCCGTGCCATCCCTGAGCAAGTAATAAATATAAAGAGACTGAGAGACCAGAGAAAGCAAGGCAGTATGCAGTGACGCCATGGTCTCCGCTTCAGTTCCTGCCTTCAGGGTCCTGCCTTAGCTTTCCTAGGTGATGGGCTGTACAGGAAGCCAAATAAACCCTTTCCTCCGAGAGCTGCTTTTGGTTGTGGTGCTCAGTCCAGCCACAGAAACCAAACTAGGGCACTCTCTGACTCCGTCTCCGGAACAGCTGACTGACCCCACCTTCGAGAAGCCCCTAGAGCTGTCCTTCAAGGTTAGCTAGCTCAGTGGAACCACAGTTGAAATGCCCTTATTCCAGAGACACATCAACAGAAAAACCACCCATGTGACTCGTCCCGCAGTGGTGACTACGGACTCTTCATGGCTGGTGCTCAGGCTGCCCGCTGCTCTGGCTCGTGCCTCACTGTGCCGGCCGCAGCACTCACCACTGCAGATCTAATTCAGGGTCACCTTTACCACAAACTGACTAGTAATTCTCTCTGGGTTCTCTTACAAACTGAAGCTGTGAACAAGGCTTTGTGACAGAGCCAGACTTTTCCAAGACGGGCGCTCCAGCTGGGCCAAGTCCAGGATGGCTGCAGCATCTTCCTGTTGTCCCCGGCTCTAGGCCCTGAGCCCACGAACTTGCTGCCCTGCTGAGATTCCTAAGCCTTGAATTGAGTTCAGTCATTTAACAAGCAGAGGCTTGGATGGGCGCAGGCAGGCAGAGGAATGGGGGGGGGGGGGACTCTTCCAAAGGCCTGAAAGAAAAAGCAAGCATGTTCTTTAGTGATATCAAATGAGAGAAAGGAAGGAAGGGAACCGCCTGGGGTCACAGGCAGCCAGCAGAGTGCAAAAGTGTCATTGGAGCGTGATGGAATAATCAAGATTTATTTTTTTTAAAAAAAATACTGTTATTAAATAAACATTACAGAAACTTTTGCATTGCCAACTTATTTTTATAGCTTAAGGCATGAAACCCCACATCAGTATGTTGAATTACAAAGATTCACTGCAGCCTGCTAGCTGACAGCACATCAAATTATTTGCAAATATTTTCCGAAACAGTAACCTTGAAGGATGCCAGCCCCATTCAGCGCAACCTTTTCAGGAGATGAGGAGAGGCTGCTGATGCGATTTCATTCCAGCAATGTCTACAGTCCTTACAGCGTCTACAGGTTTAGCAAGGAGTGCAGTGCACACACACACACACACACACACACACACACACACACACACACGCACGCACACTCCTCCCTGCTCCCCACAAAGCCCTACGCCATCTCTTGGGCACTGGCATCTCTCTTCCTCACTTACAGAAGATACGTGAGAAGTCCCCCGAGGATTGTACTCTGGGTAGGAATTTGTCCATGCCTTGGTCACATGTAAGAGCCTTACCACCCTCCCAGTCCGCAACGACATGGTTCTGAGAAAATCGTGTAATTGCTTTAGCAGAGTGTCTGTAATTGATGGGGGAAAGCAAAGTCAAAGGAAGATGGAGTTTCAAGGGAAGCGATACGAACTCCCCATGTGACAGGAACAAACATCTATGTTGTCCATGAGAGTGACGGGCTTAGCACCACTAGGACTGGGGGCCTATTACAAACGAGAAGAGCAGATTCCTCAAGGGAGCAGCTTTTGTTTTATATCCAACATATCTGCTTTCAAATGTTTCAATTGTTCCTTTCCCTCTAGTATTTGATATTGCCTTCAAATCTTATACACCTTTCTTTTCATCAAAAACTATCTTTGATGAATCGCTCTCCGGGCCCATTTAAACAACTGTGACGTCGTTGGGTGGCTTAAAAATCACATTTAGATCATTTAGCAAGGTTGGCACAATAGCCGACTTCTAAAACCAGCATTTGCCAAGTATTTTTGCCATACCAAATTTGCTATACTACTGAGAAAGCTCTAATTACTTGGCATAGATGGGGCCATGTTAAAATTAAGCAAAATTGATTGCCTTCAAAATAACCTTTTGTTTTTGCCTCCAAAGACCTGTTTTGCACATTTGGTTCAGGTAAGAACACATCGCTCATGTTGACATGAGCATCTTTCATGTCTTAAAAAGGCTCTGTGTTTTTCCGTTCTCCCATCAATAACAACAAGCCCATGTTTTGCCACTCCTCAGTGAACTCGGAGATTGCTTCTTAAGTGTCTACCTTGAGCCCAGTGCTATGCTATTAAATGCATCTCTGCCCCCCTGCAGTGGCTAAGTACCATTGCAGTAAACTGCACTAATAGGGCGACAGAAAGAGTGTCCTTAGAGACCTCAGCACAGTGTTCTTAGGTGACAGACGTCTTCAAACGACTTCACAAATTAGAAGGAAATCAAAATTGTCTCATTGAAATTGTCAGTTCTGATATGTTCTCAGCAGTACATTTTCAAAAGTAAATCTAGGTAGCTATCATGAAAATAGCTACAAAAGGAGATGAGAGGTGTAGGGTCCCTCCAAAGGCATTTGTGGGTCCAGAAGACAAAGTCTACAGTTTATAATGAGATGAATAATGATGAGCTACTTTCAAATCATTCCAGAGGAAATTTATCCAGAGAAGAAACAGGGCTAGCACAGTGCTTCACACATAGAACCCCAGACCTCGAGACGGAGAAGATGGCTCCAGGCTCCAGGCCAGTCAGGTGCACATAGGAAGACCTGTCGAAAAGAGCGATAACAGGAAAAGAGAAAATGAACTAACATACAGTAAACACCTACTATTTCTAAGTGTTTCACTCATCTCGAAGTCTCAGATAAGACATAATGACTTCCACTGGCATCCTATGCCATAGCTAGCTCAACTGGACAACTGAGAAAACGTATTTGCCCCAGAAGGAGTTTTAAAGGCCTTGCCACTGGGTATCTCTCACCACACATCTCTTTGGGATTTTTCAAGGTTACCACACATATTTTCTTCTCAGATGGAGTTTTTAAATTAAATTCACATAAGTATGCTTCTGACCACTCCCAACATAATACACCAGAATCTTTCATATTCTCCAAGAAAAAAAAATAGCATTTACATGAATCAGTTATACTGGTCATCCTAACCATGACCCTTTATCCTTGGGGAATCTAAGGTTCAGAGGTGTCAAGTCATTTGCGCAAGGCAACAAAGCTGGTGAGTTAGAGAAAGAGGATTTGGAAGTGGGGCCTTGGTGTCTATTGGAATGATTGAATGGGTTTTTTTTCTAAGTGTGACACTTAGTATCACACATCAAGCCAACCTTGCACTCTTGGGCAGGTCCCACTTGGTTTTGGCGTAAAATCCTTTTCCTGGGTTTCTTGATTTGATTCTCTGGTGTTCTGTTAGGACTTTCATGTCTGCACTAACAAGAGATTTGGGGCATTTGTGATATCTTTGTCTGGTTTGTCATCTGGGTGATACTGGCCTCTAGAGTGATTTGGGGATTCCTCCCCTTCAATGCCTACAAGACCTAGTGGAGGGTTCTTGGGATCCATTCTTTAGAGTATGTAGAACTTATTGTTGAGCTGTTCTACTTGGGAAGTTTGAAATTAGAAATTCCATCCTTTCATTTCTGACAGATTCTCTGTTTTCCTGAACACAGTTTTGGTAATTAACACAGCTACAGGAATGTGCCCACTTCCTCAAGGGCATCTACTGTTAACACAGTGGATGTCAGCGGACCCCGGTACTCCTCTCTCATTCTTTTTTACTAGGCACTGATGTCCCTTTTTTCATTTTATTTTAATCTTCAGAATCTTCTTTCTCTTTTTAGTTCATCCATTATTTTACCTGTTAATTTTAACTTATTTTTCTAGTCTTTATTTCTCTTCTATTTCTATTAACATCTTCTAGCTTTAGATTTTATTGCTCCTCTTCTTTCTAGTAATATTCTTCTTACATTCATGAGTTTGTGTGTGCTGTGGGTTTTTTTTTTTCATTGATTCCAAGGACTTTTTCATTTCTCTTACGATTTCTGCTTTGGCTCATTGACTATTTAGGAATGTATTGATTCTCTGTTTAATTCCATTTTAGTTGATGGCTCTGTTTTGCTTGATATCAACCCTCACAAGCTTACAAGACTATTTTTATGTTTGAATCTATTGTCTTTCAAGAAAACAGTCTATTGGCCCTTGAGAAGAATATGCACTCTGCTGTTATGTCCATGTCTTTAAGGTCAAGTTAGTTTACGGACTGATCAGATCTACATTCATGTGTATTTTCTGTAACTGCCTATTACTGAGAATGAGGTATTGCTGTCTCCAGCTTTAGTATTGCTGAATTGGTTTATTTCTCCTTTTGATTGCTTCAGTCTTTGCATCGTACATTCTGGAAGTCTGTTGTAGAAAACATGCATGTTCGTTGTGAAATTTTCTTGCTGTCTTAACCCTTTATTTGTCATTAGCAAAACGTTTTCTTAAATTCTATTTTACCTTACCATTTTTTAAAATTTTATGATGGCGTGAAAGTAATACACATTCAATAGAATATGGACATCGATTCCAGAATTAGAGGCCAGAAGAGAGCATCAGATCCCCTGGAACTAGAGTTACAGACAGTTGTCAACTGTCACATAGGTGCTGGGGATCCAACCCCTGTGTTCTGAAAGAGTAGCCAGTGCGCTTCACCATTGAGCCGTCTCTTCAGGCCCTGCTTGTGTTTTTTAATCTAAAGTATTTCTCCCATAGATAGCATGTAGGTGAATAATTTTTACGCATTCTACTAAATTTAGCCATTTATTTGGAGTGCCAATTCTGTTCAGTTTACTATAATTACTAACAGGGTAAGGTTCATGTCTGCCGTTTTTTCAATTTGCTTTACCTGTGCTGCATCTTGATCCTCTGAGGTGTTGAATATTCCCATATAACCTTCTTGTTTTCTTTTGACACACTCCCTTTTCTGGGTGTTGTTTTCTTAGTGCTTGCTCTGAGAGTTATAATTAATGCCTCAATTTACAATAGTCTAATTCATACTAATAGCAATTTAATATGACTACTATATAAACATTCTATTCCTATATAGTTCCCTTCTCTTCTTTATAATTTATGATATTATTTATGTTCAGTTATACTTTAATGCATTGTAGGTCAATTAACTCAAATTTACGAGCACTGCTTTGTGAAGTTTTCTTTAAAGCTGCACATAAAAAATAGAAAGAGCCTCTTTCATTTTGTCTGGTTTGGCTGTGGATTCAAGCTGCTGCTAGGGCCCTCTGTCCTAACTGTCAAGGTTCGCTTTAGTACTTCTTCGCAGACAGGACCTCTCCGTTTGTTTACCTGTATTGCCTTTGGGGATAATTTGCTCCTTCCCTTCATCTGAAGGATAACTTTACTGGAGAGAATTCCCACTTAGTCTTTTCTCTCGATACGTGGACTTGGTCCCTGTTGTCCTCTGACCTCCACAGTCTCTGGGGAATTCAGGTACTCCTCTGACAGAAAAGCCTCTGTGGACGCTGAGTTTCATGATGTTCTTACAATTTTCTTGTCAAAAAAATAAATAAGTGTTTCTTTGTCAGGCTGAGAAGATGCCTGGGGGATTAAGAACACTTGTTCTTACAGAAGACCAGGTTTTGGTTCCCAGCACCCACAGGGCAACTAATAACCAACTGTAACTCCAGTTCTAGGGGATTCAACACTTCTTGCAACATCCTCGGACTCCTGAACTCATGTGGTGCACAGATGTGTTCTCTCTCTCTCTCTCTCTCTCTCTCTCTCTCTCTCTCTCTCTCTCTCTCCCTCTCTCTCTCTCTCTGTGTCTGTGTGTGTGTCTGTGTGTCTGTGTGTTTGTGCACACACGTTTGACACGCACAAACTAAATATCTAAATATTTTCTAATATTTCCTCATCCATGACTCTAAACACTTTGATCAGGAACCATTTGAAAACAAACCCCTTTGAGTTTATCTAACTGTTCATGGAGCTTCTTGGATGTGTAATTTTCCATCAAATTTGAATTTAAAAATTTTTTCTGACCCTTCCTCTCTCTTTGTGCCTCTGGATGCAGGCATTTCAGGATATCTTGGATGAATAATTAGAAGACCACTGAACTAATTGAGCAAAGACATTAATGTTCGCATACAGGAAACTACAGGACCTTACAACATCATTTCAGGAAGGTAATAAACACGGAAACACTGGGAATGAGAGGCAAGAGGATCTCTTTGAGACAACATAGTGAGTTTCAGGCCAGACATGGCTATACAGCCAGACCATGCCTCAAACCAAACAAAACACCCAACTGCAACACACAACAGCAATAGCAAGTTTTGGAGAAGAGAAAAGATCTGATTTCCAGCGTTTGAGTTATAACGTTTTATTACTGTCTTTCTCCTTCGTTTTTTTTTTCAGGGTCTCTCTACATAACCCCGACTGTCCTGAAACTCAATATGTAGACCAAGTTGGCCTTGAACTCACAGAACTCAGGCCATCTGGAAAAAGAACAAGAACTCTTAACTCTCGAGTTGTCCCTCCAGTCACACATTTTGTGTGCACGTTGGGCATTCCTGCAGCTCTCTAGCAGACAGTTTACAAACCTACCTGCTTGCTCAGAGCCTCAGTGCCAAGGCTGCACATCCGGGGACTTCCTCGGCTGTTTCCTGGGTATGTGATCGTCTCTACACCCTGCATGACCTCTTGGAGTCTGAAGAATTTCCCAGGGCTTTTCAAAGCTCCCTCTGAACTTTTCAGTTCCTAGATTTCTCTTTTAAGTTTTTCTGGTTTATACACAGTTTGCCCCAACTGGGCTCTGCCGACCCTTGAGAAGCTACACTCAACAATGGCCTGACTGTTGGTGACAACTGTCCTAGAGGAATGAGCGGTTCACACTGGGAAGATCATCAAGCAGATAGATAAAGACCTCTTTGTGAGTGAGGTCTTCCAGGAACCCTTTGGGCCAGTCCCACAGCAGTGGGTCCCTGGTGATGTGAGGTTGAAGGAGTCCAACGTTCTTGCCTTGCTGATGGCTGCCAGGCTGCTGGTGCTCACTGTGGTTAAAGGCCGTTGGCTTTCCATATTACTACTGCAGAACTGGGGGGAGGAGTGTAATAGGACAGGTTTTTCATCCAAGTTCCAGCCATTTTTCCCTCAATAAGTTCTCCCCAGATTACAGATGCTGTTGTTTAGGGTTTTGGTTTTTTTTTTTTTTTTTTTTTTGAGCTTGAAAAACATAGTTCTGACCATTTTCCCCAGTGTTCTCATTGCTTTTTAGGAGGAACTGATTTGGTGAAGCCCTTACTCCTTATTTACTGGCATCCCCTCCCCCAGGGGCATTTTAATGTTTCTGTCCTATGATGGACTCAGTGGGAAAGTATGATTGCTTATGGTGGACCAAAAAGCACCAATGAGATCTTTGTTCCAAAGCCAGCAGTCTTCTGAGCCTATCCTGGACATGATACTTCGTTTTACTAGGACAAAATGCTTAAGACTGAATAAGTTATACAGAAGAGTGGTGTTCTGGCTAATGGCTCGAGCCCGTAATCAAGACCCCGCATCCGATAACAGTGATCCTTGCTGGCAGAGTCCCAGGGTTGTTCAGCACATCACTTGGGAAACCTATTAATCTGTCTTCCAGTCTCTTTCAATCTTCTTATAAACGTTCCAGTAATTTAAATCATAGAGTCCACCATAACGATCCTATCCAATGCCGATCACCTCCCAGAGGCCCCATCTCTAAACACTATAGTCAGATTAAATGCCTACCCTCTTAATAACTCACAATAGGGATCACATTTCAACACATGAAACTTGGGGACACGTGCTAACCATATGCAAACCTTAGCAACCCCATACTGAGGAGAGAGAGTTTCTTGTTCAACTATCTGTTGTCACTTGGACATACTGTTAGGTACTGCACTGGCAAGTACAAAGAGAACCTTCCAGAAAGCACTTTACAGAAGCACATCAGATCCTTTGCTGCGTAACTCCAAGACTGCTGGTAACCAGCTCCAACCAGTTCAGGTGGCAGCTGGTTTAAAAATACTCCTTCCCCTATTTGATGGCCGCCTATTCCTTGAGTATCCTTTTTATATGGGGTACCACATAGGGGCTCCTTTCTTAGATAAGGATATGACATCGCAAGCTGGTTTCGCGAGCCACCGGGGATAACACCAGGGCACCAAGATAGCCGAAAAGATGGATATTGGAGAAAAGGCAATAGGTTTGCATGAGCCTTCGAAGAACATTAGTCTTTACCAAAAAGAAAAAAAAAAAGCTGATAGAGGGAGAAGAAACGTGTTTGCTTTCTAGAGCTGTCAAAGGCTAAAGGCTGAGTGGTCTAGACAACAACATTTCTCAGTTCTGAAGACCCAAGGTCAAGGTCTCAGTGAGTTAGGTTTTTGCTAAAACCTCTCTCCTTGACTGACAGGCAGCCTTCCTTCTCCACCCCCAAATGACTTTTCTTCTGGGCACATGTTCCTGTTCTGTTCCTCTTTATTTAAAACTTGCAATGAAAGCAGCTTCAGGTTAAGGAAATGCTGGCTTGTGTAGAAGAAAATAAATCCTGAAATTGCAGCATCTTCACAAGCTAGAAGGGAAATTTTGCTCCTATCAAGTCCAGAACAGATACTCAAGGACCCAAATGCCTTCCAGATCATGACCACCCTTCACTGGAGTGTATGTTTGTATCTGTGTTGACATTCAGGTTGTGGTAGGATCATGGGTGAAGAAGTCATAGAATCCCCCCCCCATGACCTCTCCATGTTTGGCTCCTTAATGCTGAGGGGGTACCACATGGAGACTTTATGACAGCGGCTGACGGGTACCTAGGTGGCCCCCAGAACATAAAATCTGCTCAGTAAATGTCTGTTTAGTGAACTGATAGCTAGAGAAGGAGGAAGAAGGTAGAGAGAAAATCAGGAAAACATGCATGTATTTTTTGTTGTTATTTATTTATTTGTTTATTTATTATGTATACAATGTTCTGTTTGTGTGTATGCCTGCAGGCCAGAAGAGGGCACCAGACCTCATTAAAGATAGTTGTGAGCCACCATGTGGTTGCTGGGAATTGAACTCAGGACCTTTGGAAGAGTAGGCAATGCTCTTAACCACTGAGCCATCTCTCCAGCCCCACATGCATGTATTTTGATGCTCTTCGCCAACCTTTCTACCTTTACAACATGCTTGTTAAAAGTTACCTTCACTCAACACATACACAGCTCAATAAACATGAAGAAGTTGAGCTAGTACCTACCTAGAGCCTTCACCCCTATGGACTAGTACTCATGGTACTGAAGATACTCTGCATGATACCAAAGGAGAAAATTAATACAAATCTAGCTACAAACTTGTCGCTCTACAAGAATTACTTGCCTGCAAGATATGCTTGCTGGTGCAGTAGTGGCATGAGGCTTGTGGGAATAACCATCCAATATCTGATTTGATGGAATCCATACCCAGCCCTGTTTGGATGGTCAAAAATATGAGACTATGCCGAGTGGTGGTGGCGCACGCCTTTAATCCCAGCACTCGGGAGG
>NC_022015.1:26130469-26137517 GCF_000317375.1 Microtus ochrogaster | reverse complement strand
GATCTCTGTGAGTTCGAGGCCAGCCTGGTCTACAAAGGGAGTTCCAGGACAGGCTCCAAAGCTACAGAGAAACCCTGTCTCAAAAAACAAACAAAAGAAAAAGAAAAAAAGAAAGAAAGAATATGAGACTAGATAGGCCAAGAACATTTGAGGAAAACCAAATACTATTGTTCTACTAAGGAGCATATCAATAAAATGACTCCTAAGAATAATCTGTTATACTCATAGATCCATGCCTTGCTCATTGTCATCAGAGAAGCTTCCTCTTGCAGCAGATAAGAACAAATACAGAGACGCAAAGCCAGTGTGACGTGAGAGTGAGAGACCTTGGAACACTCAGCCCTAAAAGGAATGTCTCCATCATCTCCCTCCCCTCAGGACTCAGGGAACTCTGCAGAAAAGGAGGCAGAAGGGATGCAAGAGCTAGAGGGGATGGAGGGCGTCAAAGAACCAAGGCCTTCTAGACACACCAGGATTGATACACACATGAACTCACAGAGACCATGGCAGCATTCACAAGGCCTACATAAGTCTGTAACGGACGGGGTCCTAGAGCTGACAGAAGTGGACACATACCCCTATCCCTAACACAAACCTATCTCAATTTATAGCCACTTGCAAATGAGAAATTAGTTTTCTCCAAGGAAGTCTCACTTGGGAAATAAACCATACCTAGCAGTAAATGGCCAACACAAAATGAACTCAACAGCATTTTTGGAGGTTCTTTGTCTTATAATGTTAAGTCAGCACTTTTCTTTTAACCTTGTAGGATATATATATATATATATATGAGTCAGCAGTGAATTTGTATTCAGAAAATATTTTGAAATAGTGTACTATGATGTATATATTCATGTCTGTGTGTATGTGCTTACATGCCTGTGTGCACACTCATGCATGCATGCAAGTGCACACACACACATGTAAAAGCCAAACGATAATGTTGGTGTGTCTTCCTTGGCTGTTCTTCACCTTATTTTTTGAAGTAAGGTCTCTCATTGAACCCAAAGTTTACCAGTTCATCAAGGCTGGATGGCCAATGAGCCCCAGGAATCTGCTTGTCTGCTGGAGTTATAGGTATAAGTTACCACAACCAGCTTTTTAACCTGGGTGCTGGGGACCTGAACTCAGGTTCTCATGCTTGTGCGGCAGGGGTCTTACCAACTGATCTGCCTCCCCAGCTTCCACTATTTGAATACTATTCAATGTATTTCCCCCTCTCAGTGGTTCCTGGTTTGTCTTTTTTTTTTTTTTGAATTTCAAAATAAACTTTCTTAAAACGAACAAACAAAAACATACCCCAGCCATCATTTGCGGGCCAGCCTTACAGTATCAAGAGCCTGGTAGAAAGAGCTACAGGGGTCTCAAAGTTTATTCAATCAGTATAGCTGAAAGTGGGGGCTGGGAGGGGCTTGCAGGAATGCAGAGAAGAGAAAGAGGAAGGCAGAGGGTAAGGATGGAGAAAGAAGAAGAGGGAAGATGAAGGTCCTCTCCTGTCCTTGTCACTAGCATGGCATCTGGAGATCTAAAACTAGAGACTTCAAAATTGCTCCCTAGTAAAGCTTTGAAAGGAAAGGATCTTTAAAGAGAATCAGAGGAAAGTGGTAGTTAGGAGAGACAACCACGGGTAGAGAGAAGAAATGATTTCTCCAGTCATGTAGATGTTAAAATCCATCTCTGCTTGTCCTGAGTGGTTTACACAGGATAGATGAAGAGTCAAGACCTGTGTGGCACTCACACAGTGAGACTACAAGGTAAGACTGTAAGGGGTTGACAAGCCTAGTACTAACAAAAGGACAGGGATCCCCCCAAGGACCAGGATAGACTGAGATCCATTCTCCACCCCAGCAGCAGCATAGGGTAAGGTAGACCAGTTGGACGATGAAACACAACTAATGATTGACACCCTGGAAATGACATGGAGACAAGGGACTTATGAAATACTTAATGTCTTTGCATTGGCAAAGTGAAATATTCTGGTCTTGAGTAGAATTCAGGATTTGAAAATTAATAAACTACCAGTATCTATAAAGTGACCATCTTTGTGTGTCCTTGAGAGCTTCCAGTGTGGTCTGAACAGATATAAGGGACACCCGCATAGACACCCAAGAGCAACAGGTGCTGGTGTTTTAGAAGAAATCCTGCAGAGGGCACCAGGGTCTGGGAAGCCCCTCACTCCCATTCCAAAGACCACATTAGGAGAAAGTATCAGAAGATTCTAGAACACCCATGCAGCCTTATGAAACAGCAAACTCCAAGTGTCAAAGGTGCTACCCAGCTGTGCACAAGGGCAGCCAGCTTGGCTATAGCAGAGAAGGAGGCTGGGTGAGAAGCGTGGGCCAGGATTGGCCTGAGCCATTCCAAAGACCTTCCTTGACTCTCTCGGTGACAACAGGCAGTGCATTAGTGGGTTTGAATGGAGGATGAACTTGGGATCCAGAGGGAGACAGTGTCCAGGAGGTTTTATTTTCCCAGACATGACCTTAATTGATGAGGAATAAGGCAGGGGTTCCAAACTTTTGGCATCTCAGTACAACATAGTCACCGACAAAGTCCATGCCTGAGCATAAAGCTTCATATTTAGAGTAAGTTTATGATTTTGTACTAAGCCTACTTCGCGGCTGTCCTCATCTGAGAGCTCTGGGTTAGACACCCCTAGAAGACTGCACCCTCCTAAAAACTCACTGTGTTTTCATCTTCAGTGTTTGTATGAGGTCTCTCAAATTTATTACGATAAGGGAAAAGAATGTCTGACCTGACTGTCCTGTGAGGAAAAGGGAGCCACTATAATTTATCCCTTTTAGGGCACCAGAGCACACAAAGGAATGAAAAGATCTGCCCAGAATCACAGAATAGAGGAGTAGGGGAGAGTAGCCAGATGCTAGGCCCTGGGTTCCCAGGTCTGCAGCACTCACCTGGTGGGGTGGGAGGGCTAGAGTAGGGAGGACAGACTTGGGGACAGAAAGCTCTCCTCCCCACTTCTCCGATAAGGTATGTGAGGACAACCATCCCCAGGAGAGTGAGAAATAAAAACCAAACAGCCAAGAGGTGCTGCATGGATGGCAGCAGTATGTTAAATGACGGTAATGTTACCACGATGGAAAGTATTCTGTCACCATGACTCAACTTTTACAAGGCCAGTTGGGCACTCAGGGCCATCACCCTCCCTGACCACCTCCTGATGATGGAGCTCCTCAGTTCAGCATGTCATGTTGGGAGCTAGGCAAGGATGCTCTTCAGAGACGTTGAGCATCCTTAGCTAGATCTGCAGTGGAAGCCCGTGTACAGAACAACCTATGGCAGTGACTCTCTGATGGACATCTTCTCTCTACCCTAGCGGAGACAATAACAGGGGAAAATAGATAGCCACTGGTCTGTGACAGGTGCCCTCCTCTTCCATCCTCCCTGTCTCTCCCAAGGCTAACAAGCTAGTCTATACATCACAGGAAAATGGCAGCTGTGCATTTTTTTAACCTTTGTAAACTGCTGATCCCACCCCACCCGCCTCATACACACCCGCCACCCCACACTGACTCTTTGCTGCCTCCCTGTTCTCAAATAAGACCTGGCTGCCTCTTTTTCCCTTCCAGCTCGTCTCTGCCCTCGGCCAACTAATTTATTGATTGGTTCTCACCGAAAGCCAAATGAAGTTCTTTTTTATTGAGACAATTTCTCAAAGTCTGGAACTTGCAGGCGAGGGTGACTTCACCTCATGTTCTCTTTAATTAATGGAGAGCCACTCGTGGCACAACTCCACCAGCCCCCAGCCTGTGCACCTTGCATTTTAATTCCCTGGCTGTGTGCTTTGAGGCTTGGCCGGATGGTAGAGCCACCCGGAATTGCACTTCACTTGAGAAGTACAGGTTGAGCGAAAACCCTGTCCCTGACCTTGAGGAAGAGTCTATAGAATAAGGACACAAGCACTTGCTTAGCATGTGCAAGGCCCTGGGTTCTATATTCACCACACAAAGGGAGCATGGGATGGGCCGTGGACTCATGATCTCTTGGAGTACCAGGCAGAGCCTGCTGACATGGGTGCTGGGAGCTGAACTCGGGTCCTCTGCAAGAGCAGTATGTGTTCTTAACCATTAAAGCGTCTCTCGGAGCCCAGGGTCTGTTTTTGATGCAGCCTCTCTACCTCTTCCCCCTAGGATCTGTTCCCCCTCCCCAACTGGCAGTGTTTCCTCGTTGGTTTATCATGGCTGTGCTCCCAGGATCCAGCCATTTCGTTTGTCTCTTCAGCTTTCTCTAAACTGTGGTGAGAGCACATAGTTCATGAGCGGCTTCACCAAGTTGGAGAGAAAGACCTTGTGCAGATGACTTGACCCCAAGCTGGAAGTCTAGGACACTAGTATACTAGACCCTACTTCCTCCTGTCTCTGCCTCCACTCTTGGTTCCCCGCATTACAGATAAGAGTGTCTGTCATTCAGTGGTGGCCTGAGCTCCTCTGGTGGCAGCTCTTCCACCATCAAGTACACCACCACCTCCTCCAGCAGGAAGAGCTACCGGCACTGAAGTCCCTGTCGCCTGAGCTTGTCTGCTCCCCAGAGGCTCTGGAAGAACCCTGTCTATGCTCCGGTGCTGTCCCTGCTGCCTTCCTCCCTCTGCTCTCGGGCTAAGGCTGAGAAGCTGAGTCCTTGTTGCTCCCCTCTGTCCTCTCCCTCAGGTCCCCAATACTCATCTTCTCACTGTCATCCTCTGACCTCACATCACGAATCCCCCACGTTTGGTGCTGCAAGCTGTAGTTAGGTTTCCAGACTCTGCCTCCTGACTCTGTCCCTGAGGCTGCCTGAGAAAGGGTCTCTCTGCCCCTTTCCTTCTGGAAATTGTTGTCTGGGTCCTACTCACCTAAACAGGAGCTTCCAGTGGCCTGAGAAAACCCCAACTTCTATGTCATGAACCTCCCTGGCAGTAACTGTGATCACACATGTCAACATTCCTGTGATGTACGGAGTCTGTGCTCATGTGATGTTTCTCTGTTCTTTGCTTTCTTGTAATAAAGCTAAATAAAGCATATTTATAACATAAAAAAAAGAGTGTCTGTCATTAAAGCTGGTCTCACTCGAATAAGCCATATACATCCTTCAGTTCTGACTTCTTGCCCTCATGTTGTGCTCATGAGATTCACTCATATTTCATTCATTGCTATATAATATTCTATTACAGGAATAAAGTATGATGGGTACATCTATCTTAGTAATGGCAATTTGGTGTTTTCTAGGCTGGGACTGCTCCAAGTACTGATACTGTCAACACCCCGATCTCGTCTCTGATGGAGCTGTGTCCCTGTTGGCTGAACACCTGGGAGAGGAGCGGCTGCCCCTTAAAGCCAAGTCTGTGGATAGCTGCAGTGTGTGCCGCTTTATTTAGTTTCCACTTTTCATAACCAGTCTAACAAAACCTTAGTTACATCCACTCATCTTCTGTGATCCCTGCTGTGTTCAGTCCCTTGACAGAAGCTGTGTCACTCACTGATCACCGCAGCCCTGAAATGTCAGTTCTATTACAGCTCCTGTTTTACTGCCATGGAAACTGAGGCAGGCTGCAACCTCTCAGCTGAGGGTTTTCACGGGCCAGTCTGAGATACGTAAGTTAGACATTTAGCAAGGCTGGCTATCTAGTCAACAGATGGAGTTCCCCTGCTATTTGAAACAGTGGGATTTACTGTGGATATAAGGTTAGATTGCTGAGCATTAAGAAAATGACGTGAAGGCTTCCACATATATTTAAGTTGTTATGTACACTCAGATTGTGATGGTGGGTTTTATGTCTACAAAATGCAAAGTTACAGTATGAAATAAAAGAGATCATCCATCCACTCATTTATGTTTCAACAGCTGTTATTGAGCCCCATTCAGGACAAGACTCTTGAGATTGCCACAAGGCTCAGAAACACAACACAAATAAAATGGGGCAAAGATTACAAATAAACAAGAGGGTGAGATCACTTGTTGTTTCCTGGCTGCCCAGACCCAAAATAATCACACAGAAACTGTATTAGTTAAAACCTACAAGAGCTAGTTCCAGGACAGGCTCCAAAGCTACAGAGAAACCCTGTCTCAAAAGAAAAACAACAATAACACTGCTCAACCTATTGGTTTGGGCTTCTTATTAACTAACACTTACATCTTGAATTAGCCCATTTCTATTATTTTGCACTTTACCACGAGGCTTGTGGTTTACCAGCAAGGTTCCAGTTGGCTGCTCGAGTCTTTCTCCTTTGGTGGCTACATGGAGTCTCTTTGACTCCACCTACTCTCTCTCTCTGTCTCTCTGTCTCTCTCTCTCTGTCTCTCTCTGTCTCTCTCTCTCTCTCTCTCTCTCTCTCCATCTCTGTTCAGATTTTCCGCCTGGTTTTACTATATTAAGCCATTGGCTGAAAGCAGCTTCTTTATTAACCAATGGCAATAAAACATATTCACAGCATACAGAGGGGAATCCCACATCAAATGGAGTTTGAAAGCTTATATTCTTCAGTTTTCTCCAAACCCAACACAAAAACTGCAAAGCAGACTGACAGTTCCTATCCTAGGACCACACATGGAGAACTACCAGAACAAAGGAATAGGCTGGGAAAGGCTCTCCAGATGTGAGCAGCCTATAGTTTTCAAGGAAAGAGGTAAGTTCTCTAGATGGATGAAAAGAGGAGAGAATTCACAAACACAGCACAAAAAAAAAGAAAAGATCACAGTGAGAAAATGATCACTCACATGTGGTTCATGGTCGTAAGAAGGGAGGAGTTAGTGGAAACAAGATGTGTCAATCAATTCAGGAAAAAAAAAACCTCAATGCTGAGGATTCATGTTTCATTCTGTGAATACAAGAGATTGATGATGATAGTTGGAGTCAAGAAAAATGGACTGAGGAGAAAGACTGTGAAAAGATGAATCCAAGTCCCCAAGAGGAGAGGAAGCCATGTCCCCAGGAGGAAAGGAAGTTGTGTTCCTAGGAGGAAAGAAAGCCTTGTCCCCAGGAGAAGTAGAAGTCAAGTACCTGGAGAAAAGGAAGCAATGTCCCCAGGAGGAGAAGATGCCATGTCCCCAGGAA
>NC_022015.1:26086601-26130369 GCF_000317375.1 Microtus ochrogaster | reverse complement strand
AGAGGAAGCCAAGTTCCCAGGAGGAGAGTAAGTCAAGTCCCCAGGAGGAGAGGAAGTCAAGTCCCTGAAGGCAAAAGAACAGGACTATCAATGGGGTGGGGGGGATTTTAGGGTCCCTGAGGGCCAATGCAGCAAAAATGAAGGAAGAAGGTTTTCTTCTAGCTCCTTGAATAGAAATGGGGATGGCAGGGGCCAAGAGGATGAAAGAAATGCAAATAAGCCAGTCATAGCCTACCATCAGCAGCTCCATAAGCTGCTAACAGCTCCCTAGGGTGGGATTTTCAGCCCCACTAGAGTTATGGGTGCCTAGAGGTAAGTCCATGCCCTTGGCAGAAACCATACTCATTCTGCTGAGCCTTGTGCCCAGTCTGGGGAGCCTCCATGAAAAGGCTTCCTGTCTGCCAGAGCCAAATGCAGAACTGGTCTGTAGAAGCTCATTCAGTTTTCTCAATGAAAGGAAGAATGGAAGCATTTCGTTTATCTTATTTGTGGGTGCAAGCTTGTGTGTGCATTTATATATGTGGGTGCAGGCACACATGTGCCACAGCTCCTATGTGGAGGTCAGAGGTTAACCTCCATGTCAGTACCTGCCTTCCACTTTAAGACAGGGTCTCTTTATTGTTCACTGCTGCAGATGCCAGGCAGGCTAGTCTGCCAATTTCCACTGATTCTCCGATTTCCTCCTCCCCTCCCACCCCCAAAAGAGCACCAGAACTACAGATGCCTACTACCTTACCTGGCTTTATGTGAGATCTGGGGATTTGAATGTAGGTCCTTACTCTTATGCAGTAAATGCTTTACCCAGTGAATCATCTCCCCGAACCACATGAAGACATCTCAAGTAGAAGTTCTCAGGAGCTTGTGGTCACTACTAGGGAATGATGTGTCTTTCTCTAGTGCACATTAGCCTATCTGTGAACTTTGAGCAACAAACACTCTGTCTCACAGCCTAGCTAATGAATACACGTATCTCGGCGTGTAAGGAGCAAACCGTTAGTGCCAAATGGTTTTTGTGTTTGTCTTATTTATTCTAAATAAGTACCATGGGACTTCCGAGCAGAATGAAGTTCCCCTTATTTGAATGTTAGTATCCTCCTCTCTATTATTTCCTCCAATTATGGTGTGTAATCCTGTGGCATCTGCATTTGCTAATGTCTGTGAGATGGCCTGAGGATGAACGGCTTCAGCAATCACGCTTGTTATTTCCTAAAAGAAACTGAGAAAAGTGATATATGGAATAAGGATCACACAGAGAACTGTGGGTCATTTTGTTGGTTTTGTTTTAGTGGTTCGTGTGTGTGTGTGTGTGTGTGTGTGTTTGCACGCATGCGCGCACACACATGTATGTAAAGGCCAGAGATTAACCTTGAGTGTTAGTCCACAAAAGCTTTCCATCCACCTTGCTTTCTGAGTTAGGAGCTCTCGCTGGGACCTGGAGCTTGCTGCTTAAACTAGGCTGGCTGGCCAGATTGGTCTAGGGATCTTCCTGTCTCCTTCTACTCAGCTCTTATATGACAGGTGCCTGGCTTTTTTACATAGGTTTTGGGAAATCAACTTGGGTCTTATGGCTTAAGCAATAAACACTTTACTGACTGGGTCATCTCCCAAGCTTTCTTTTATTCCTTTTTGCAAAAATCTATTTTCCAACAAGAGGGGGAAGATAGCAATAACAGGTTGAGAGGAATACATGGTTCCTCTGACAGCCCAAAGTGTGACAGAGTTCCGCAGAAAACTGACAGGCCAGAGAGCAATTGGGACGGAGCTGTAAAGCTTGTCCCCAAAAGCCCACACACATTCCTGCCGAGGCCTACCATTTAGAAACCATGAGATCCAATACGTATATCTATATATACAGTAATCAACTGTCATTAAACAGTGTAATAGTAGTGGTTCAGAAGGAATAGCATCAACAGCCCACAAATGTCTACCTAATTCCCCTCTGTGGGAAATAACAAGAAACGCATCCTGCAATGTTACTGCTTAACCCATATCCACCAGTCTATCTTATCACAGCAGGAAAAGCTTCAGACAGCCTTCTTCGCTTGTGAAATCTGCAGTTCAGCCTGACTTGTCCATTACAAATAACTGAATTAAATTTACAAGATAAAATATAATCACTTTGCAGCCCTATCTGCACAATTGGCCCATTGTAGAGTCTACACAAGCACAGCTTTTCAGCAAAGTTGTTCAGGCTCGTGGAATTCCTCAAGGATACCCATTAACCTCCCCGCAGCTCAGCCTTCATGCACCTTCATGCACAAACAGTGCTATCTGCTATTTATACTGTGTAGATTGTAACAATTGACCTAAACAGTTGTACTCCAAGTAAAACTCTATGCATTGGGGTATTGCACAGAAGACAATCTGGTGGTGGTGGTGGTGATGATGGTTGTCGTCATGGTGGTGATGAGGCATAGACCCACACGAGAAATGTTGAAAAGAGCTTTGCCCATGAGAGGAAAGATGGCATACATGAACACAAAGAGGAGAACCAATCAGAAGCTCTGAGCAAACAAAGCTGCACAGGGAAAGTCCTGATACAACTAGAAGCCAAGAAACCATCCTCATTGAAAAGCCTTGGGGTAGTGACATTGGAAACTCAATCTCAAAGCACCACAACACGTGTCCTCATTAGGTTTCTACACGTGATAAAGAGCATGACTGAAACCGGCTTGGGAAAGAAGAAAGGATTCATTTCCTGAAGGGAAGTCAAGGTAGGAAGTCAGAGCAGGAACCTGGAGGCAGGAACTGAAGCAAAAACCACGGAGGAGTGCTTCTTATTGCTTCTCCCCCTATGGCTTGTTAAGACTGCTTTCTTGCCAGGTGATGGTGCACGCCTTTAATCCCAGCACTTGGGAAGCAGAGACAGGTGGACCTCTGTGAGTTCAAAGCCAGCCTGGTCAACAGCATGAGTTCCAGGGCAGCCAGGACTACACACACACACACACACACACACACACACACACAGAGAGAGAGAGAGAGAGAGAGAGAGAGAGAGAGAGAGAGAGAGAGAGAGAGAGAGACTACTTTCTTTTTCATTCTTTTATTTTATTTATTTTATTTTATATTTTTTGGGGGGGAGGTTGAAACAGGATTTCTCTGTGTAGTTTTGGAGCCTGTCCTGGCACTAGCTCTTGTAGACCAGGCTGGCCTCGAACTCACAGAGATCAGCCTGTCTCTGCTTCCTGAGTGCTGGGATTAAAGGTGTGCACCACTACCTCCCGGCAAGACTGCTTTCTTATACTCACCACAGGACCACCTGCCCGGGCTGATTCCACCCACACTGAGCAGGGCTCTCTCACATCAACAATCAGTCAAGAAAATGCCCTAGGCACTTGCCCACAAACCAACCTGATAGAGACATTTTCTCAACTGAAGTTTCTCGTCCCAGGTGACCCTTGTTTGTGTCAAATTAAGAGTCATGCTAGTGTGAAAGGGTTCTATTGGTTGAAATTGGTTTTATCAATCTATTGTCGAAGAATTAAGACTTTCATGTTAAGTGCATATTTGTACATCTTGACTTTGGAGGTGGCACTGTTTAAAGGTTCCTAAGTAGGAAGGATGTGTTGAGTAAGACTCCGTGAGTGACTGAGCTAGAGCTTTGAAGGCAGAGGGTACCAGGAGAAGCACCCCTTGGGTTAACACCTATAGGAGTAAGGGGCAACTTTGAGCAAAGAAAAGGATATAGTGACATCTAAGGATTCTGCAGATCCTTAGCATACCTGTGGGATACTCTAAAGCTGAGACAGTCCCTCAAAGTTATTTCATTTGAGATCAGGGGCCAGATATTTGACCTTCCACAGTGACTAGTCATTGGGTATGACAGACCACCTCTAAGACAGAGTAGACTCCGGATCAACACTGTGACCTCTGACCAAGACTAATCCTGAGTGGAGAAAAGTAGCCGACTCACCCTGTAGCTGGGGCAAAATGCCTTGACCTTAGAAGAAATCCGGGTGTCAAATCTCATGTCCGCTGTACTCTGTCACTTGAATTGCTTGTTTGCATTTTCCTCTTAGAATATCTGGAATTGTGTCTACTACCTACTGTTAGTAACCACCTTGTGTGGGTGGGTGGGTGAATGGACAGGTGGGTGGATGGACTAAAATGTCAAAATAGAAAAGTTGGCATCACTCCCATGTGACCGTCTATCCCCAAGAGTCTTCACGTCAATGAGGATAGAAAGGCTGGAAGATAAATCTTCCTTGGTTTACTTGGCATCAAGAAAATCACACAGATTTAAGGAGTAGAGAAGAGTCCTTATGTATAACAAGCTGGGTATTTCTCAATCTAGAAAAACTAGAGCATGCCTGCTGACTTAGGGGTTTTTTATTCCTGTGAAGAGACACCATGACCACAACAACTCTTATAAAGAAAACATAATTGGGATGGCTCATTTACAATTTCAGAAGTTCAGTCCATTATCATCATGACGGGAGCATGGTGATAGGTAGGCAGACGTGGTCCTGGAGCTGAGAGTGCTACATCTCGCAGGCAACAGGAAGTTGACTGCAACACTGAGCAGTATCTTGAGCATAGGAAACCTCAAAGCCCACCCCCACAGTGACACATTTCCTCTAACGAGGCCATACTCACTCCAACAAAGCCACACCTCCTAATAGTACCACTCCCTATAAAATTATGGGGGTCAATTACATTCAAACTATCACACCTGCCCATGCTTTTTATTGGCTGGACCCAACAAGAGGATGATGGAGGCAACAAAGTCTACCACGGCAGAAAGGGAAAAGGATGGAGGATGGATGACGGATGGTACAAGATCATCATCACACTGGTATGGTGTGTCTCCCAGCTGAACCGTAAGTCAGAAGAGCACAAAGGTGTAGAGACCTTTGCCTATGTTCACTGATTTAAGACCAAGGGCTATGTGCAATACAGGGTAATCTCAGTAAAACATCTGTCAAATAAGTAAATGGCTTTTTGCCTGAACCAACTGATGCACAAACATTGTCTGAGGCTAGCAAAGGTCAGCAGGTAGCAAAGCCGCCTCTGTTCACTTGGTCCTCTGTCCTCTGTTGTGGCTTTTACACAGTAGCAGCTGTTGCATAAGTGCCTAGGAGAATGCACAACTCCCAAAGCTGCAAATATTTACTCTTTGGTCCTTTTCCAAAGAAGCTAGCCATGCACTGCTGTAGAGAGACAGCCAAAGTTTACATCACTCAGATGGTTGGCCAGAGAGTCTGAGAGACATAAGGAGTCAGCCAATCACAAGAGCTGAGTGGACTACAGTGAGAGACAGTCTCTGAACTCAGGATTCTGTTAAGTGAATGACCTCTACAAACAACCCAAATGACCCTGAAAGGACATCTTTAGATGTCAGAGGAAACTCAGCACCCATGTACTGCATCCATAGCTACAAACAGTGGTACCTAGTCCTGAAGCTTCACCCAAGCTGTTTCCAGAGATCATAGCTCACTAATCATGGAGACTTTAATAGGTTAAAGAGTAGCGAGAGCCCCAGCACAGTTCTGTCAAAAAGAAGTCTCCATTTTCCAGACTTTCTGAGCACAGAGAATGAAGAGGGGCAGCCATGTTCCAGATGCCCCTTGCTCACCAGGACCTTCACCTTACAGAATCCTTCTTTTGGGGGTCTTGAAATTTGGAATTTTCTGCAGTACTGGAAATGGGACTCGGGGCCTTATGCATGCTAAGAAAGCAGTCTAATGACCTCTGCCTCAGCCTCCTAAGTAGCTGGGATGGAAGATTTGTACCACCAAGTCCTGCTCCATCTTGGTTTGAACTCTAACCTGAACCCCCTTTCCCTTCATGCTGCACTTGGAACCACAGACACGTGCTAAGCACCGAACCTTTGGGGGACATGAAAAGTATGTGGTTTGTATTTGCCCAATGTCCTCACTGTAGCAGGGAGAGGTGGGATCCTGCCCACAGTTCAAGCCACTGAAGCCCCTTGGGCTAAGTCTGCTCCTGGAGTCCTCCCTTCCCTGCTGGCCCCTGATGGCTCTCCCTGCTGGCTTCCCTTCTGCTTTCTCTCTTCCAGAGGTCCCCTCCTGCTCTAACCTCCAACCTCATGGGGCAGTTCACTCCACAGAACCTACCAGAACAACCACAGACACGCGACAGGCTAAAACTATACGCTCATGGTAACACAGTTTTGCACCTATTAAGCTGACTTCATGGACACCTACAAGAGCCAGTTGCTCCAATGTGGGTCTCTGTCTCCTTTCATCGCCTGATGAAGGTTAATATTCAGGAGGATGCCTATATGTTTTTCTTTGGGTTCTCCTTATTTAGCTTCTCTAGGATCACTAATTATAGGCTCAATGTCCTTTGTTTATGGCTAGAAACCAAATATGAGTGAATACATCCCATGTTCCTCTTTTTGGGTCTGGCTTACCTCACTCAGGATAGTGTTTTCTATTTCCATCCATTTGCATGCAAAATTCAAGAAGTCCTTGTATTTTACTGCTGAGTAGTACTCTAATATGTATATATTCCATACTTTCTTCATCCATTGTTCCATTGAAGAGCATCTAGGTTGTACTGAGAACTCAAGAACAATGGCAATGGATTTCTGATCCTACTGCACATACTGGCTTTGTGGGAGCCTAGGCAGTTTGGATGCTCACCTTACTAGACCTGGATGGAGGTGGGGGTTCCTTGGACTTCCCGCAGGGCAGGGAACCCTGATTGCTCTTTGGGCTGACGAGGGAGGGGGACTTGATTGGGGGAGGGGGGGAATTGGGTGGTGGGGAAGAGACAGAAATCTTTAATAAATAAATAAATTTATAAAAACAAAAAAAGCCAGTTGCAAACAGGAGTCTTGCAACCAGAGTGCAGAACTGAGTCTTGACTCCAGAGCAAGGCTTTGCACTGGCTGCACACTTTATCCGCCCCTCCCGGTAACTCTTCATTAGGGTGAATGGAATATTCCCTAATGCCCTGCTCTATTCATGGACCGGGGAATCCCACACACTGTACTGTGTACATTGTATTACTGCTAACCTGCAGTGGATGAGAACGTTTTGTACGCTCAGCTTATTATTGGATGTTTCCTCACATTGCCAAATGTAGCAGAAGTAGCATTATTAATATTTCATTCGGGAGTGTAGAGGACTCATTCTCCACACGGAGGTGAAACAGATGAACCGGCTCAAAGACGCACGTGGGCAAACTCCGGCGGCTTTACCATGACCTCAGCAGGTCCTGCTTGCATCCCTGTTTTGATTGCCTCCGAAGAATAAATTGCATGAAGGGTGTCTCCAGCACTGCAGGGCTGTCTGCTGTCGAGAGGGCTAGAAGATGGTTATAATGACGCTAAAAGGCTTACATAATAAAAACATCTTCTCGTGTCTGTAGGTAAAATAAGCAGATAACATGGTGCTTAAATTAAATCCAACCTCTCCCCCACAGAATTGGCAGCATGCAGATGAGGCAGGCACCACAACACCACCCAGGAAAATTGGAGAATCTGCAACAGCTGCCTCCTTCCAGGCACCCTGGTCATTTGTCCATCCTTCAAAAAGCAAGAGCTGAGATGGTGGGACTGTGGCTGGAGAAACGCCAGGCCATCCACGCTCAGCTGGCACCCAAGCTTGCGAGAAGGCCACGGAATTGCTAGTCAGTATTAATTCCCACCCGATCGCCAGCTCCACCCAGCATCTTCTGCCAGTGCAAGAAAATAGATTGTCTTGCACAAATGCGTCTCTCACAGGAGAATATGGTCAGTCAGTCCAGATTCCATTTCAGCAGTAACTGAGGAAATTGATATGATAATTCTGGTGCCATTTTGGAAAAAAAAATTTAGCAAATGAAGGCCTCGTTGAAACATAAGCAAAATTGCTTTTTGTAAGCTACCACGGCAGTGTGGGATCAGGAAATAAAAAACATAAGAAAAAAGCATAGGAACTATAATTGCCAGCCCAGGTCATCCTTATCAGCCTGGGAGGCTTAGGTTTGAGCCCTTCCTAAAGTGTTGTTTTTTTTTTCAATGCTGAGGTGCTGGCCTTGGAGTCAAGGGTTTGCTCACTCACTCAAGATAAGAAATGAGTGTCTCTAGTTCGGAAACACAGGTAGTGGTATCTTTCTGCTTTGGAGTTATTGGTTTTCGGTTCTGAATGTATGACCAACAGGATCTCAAGGGAGGTCTGGCTTTAAAACGAGCTCTTGCAATGTCAGCTCGGTGGAACGCATGTGTATGTGCGTGTGTGTCTGCATGTGTATGTGCGTGCACGTGCGCATGTGTACTAGCGCGAGGGTACATGCACACGCCTGCACATACATCTGAAAACTAGAGGACTCCCTTGGATGCAGTTCTTTTCAGAATCTGTCTACTTGGTTTTTGTTTTGTTTTTCCGAAACAGGGTCTTTTCACTGGCCTACAGTTGGCCAAGTTGGCTAAGCCAGCTGGCCAGAGTTGCACGGATCCACCTGTGTCTGTCTCTCCAGCACTCGTGGGGAGTGCACTCGTGGAGTGCTGGAGACGTGGAGTGCATTCTTCCACTCCCGGCTTTGTGACGTGGATTCCGGGCATCAGATTCAGATTCCAACGCTTGCAAAGCAAGTGCTTTCCTGAGATGCTTCCCGGGGCCTTAATGCTCTTTTCGTGCTCATCACAAAGAAAAACAAGAGAACTGAAAAGAAGTGAGCCTGTTTCAGTTTCACGGAGCACAGGACAGAAAGCCTGGCTTCCTCTTCAGTGTTCTAGTTTATAGACAGTTTGCTGCCATAGTGCTGTTGAGATTTAAGCCCCTCACAGTAGGAGGCCCGTTTCCATGGCTCAGAGGAAGTGTCTAGGAGCAGTGACATTAGCGGGAAGTCAGACCTCGGGCTTGGGGGGACGTTATGACGTGGAACCCTGGAAGTTCACTGAACACGTCCTTTTCTGGCCAAACTTCTCTCCGACAACACAGCAGAATTGCTTGGTTCCTGGGGGAAGCCCCCTCACTGACCACTGAGGGTCTTTTGAAGACATTCGTTACAGGATATGCCCACTTGCCCAAGGAAGTGCACACGTGAAGCCCAGGTTTGATTCTGAAGCAAGACTCAGAGGGAACCAAGAGCGACTCTCTGGAAAGCACCTTCCCTGCCAAAGCAGTCCTGCGGCAGCCCCCTGGCACTTCAGATACCTGTGTCCAGATGGACACTTTGACCTTGGCCATAGATGCCCAGGACCTCTTTTGTCCATGCTGAGCCTGGCCTTATCTAGAATGCCTCGGAATAGCGGGAGGGGGCAGCCATCTGCTGTGGGAGGGGTTGGCTGTGGGTCCTCTCAGGAGACAGGTGGCCAGCAGCAGGGAGACCCACTAGGTTGAACTAATCTGAGGCCAGGCTGACTGAAGCTCACAGCAAGGCTACGACAGGTGCAGAGGGTGGAGAGGTGGCAGCACGGAACTGGGTCACTCTCAGTGTGGTCCTCGGTGAAGTTTTTCAACCACAGACTTGACAGGAAAAGTCAGCACCCCAGGAGGCAGAGAGAGGACCAGGGGCTTCATGTAGAAAGGGGGGTGAGGGAGTCATGTAGAGAAGATACATGTGTGTACCCGGATCACTGGGCTCAACCTCCTGGGTCTAAGAAATGGGTGTCAACCCCAGAGGTTTCTTCTGAGAAGTAGCTGTAGTTTTGTATAACGTAAAGTGAGCTCTGGGGCTGAGGACATTAGGAACAGGGAGTGTGGCTGTATTTTCCATCTCTGGTCTTTAGGGTGACCTGAGTCACTGAGGAGGTCTCCAGGATAGCTTGACATGAAAAACCATGGGTAGGCAGACTCAGTTGCCGGACCCATTCTCTCTCGATCTCAGAGAAGCCACTGATCCCTGCAGGCCACATCTGCTTGTCTATAAAGTGAAGGGGACAAACCAGTAAGCATCTGTCCCTTGGCTTCCAGGGGGAAGAGTGAAGACATGGAACCTGGCCTTGCGCTGTAGCTGACACACACAGTGACCACACAGAGGACATGCCCTGGACAGCAGGAACTGGTTATTTCACCCCCTGGATTCTGACCCAGCTTTACTGCCTCCCACCTTCTCCCACCCCCAGCAAGAAATCTATAGGCAAAGCCTCAGAGTTTGTACTGCCTGCATTAGAAGTTCAGACATGAACTTACCTCCACACTCTACACAGAGAAAGGGAATGCACTCAGCAAAACTGACCATGCTAGCAGAAAGGGAGGCAAATGTTTAGCCTGAGGTCGAAGGCCAGTCCTTCTGAAAATGCCCAGTTATATTTTTCCACAGACAACCATGGGTTAAATGTAGAGAATCAGATTGGCATGGGTCCAGCCCGAGTGTCCACCTGGTCCCCTTCCTGAGACCTGGAGCACTTGACAGCAAGGTCATGCGAGGAGCTTTGGACACAAGTGTGTCAACAGCTCTGCTGAGCCGACCCCATATTGACCTTGAACGAGTCCGGCTCTGTAGCCATCCGCAGAAGGGGGTGATGGAGCACGACTCTTCAGGATAGTCTATTTAAGGGCAATGGCGCTGCACTTGCAGGTTCCAGGGGCCTTCATTAACTAGCCATTACTGGGGAAAACAGCACTGCCCTGCCTATGGACCAAATCTGAAAGGCTTTTGAGGTAGGAGGTAGAGAGGCTTTTATGAACAACCTTCAGGTTTGAGTCTTCCAAAAGGGATGAGGAAAGGATAACAGGGCAAGTCTCCGAAGCAAAATGTCGAAATGAGCATACTGTGGCTACTCTTTCTCCCCCGACCCCGTCTCTGTTCATTCCTCCATGGTCTGTGCTGACGTGTTGTGCTAGCATGTTCCTTCTCCGGGCCGCTCAGCCAACACTTAATGAATGCCTGACAGGAGCCAAGAAATCTGACGGTGAGGGAGGACAGACAATACTGGTCTGAATAGTGTATTCTAACGAGAGACACGTCGTCTACAGAGGGACATTTTAACTGTGGACTGTGCATGAAGAGGAGCTTTCTGAAGGGAAAGAGGGTGTGGACGGAGAGATCAGTGTGAGAATGGAAGGACAGCCTGGAAGGTTAGGAAAAGTTCATCTCAGAGGCCCGTTGAGCCAAGCCCTGTATTCTGAGGTGGGCTGAGGAGGACTAAGGAGTGCTAGACACTGCAAGAGACAGAGTCCAAAAAAGGCAGGACCAGACAGAGTCAGGCTTTGTGCCTTGGAAAAGGTTGTGTGGAGAAAACACATTTGCTCTTAGGTTCACCCTGAGGAGTTAAGTGAAACCAAAGCTTATTCCATCCGTTTGGAAGCACATTGTGAGCACAGAATACCAGGCAATAACAGCTCTGGGGCTGACAGGTATTTGGTATTGACTAATTTTATTGAATAGAAATTATTCCCTTGGTGTCTTAGAGAGAAATAACGTTGTGGCTTTGCTCTCTCCTAGAACACTGATGTCTTGGAAATGTCAGTTCCCCAGGAGTAAACAGCCAAGATAAAGACGGTAGGGTGACATCTCAATACCACTCCTCAGACTCAAACCAGATGTCTGCATCCCACATCCGTCCAGATGTGGCAGTCGGTCCCCGTCACTCACCCTCTTCTCCATTACAGTCATCACCCATGGCTGGGTGCCTTCACCACCTACATGCTCCATCCGGTTTCCTCCTCGCCACCCCTCTCCTGTCTCAGACCCACAGGTCTTCATCTGTCTTGACTGTGCGCTGACATGGCTGACTCTAGACACAGATCTTTTTAATATCGTATGAGTTGGGTTTAAGGAAGAGAACAGGAGTGGAAAGTGGTACGACAGTGTCAGAGACCCAAAGACAACGACTGTGTCAAACACAGGGCTGGCAGGATGCAAGATGTGATCTGGATTTTGGATGTATGTGTGGTGGTTCCAGGAATAGGAATTACTAATTTACTGGATGACATACATGAGCGGAAGAAAAGAGAGTCAGCAAATTCTCCATGGTCAGATCATCACATGGGTAGTGCTACCATCACATGCTCAAGACTTGACAGGCTTGAACAACCAACCTGCCAATGCTTGTAGGATGCCGTCTTCAGGGTTTTCCAGATCCTAATATATGGGCCTTCGAAATCCTCAGTTCTCTCTGTCGGAAGCATGCTGCATAAAACAGGCTATGTCAGAATCCAGTTAGCCAGAGAGGAAAGCTGTGGTTCAAGGCCCTGCAAGAAGATACTTGCAAAGGCTCTAAATAGTCACAAATCAAGTCCAGTAATAGATACAAAGGAGAAAACACCATTATGAAGCAGCTTATTCTAAGAATGCAAAGTTGGTTTAGTGTTCTAAATTTAATCAGGGTAATGTGCCGCATTATCAAATTATACCATCATCTCAACAGAGGCAGAAAACGCATTTAATAAAATTCAATACCCATCCACAAAAATAGGCATAACAGAACTTCTTTAATGAGCATCAACCAAAACGAAGTCTGTGGCTGCCAATTTTGTTTTTATTTTCTCTATTAAGCTTTCCCCTTGCTTTATTGCCCTGGTGTCAGACCTCTCTTTCAGCGCTAAATAATAGGAGGAGGAGGCCATCTTGCCTCATTTCCAAGCGAGCAGGAAAGAAGCACAACCTCCTCCCCACCTAAGTTACACTGGTTCTGTTTCAGTCAACAGTGGACCTCACGGAAGACTTTGCCGCCAGAAGATGACATCACCTGGTGAGTGGCATCTTTGTCATCTCAGTTTGGGTCAGTACACTCCAGGAAGTTCACATGTGATCGCAATGAGTGAGAATGCGTTCTCATAGCATGTCTCTGTGTTAAGGGACACATGACTGAACGTCATGACATCTATTCATGACTAAAATTAGGACTGATATGAACAAGGGCCACTGAAGACATAGAGCAAGTGGAGCCCTCCCCCATATACTGCTGGAAGGGAAGAAATGGAGACCACTTTTATTTCCCAGCCACCCAGACCTGAATAATCACACAGAAACTACATTAATTACTCCAGTGCTTGGCTGATGACTCAGGCATATTTCTATCTAGCTCTTACATCTTAAATTAACCCCTTTCTATTATTTTATATTTTACCACAAGCTCGTAGTTTGTTACCTCTTGTTTCTTGGCAGCTACATGTTGTCTCCCTGACTCCGCCTTCTTTCCTACTCTATCTCTGTTTGGAATTCCCACCTTGCTATATTCTGCCTTGCCATATGCCAAAGCAGCTTCTTCATTAGCCAATGGTAATAAAACATTTATAGATTACAGAAGGAAAGCCCACATCAGAAGGGCCTTGCAAATAACATCTGTACCTGAACATATCCACACTCTAGGTCCCCATAGCCTCCTCTCCCTTAGTGGAAAGGCATACAATATCTTCCTTAAAGTTTATGCAAATGCTTATGGCAGTGATATTTTAGTAGCCCAAACTGGAAACAACTTGGTAGTAAGATTATCAAACTAACTATGCAAATTGCCATAATGTAATGGGACTCAGAAATATAGACATTAAAAGATTGCTGTCCATACAGCAAACACAAAATAAATACATAACCAATAATATTAATCACATAACCCATTAGTTGGTTTATCAGATAAAGGAAAAATTCAAGGGCAAATGATCTTAGAAAGTAAAAGCAAAGCTGGTGAGTTTCCTGACCAATGAGAGGAAGTGGCTGACACTGGTGGTCTAGAACCCAGGACCAGGAAAACCAACAGCTTCATTGTAAGTCCCTCAGTCTGTTCTAGACACCGTTGATTGCAACACAAAGCAACTGACAGCAGTATGTAGTTAGACAGACACCTCTGACTTTCAGGGAAACTTTGTTTATGAAAGCCTCACAAACATGGCTGCCTAAACATGACATGATCAAGAAAAGCTCCAATAGACATGCTAACACATAGGACAGAGAGCCCACAAAGGCCTATACTAAGAACTACAGGCAACTAAAATTGCTGAGAGCTGAAGAAATAGTCTTCCCCATAGAAGAGCACAGCAATCAGTTATCCAGTACCAAATAATGGGCCCTGAAACACACACATATAAGTAACATTATATGGGCAAAGCAGGTTATCCTTACATATTTAGGGGTAAATGTATATGTAACAACAATTAAGGAGAAAGGGGTCATAGGTTCAAAAAAGTGTTAGGTATGTAAGAAAGATTGGGAAGAGGAAGGGAAAGTAGGAGATGCAATTATAATCTCAAAAAATAAATGATAATTAAAAATTTATTTCTGAGCAGTAAAATTTGTTTATAATGTGTTCACCTGCCATGAACAATTGTTTGCTTTATCTTTCTTCAATGGGGGGAAAAATGTAAAACCTAATCCTTGGCTCAAGGGCTATTAAAAAAAAAAAAAAAGCTGGGCCATAATCCGTGTTGCTCTGTGGCTTGTGGCTCATCTGTCCGAGTCCTGAAGACCTAGCACAGGAGACCCTGCATCATTTGCAGCAGAGACAAGCAGTGAGACAATCAGCAGAAATGAGGGATCCGATGCAATGGAGGCAGATCCTGGGATACAGCAGATGAGAAGAGTCAGCGGACGGGCGAGCCAAGACATGAGGATTCAGACTCAGTGCCCGACAGGTCCCCAGGGGTGTCTGGACACAAGCCCACACCTAGATATCTCTGCTGACATTGTAAAACTCCAGAGATAACGGGCAAGTTCCTAATTGCTCTCCTGAGAACAAAGCACTTTATGTGGCTAGACTCGAGAGTCAAATTTGACTCAGACTTCTCCTTGGACACCCAAGTAAGAGAAGTCCCAGAGAGCACCTCAGGTTCCCCAGAGATGTGCCACATCTCGACACAGATAAAGCCCTGGGGAGATGAGCAAGAACACAGGAGACACCTTTGGGTATGCCAGGAGGAGCCTGAGAAAGCTCGCTAGGACCAAGATGAGCTGTTTCCGACATGCACCATGGTGATGATGATAAGACAGGGCTCGGGTCAACCCTAACACCACCTCACCACACACACCTTACAGTCAAACCGATTTTCTCCACACAAGATGACACTGTGCTTCAGAAAGGCAATGAACACTGCTAAATACTAATTCATCCAAACCATTCACCCGTTGTCTTTGCCGGCAGAGTGGGCGTGTGATGAAACTCAGCTGACGAAGTATTGGGTGAAACTTCTAGAAGGTGCCTGGACAAGGTTTTCCTTGGTGATAAAAGAAATCCCTAAGAGAAAAGGGTTCTTTCCTCTTTACAATCACGTCATCCCTGAATCCCAAGAAGCCAGGAGCCGGGGCACCCACCTACAGCCTTGGGGAGGAGCTGAAGGATAGCTGCCAGCATGCAGATGGTGGAAAACCAGAGCACCTGGGAGGGGGGGAGGGGGTGATAGCATCTGAGCGTCCTCATTAACCCTCCTCTGAACCAGCCTGCCTCCAGAATTCCTGGTACATGAGAAAACAACCTTCCCCTCTGTTTAAGTCTCTTCTCATTGGGTTTTCCATTGTTTCCAACCAGGAGCACCCAATCAACATAAGGAATGAAGTGAGACTGAACAGGGGTGGAAAGATGGTTCAATAAGATGGCTCCTTGCTCTTGTAGAGGACCCAAGTTTGGTTCCACATCTGGCAGCTCACAGCCACCCTATAATTACAGCATCAGGAAATTCAGCTCCCTCTTCTGGCCTCTGTGGGTACCTGCATGCAACATATAGGAACACACACACACACACACACACACACACACACACACACACACACACACAAGGGATGAAGAGACTCTGGTACTTTGAAGGGAGGTGAGCATAAACTGCCTTGTTTGCTCTTTCTGCACTCCCAACTTGGCTGTATGATTAGGCCTCCTGCACTTTCTTAGCCCCTTCTTTATTTCTGTTCACACAGGGACAGACATGCTAGAATCGGCTTGGCTCAGAAACACTTCTACGTGTCTACTCCTACATGTGCGGTCAATGCCATAATACTGATCATGGTGAAAGTACTGACAAACCTGGGAACCTGAAGATCCCAGAGTTTCTACAAGAGGAGCAGCAGGGACAGGACACTCCCCAGAAAAGGGGAGATAGCTTATGGGCCAGATATACACAGACAGCGGCAAACAACAAAATGAGCTCATCTCCAGCAAAATGAAAATGGAAGACTAACACTTGAAGTTCTCCTCTGACTTAGACAGAGGTATCATGGAATGTGTGCACCCTCACTCACACACAAACCACACACACACACACACACACACACACACACACACTTGCACACACATGCACGCGCACACGTAAATGTGTGCGTTGTATGGAAAGCTTGACTAGATCCAAGCTCCAAAGATCAACTTTGTTATTGGAATAGCTGAGGGGAACTGAGTATGCACAGTGGGCGGCATTATGCAGTGTTGATGGGTGGAGCTGATACAGCCCCTGCCTGGTATGCACGCAGCACTGCATTAGATCCCCAGTGCTGCATCATACCGGGTGAGAGAATGCATTCTTGTAATCATAGCATGGGGAGGTGGAGACTCGAGAACCAGAAGTTCAAAGTCATCCTCAGCTGTTGTAGTGATGAGGTGAGCAGGCCTGCTTTTCGTCCCTCCCGGCTCCCGCCCGGCTAGTTTAGCCCTGGAATAATTACGTGGAAACTGTATTCATTTAAACACTGCCTGGCCCATTAGTTCTAGTCTCTTATTGGCTAACTCTCACATCTTGATTAACCCATTTCTAATCATCTGTGTACCACCATGACATGGTGACTTACTGGGAAGATTCTAATCACCGCCCATCTTGGGTAGGAGAAGCATGGCATCGACCTGACTCTGCTTTCTTCCTCCCAGGATTCTGTTCCGTCTTCCCCGCCTACCTATGTTCTGACCTATCAAGCCAAGCAGTTTTCTTTATTAATTAAACAATGAAAGCAACAGATAGATAGAAGACCCTCCTACATCAAGCTGTATAGTGACTTCAAGACTTGCCTGGGATACATAAGGAGAGGGAAACGGATCTGTGTTAATTTTCTTAAATGTAATAATAGTGTTGTAGCTATATTAGAGAAATGTATTTTCAGGAAATACATATTGCAGTATTCATGGATGAAGTGTCATTTTGCCAGCAACTTACTTTCAAACAGTTTAGGTAAGAAACCACCAGTGTAAACAGAGGGACCTACATTGTGCATAGCACACAGCACACATCCCTATAAGTAGAGCAAATGAATCAAGCTGTCAGCAAAGTCTGAAGGTGGGGAAAGGAGATCCATGGGATATTTCCTAAGCTTTTAAATAAACTGGCATAACAATTTTTGAGACATGTCATGCACACATGTATGTGTGTGCGTGCATGTGTGTGCATGTGTGTGGGGGGAGTTGTGTGTGAGTGAGGGTGCACACATACCATGACACCTCTGTCTAAGTCAGTGGAGAACTTAGGGTGTTAGTCTCCCATTTTCATTTTGCTGGAGATGAGCTCACTTTGTTGTTTGAGAAGATAGGATAGTGACTTTAAGAATCTGAGGGAGGGGCTGGAGAGAAGGCTCAGTGGTTAACAGATCATTTAAACTTTAGGAATATCATCTAATATTTCTGTTCTGTGACTCACTTATCCATTTCCTTTTCCTTCCCTTTTCTATCTGCCCTCCAACACCAGCAAACTAATGAAACCTTAACTGTCCACACTCATGAAGTCATGCACACACACCCAGTCCCAGCCGCCTGGTGGTTCAGTCACTTGCAGACCACACGTACAATGTGAGCTCTTGTTCTTCCGATGGAGCTGAACCCCTTCTTAGTGCCTTCACCATTTATTTCAGTCGCTCCCCTGACGGCTGTGACAGAACCCGACAGAAGCAGGGTAAGGGAGATGTTTATTTTGACATGCAGTCTCCAGCGGCACAGTCCATCGTGGAAAGGGAAGCTTAATCCAGGGTGGGGAGATCTCCATGGCATAGGGAATCAGGAAGCAGAAAGCTCAGGCCAGAAGCAGGGGGAGTCAATAACCCTCAAAAACAGCCCTTAGTGGTATATATATGAAATTTGTATATGTGAGTAGATACATCTACTGACATCTTTACATTGCAGACATTTTCCTCAGATTCCTTTGGAAAGATGTATATATTTTTTGTGTACATATGTGTTTGTGCCTAGGGTTGTGTCACGTGCACGCAGGAACCAACAGAGACCAGAAGAGGACATCAGATTCTCTGGAACTGGAATTATAGATGGTTGTGAGCTGTCATGCTGGGAACTGAACCCTGGTCCCCTGTCAGAGTAGCAAGCTCTGCTAACGGCCGAACCATCTCTTCAGTCCCTCCCTCAGATTCTTAAACTCATCCCAAAGACTCCACAGCCTCCCAAGCCATCGCCACCAGCTGAGAACCAAGCATTCAAATACATGAGCCTATGGAAGACATGTCACATTTGAGCCACATCATCATCATGATATGATCGCTCAACATATTATCTATAAGTATGATGATTTTGATAAAAATCGTCCACCATGCTGCCAGGCATGTAGAAGAATGGTACACATAATTGCACATTGTTCATCACATTTGATAATGGTAACTAACAATGGTGACTCATTTATGCATGTACTACACTTTGATTGTTATTTTATAGTCCTGCTTATTTTTTTAAAACTTACTATAAAATGATATGTTGTCTTATACCAGCTGGAAGTGCACATATTTTCCACAAGCTGTGTCTGCATGCAAGAGGCCATGTGACATTCACAAACCACCAAACCACCTCATAACGCCTTTCTCGGGATGCCTCTCCACCATGAAGCAATGCATGCCTGCATGAGAACACGTGCAGATGCACACCTTTGCATATATGCTCATTTGCGTCCACACACACACATTTCTAAAGGCGGACTCCTTCAGCGCCTACCATGCTTTTAAAACAAGCACAGAATTGTTTTGAAAATTCCAGTGGGTGTTACGTGATTTCACTTTGTTACTTTTTGCCCATTCCAAAAGGACCTATCTGATAGTCACAAGGATGCTGCATCACACCCAGAGGTGGGCAATGGATAGCTATTTAGATAGCCCAGGGGAATGTTGGTCCTGGACCTGCAATATTTCAGCTCTTTACACTCACTGGAGTTCTAACCTGTCAATCATCCTGAAGGCTGTTTTCTGTAGGTGTGGCTATTTTCTGGGAGCTTCAGTTTGTGCTGCATTTGAGCAAGGTTCAGTGTGGGATCCTAACACACAGCATAAAGCAAATTGGGACAATTAGCATCCCCACTCCTTGCCATTTCTTTACAGGTGATACAGAGCACAAGAATCCATTCCCTCTATCTAACTGATCCTGGGCACTTGTTGCCCCAGCTCCACTATCCACCACCTCCCTCCCCTTGTCACTGCTCACCCACCCACTCACTTCCATCTCTGCCCTTCCCAACCTCAGTAACTTCCATTCTATTTTATTCTGGAATGCTCTCTCTTCCATTGTTGTTTAGATAGTATGTAATTTTTTTGACTGCACTGTTCCAACATTTAATTAGGAATAGATCACATAATTTCTTTACGAGTTAAAAGTCTCATATTGCCTCTTAGTTATTTCATCATTTCTGATTTTTCTTCTACTGGAGTTTATGGTTTCATTACAGGTCACTTAGGTATCGCCAATGCCTGCGAGTGTTCTGTAAAAATGGGGAGAGGGCTTTGAACCCTCGGAAGGCGTGGCTATGTGTTCCCTGCATCAGTTTTCCTTTCTCTGCTCTCTATTTTCTATATCCTTATTGCTGTCTACCAGGTGGATCCAGATCTGAGGTAAGCATGCTAAACTTCCTGCTACAACTCTCACTTAACCAGACTCTCATTTAACAGCACTTTAGTTAACGCGTAAGTTACTGAGAAATGTTGTATGTTCACATTTTATATTAATAACTTACTCACTAGTTGTACTTCTTGCAGAAGATCCCAGTTCAGTTCTCAGCAGCCACACCAACACGTACCCACACATGTGCAAAAATGTGTACACATGAGTATATGCACACACCACATACATAGGTGAAAAATATAAAAAGAAAGTGCCAAGTTGTGAGTCATTAAGTGTGTGTGTGTGTGTGTGTGAGAGAGAGAGAGAGAGAGAGAGAGAGAGAGAGAGAGAGAGAGAGAGAGAGAGACACCAAGTGCACTTGCGCGTGTGAATACAGATGTTCTCAGAGGCCAGAAGAGGGCATCAGATCCCCTAGAGCTGGAGTTACAGCTGGCTGTGAGTCACCTGATGTGGGTGGGGAAACCAAACTCCAGTCCTCTGCAAAAGCAGGCGCACTGAGCCATGAAGGGAACCTCATCTGGTCTATTTTTAAAGACATAGATTCTTTAAAAACGGCAACAAAAAGAACTAAAAATAGCAATTAGTGATTATTCTATGAGTGGAGAGGCAGAAGCATGAAGCTCTGCTGGTTAAAGCGATCACCCTCACAGAGCGGATCGGGGAGGAGGGCAAAAAGCCAACAGCTGACCCGTTATCACTTGACTTCACTGTTGATCTGCAGAAGAATACATGTGACAGTAACTTGATCTGGAACATCCAGTCTCTAGAGGAAGCTCTGGGCAGCACAGGAGGCAGAGAGCACTCCGGGCTGCTCACAGTGAAGATGAGGGCAAATACAAGTGGTTTGGGGGACTCTCTGAATATCTGGGCCTGTGTCGCTGCATGGTGTGGCCTTTATGTTAGAAGCCCACACTCACTGGGCCGTGAGCTGCATTACTACCGAAGGTTCTGTGTCCCCCTCTCCAGTATCCTGTGTCCATGAAAATTCTCTGATGGCTGTCTGGCATGGTGTCACATGGAGTAAGAGAATTTCCAAAAAAAAACCTCCTTTAAAAAGCAAAACTCTGTGCTGTCTCATGTGTCCTGAGCCAAGCAAGGCAAATGCAGCTAAACATGACTCAAACGTGATTCTTGGTCCTCTCACAACCCAGCAGTGCAGGGAGGCTGTTTCCAGTAGGTTCTGGCTGATTCCACCATGGTTCTGTAGTCCGGCAGTGCTTGGCCCTCCACTTCTCTGGGTCTTACCCACGGAGGCAGCTCCAGACTTCACCTCCTCATACGTAAGTAGCTAAATGCAAGAAGGAAATTGAGGGGCTCACCGCAGAGGCATCTTCTCTTTCCTTCCTATCCAGAAGGCCCAGGAGCCTTCACTTTATGTCTCAGGGGCTGAGACTGGCTCACAGGCCTGAGCTGAAAGGGAGGCAAGTGCTGTACCAGTAACCTCGCCCATCTTTCTTCCTCTACTTATAAGGCATCAGGACCCCGCCGTGATAGCTGTGGTTAATCTGAATTCCCTCCTGAAAGTCCACTTCCAAATCCTATCACACAGCTGTGGGGAAGCTCTCCATCCATTCTGTGACAGAGGGCAGTCAGAATCAAGTTCCCTAGGCACCACATAGTAAGATGGTGTGAGCCTCTCACCCTGCCAGGTTTCACATCAGCAGACATACCTTTACGGTGCATATCCGTTTCCGCTGAACTAAAATGTTCCTTCCAGGAGAGGGGTGGGCATGACTGGTGATTCTCAAGAGGCAGATAATCTTCCTGTGTCTGGGAAAGCTAAAATTTGCAAGATTCAAGAAGGCCTTTCTCCAAGCGTAGAGAAGCAGTAAAAGATGCTGGGAAAGGAGACTGGCCAGCCCAGTTGCCTAGAGGAGACTCTTGGATTAGGAGAGCTTTCAATCAGCTGTGCAGAGACCTCCAGAGACGAAGCTTTCTTGAGCTGTCACCTGTGGGTGGGTGGGCTCTAAGCGATGAAGCAGCTTCTGAGTCATCTCTGTAAGATACCCCTCACCCCTACTCCTGTCTGCCACCACAATAAAAACTCAGTGGTTCACCAAGTTGGACTGACCCCAGTCATTGCTTTGGTCTGTTGCTGGTTTTTATTCTGGAGTGAGTAGTGGGGTGTGTGTGTGTGTGTGTGTGTGTGTGTGTGTGTGTGTGTGTGTGTGTCTTCTCAGGAAACGTCTCTCAACACAACAGCTTATAACACTAGAGATCCTGGTGCCTCGATTTGCAAAGTGACAGCTGGCGGGGCTGCCAGTTCACACTATCCAAGCTGTGACTCTTTCCACTGTCCTCCCCATCCCAGGAAATGTCCCCTAAGAGCCTCGCACTTAATATTGTTTACAAAGGTCTTGACTTTGGAGCAATGTGACATTCTGGGTACATCTAAATGCCGTCCATTACCATCAAATGGTGACATTTGCTTTGCTTCATTTGTAATTCAGAAAAGAAAACACGAATCCAGCACAACAAAGAGACACTCACATTGTAGATAATGGACCCAAGCAATTGCCATCCCTTGTACTTCAAGCCAGGAGAACAGAGCTAATGAAAGATTAAAAGGAAAGTCCAGGAGCTGTAGGAACAAGTTTGAGCAATCACTTGTCACTTGAGGTTAGCATAGAAGTTATTTTAACAAGATATTACTTGCAGAATTTCCCCCGTAAATCTTTTATTAAGTCCAAGAATCTCAGTCAAGACATTTCCTGTGCAGTACGGTCAGAAACAGCAGAGCTGCTTCATTGCTTCCTTTAAAGCCAGAGCGCGAGAGATGCTAAGTGCTGCGCCCACTGACCTTCACATAAGCTTTATATTATTATTGATTTTCCTTTACTCCAAGAGGTGAAATATATACGGGGAAACAACTATTAACATGCCTGTTTAGAGAAGTTCAGACAAAGCCAATGAGTATTTATCTTTCAGTCCTCTTTGCTTGGAGCGGAAGCCCAGTTGCCTGTAATAAGACTTGACGCGTTCAGATTGCTTTGCATCACCCCTGGGTACCATAAAGAAAGGGCAGCAGGCAAAGCCTCATCAGAGGCAGAAAAGACTGAAAAGCCAGCCTTTGGGAACCTTCCAAAGCCGGACTGACCTTTCCGATACAGTTGAGCATTTTTATTTCAGGGAGTTGAGGTCCTCGAGCCCCTTCGTCCCAACTTCTCTGGCTTTCCAGCCAGCGTCCAGACTAAGGAGCTGTTTGTGTTCGCCACAGCGCTGCATTCTCTTGCCTTCACTTTCCACCCTCCAGCTGCCCTCCATGAAGAGGATTCTCTCTGCCATTGTATTGCCTTTGCCCCTTTGTCAACCATCAGTTGCCAGTGCACTCGCGTTTCTGTGTGGAGGATATCTACTCTGCTCCATGGTCTTGTCTCTTCTTTGACCAACACCAACCATCTTGACAGCTGTAACTCTCCAGAGTTTTAAAGCCTGGAAGAGTCAGTTCCCCAACTTCCTTCTCCTTCACTGTCCAGTTAAATGTTCTGGACCTCTTGTCTCTTCATTAAGACTTTACCAACATATCTTACTGGAATTTTAATGTCCACATCTAAATTACAGTTGTTTGGTTTTTTGTTTTGTTTTTTTTTTCTTTTCCTTGCATCTCTTCACATTGGGGGGGGGGAAAGGTAAGAAGTGAAGAAGGGGGAGGGAAGGGATGGGTGGAGGAAGAAAGAGGAGGAGAAGGAGGAAGGGGAGGGTGGGGAGCCGAAGTTGTTGTTGTTGTTGTTGTTGTTGATGCTGCTGTTGTTGTTGTCTGTTTGTCTGAAGAAAGTACCAGCGATTAGTTCCACTGCTGGTTTGGCAGCAGACCCGGTCCAGGCTGAATGGTTGGAGGCCGTGTGTGACTGTCATCTGCACTCAGAGAAGAGCTGAGGTCATTGTTTGCTGTTGGTTGACTGCCAAGGCCATCTTATACATTACGGTCACACCCTGGAATCACAACCAGTTAAAATTAAATCCATACATTTAAACAAGGGCAGAGCTGGGAATGCAGCAGAGATGCATACTTTCAGGAAATCATATGTGGGATGTACACCATGGCTTTATCCTCCAGGCCTTGCATGTACAGGGAATGTTGTTAATTGGGTTGTTTAGTTTTGTTTGCAATAAGTTCTCTATGTAGTCTTGGCTGGCCTGCAGCTCCCTGTGTAGGACCACACTGGCCTCAAAGTCACAGAGATGTGCCTGTCTCTGCTTCCTGAGTGCTTCAGTTTATGACATGTGCCCCCATGCCTGGGAGAAGGAAGTTTCTTTAAAATAGACCAGTAAAGTTATAAAGACACCCATAGAAGGCAAAATACAAATACTGAAAATGTTAGTGATGGGATACTTCTTGAAGACTGAATTCACATAAAACTGAAACTTACCCATAATATTTCCTGAACAATGAATGTACTATTCTGCCCATCAGAGGTAGTCGGTTCTAAAAATAGGCACACATCATTCCAACAGGGCTGTCTGCAGTACCTGAGACTCAAAGCCAATGTCAAATTTGTTTGATGCCCTTCACTTTCAAAATGCAAAGCCGTTTGCATGTGTTCATATTGATCATGATGCCTCTCAGAGTACCCCTTGCTCTGAAAACTGAAAGATTGACTGGAAAATTCAGGAAATAAGTAGTTTATAACTTTTAGATAACCCTCAACAGATTGCCCTATTGTATCATTGGTTATTATTATCCATTTTTACTGTGGCTAAGTTAAGCTTCATCACATCTATAGAATAAAACAGGATATATAGGATTTAGTGTCTACTAGCCACTGAGAGTCTTGGAGCACCTGTGGATAATGAGAGACGGCTCTATGTTGGAGGAGGCTGCTAGTTTGTTTCCCAGCTGCTCAGACCCAAAATAATAAAACAGAAACTATATTATTTAAATCACTGCTTAGCCCATTATCTCTAACTTCTTATTGACTAGCTTTTACATCTTAATTTAACTCATTTCCATTCATCTGTGTATCACCACCACATGGTTGTGGCTTACTGACAAGGTTCGGCATCTATCTCCAGCGGGGCTACACGGCTTCTCTCTGACTCTGCCTTTCTTTCTCCCAGCATTCAGTTTAGTTTTCCCCTCCTACCTAAATTCTGCCCTATCAACAGGCCAAGGCAGTTTCTTTATTCACCAATGGTATTCACACCATACAAAGCTTCTTGGTGGTTCCCAGCCGCTTAGCCCCAAAATAATCAGAGAGAAACTGTATTAATTAAATCACTGCTTGGCCCATTAGCTCTAGTTTCTTATTGGCTAACTCTTACATATTAATTTAACCCATCTCTATTAATCTGTATATCTCCACATGGCTGTGGCTTACAGGCTAAAGTTGCCGGTGTCCATCTCCAGCGGGGTTACATGGCTTCTCTCTGACTCCACCCTTCATTCTCCCAGCATTCACTTTAGTTTTTCCCCCGTCTAGCTCTTTCTGCCCTGTTCTTCTATGGGTTCAAAGCAGTCCTATATTAATCAATGGTATTCACAACATACAGAGGGGAATCTCACATCAGTCCTATGTTGATGACAGAATATAGACTGCTGGTGATAATGCCTGAAAACTAAGAGAGTATGGCCCTTGACTTATTCTCTGTCTGTATGGATTGGTCCTACAGATTTAACCATATGCATGCTGAAAGCTGCACAGCTGTAGAATTTCACTAAGGCAGGGGCTTTTCACTGAGTAAATGCCCTACTGGCTCCCACATTGTCACTGCTGCAATGCAACGATGACCAGATGATTTCAAGAGTTCTTCCAATAGATTTTGTTTATTATATATATGCACATATATATTTATGTATATCCTAGTCACTAGAATCAAGAAATAAGATGTGCATACTCATATGGTCAGCACTAATTGGATTCAGGGCTATTAATCATAGCAACAATATTATAAAGAGGACATGAAGCCCTGAGGTAGATAGGTTGGAGTTGGAGGGAAGTAGTGGGGGTGAATAGGATCAAAATATTTTGAATACATGCATGAAATTTTCAAATGATAGATTTTGAATATTATTTTTAAAGGGAAATAAACAGGGTGGGTAGGGACTCCTTAAACATGTCCATGTGCTTCTAGCCAGCTAGTCACAGTTCACACACAAAGATACATGAGCACAGTCACAGTCTGACAGTCTTTCATTCCTGGTTTTGCCTGTTCTTGAGTATCTTCACAAGGTGTAGTCATCTTCTGGGTCCAGCTTCTTCATTCTTCATCATGTCTGTGAGATTCACTCGCATTGCTGACTTCAGTTTATTCTCTTGGACGGATATACTACAGTGAAGTTTCCCATTCTACTCCTCATGAACATTTGGAATATTTCCAGATTCTTAAAAATAATTTTTATATATATTTGTAGGAGAAGGGGCACACATGACACAGGAAAGATTTGGAGGTCAGAGGGCAACTCTGGGGAACTGCTGCATTTCCCCTGCCACGTGGATCCCAGGGATTGAACTCGGATCATTGGCAACAAGCATCTTTACCTCTGAATCATCTCACCAGCCCTATTTGTAGTTTCTATGTAAAACTGATAATATTTTTTGTACACTCCTGCATCTAATTTTAGTAGATACTAGCAATTTTCCAAAGAAATCCTACAAGTTCCTTGACAACCCCCCCCCTACCAGGGATGTGTGAAAGTTCTAGATGTTGCACAGTTCATGACCACTGTCTTTTCCTTCCATTGTTCTGGGAGTGTGTGTGGTATCTTACGGCAACGATTACTTTGATCATCGTTCTCTGGTGTGTAATGGCAGTGTGTGTCTCTCCACATGTTTCTCTTCCACTTGATAATTCCTGTCTTGACAACACATCTGCTCAAATCCTTTGCTTGTTTGTTTTGTTTTGTTTTGCCCATGACTTCCTGCTTGGCCTGCACAAACTCTTTATATATTAAGATACATGTCTTTGCTAGGTGTGTGTGTTGGACATAGCCTCCCCTTCCCCTGGTTTGCCTTTTTAGTCTTAGCAGATGGTTAACAGAGGTTTTTATTTGTAGTGAACTGAAATTTGGTGGCTGTCTGTGGGTACTGTTTAGCAGAGTGCATAGCCTATTCAGCTAGCCTTTGCCTAAACCTTATAGTAATGACACAATGCATTGCCTTCTCAGCTGCTTCCATACTTCAATGAATGTATCAGACAATAAGCACATGAACTCCACATGTGGTAAAACCATCTTAGGACAGAGACATCACTGGAGTGGGCCAACGGCGGACCCTCTTGAACCTGGACATGAAGGTCTGTGACAGGGCAGACACATCCACATCCAGGATAAAGCCACCCTCTTTCTCCTAGCACTATGTCCATGGGAAGCTCACCCCCACATGTTGGTTGGTTATTACAGAAGGCCTAGGCCAAGTGACTGAGGCAGTAGCTTGGAGTGGTTAAAGTGAACTGTAACGCACTTGAATGAACACAATGTACACTTAAAAAAACCAATTATGAGGGTTCTATGCTTTCTTCAGTGGTATAGCCGCTGGTAAGTTGCTCACACTCCAGTAACTAATCCTTCACCCATGCTCATGAAATCAACTCTCATGACACTCATTGGGTCACACACAAAAAGAGACAAGAGAGTAGAAAGGGGAGGGGCTACTTAGGAAGAAGAAGAACACTAACAGGAGAGGGATGGAGAATAAGGAAAAAAAATGGGATGAATATGATCAAAACGTACTAGTAAAACACATGATATCATAATGAAATCATTACTATGTATATTTAATATATGATAATTTAAAAACAGTGAAACTTGCCATGGGGGATGTATGGGCCTGGAACACTTTTCACAGATAGGGTCTAACGAGAAAGTATAAGGCAAACATTCGGTGCACCAGTGCTGATTCCAGCATGAACACTGCTCCCTTGATATTTAAATAATATTAGAAAAGAATGAAGAACTTTGATGAGAGTGTCCATCCTGGAACACTCACCCTAAGCCTCTTTTCCAGCACTGAAGTGCAGGGGAAGCAGATGACAGCCAATAAAGGACATACCCACCTTCAAAGCTGTCCCTCTTCATTCTGATGATCGATGGAAATTCAGAGAACTCTGGAAAACCAGCAGCAAGCATCAATAGGCATCTTCAGCTGTATCTTCAATGAGTCTTTAAATATTTAAGTCACTCTGGGAGTCATATCGTACATGATCCCTCTGCTGTCAACAAAACGTTAATTAGATATCCACCGCTCTGTTTAGGGCTCTACAGTGAGAAGTTACGTTTTTTGTTTGTTTGTTTGTTTGTTTGTTTGTTTTTGAGTCAGCAAAGAGGCAATAACCAAAGCAACAAGGAAAGACAGACAGGAGGAGACAGTGCCACATGGCTCAGCACCCACACAAGAGCTGGGGAGCACAGGGTGGTGCCAGGGAAAGGAATGGAAACAAGAATTGTAGACTTACTGTGTGCCCTGGATTGGGGAAAGTCAGAATAACTTATGTTTGTTACTCTCCCTTTGCTGCGAAGAAATGTACACCAGAAGTGGTTAAAGAGGATTAGCCGCGGCTCACAAAGAGGGGTTTCCGAGGGTTGCAGTCTAGTTGCTGAGGCCTAGCTTACCTGGGCAGAGCATCACAGCAGTGAAGGACAGGCAGGCACTGTGGACAGAACAACAGGACAGGACTAGGGACATCCCCCAAGGACACCCCTCCCTGGTCACTCACTTCTTTCAGCTAGACCCCACCTTCTAGCATTTCCACTGCTTCCCATCCAGCTGTAGACCAAGCACTCGAAATTCAAGCCTGCAGGTGATGCTTCATATTCAAACCACAATAATGCTCAGGGCCATATAACCTGTGAGCACAGAACTGAAGAGCAGGATTCAAACCCAAATCCACCACCATCACCCCCTCCTCTCTTTCCTCTCTCTCTCTCTCTCCTCCTTTCTTTCTTCTCTCTCTCCCCCCACTTCCTCTTCTTCCCTCACTCCCTCTCTCACTCTTCCTCCCTCTCTCCCATCCCCTCCCTCCCTCCCCCATTCCCTTTTCCTCCTACCCACTCCCCCCCCCCCATTTCCTTTGTGGATCTTCATGGTAGCTGCGTGCTACAAGAAGGGAGCAAAGTCCCAGCTACTTAAGAAAGCTGATTTTTTTTTTTGTCAGATGTTTTGAAGGGCATCTCAGTAAAAATAAGTATACCTGGGCCTTTTCATTTGCCGGGGCCCAAAGACTTGCTGAGTTTTATGGTATAGTGAGTCTCAGGTCTTTGCTGATGAACGCATGTGGACAGAATTTTCTGTTCCCTCTTCGTTCCTAGAGATATTATTTCATGCTTTTCTTTCATGGCTAGCGATGTACAAATCAGATTTAATATCAATAATGTGCCATTTGGAAAGCATTCAACTGCTGGCCCCACCAAGAAAACATCCCTCCATGTCAGGATTTATTGAATCCGAAGCGAGGAGGCTACTGGAGAGCAGGTTCCTTCAGCAGCAGCGTAAACAGATGGTCTTTGGAATGCGCTCGCGTTCTTAAGTACTGAATTAGTTCAGGACAGAATGGAGTCACAGATGCCAGTACTTGCTGGCCAGCAGGGTGGTCACGGGAAGATGTCAAAACTGTTGTGACGTTCTCCAAACCTTTGGGCTTAGTCTGAGCCTGGAATAAACTAAGATCCCTGATTACAAGATGCCAGGCTTTAGGGAAGGAAGGCATGACTGGCAGACAGAAAGAAGCTTGGAGCAGGTGAAAACTCATCAAGGCTTCCCTCAGTGTACCTCTCCCAGGGCAGCAACCAATTAAGTTAAGACTGCCAGCAACTGACCTCATCCAAGATGGCCACTCCCTCTCTTCCCCCGCTGCTCTGGAAAGCCACAAGCAAACCCCAGGTTGGGTTTGATCAGCTCCTCAAGGCATCCCTCTCTAAATCAACCCTCCCTTGCCTGCTCTCTCACTCACGCCCTCCTGGGGCCTTGGCCCTAGACCCTACCATTTTAACATTACTCTCCTTACCCTGCCCGGTATCTTTCCACTCCTCATCCCTCTGCTGGAAAAACCCATGACACAGCTTCCTCCATAGCCCATGGCACAGATAACCCCCCCCCCACCGCCCAGACCATGGCCCAGTCCCTCATCACCACTACCCCCCATAGCCCTGGGTCAATGTCTTACTTCAAATCACTCGCACCCTGGTGACCAGTGTAGAGCCTGGCCCATCCAGATACTCAGCAAGGGCAGTCTCCTAGTCTTTCTCCAAGTGTTCTTGTGCCTTCTATTCTGGCTCCCCTGCCATCTGCACGTCCCTGGCCATCTTTCTACTCTGATACTGTCTTAAAAAAAAAAAGATTTATTTAGATTTATTTGTTATGTATACAGCGCTCTGTCTGCAAGTATCCCTGCAGGCCAGACAAGGGCGCCAGATCTCATTATAGATGGTTGTGAGCCAACCATGTGGTTGCTGGGAATTGAACTCAGGATCTCTGGAAGAGCAGCCAGTGCTCTCAACCTCTGAGCCATCTCTCCAGCCCCTCTGATGCTGTCTTTGAGAAACCACATTATCTCCCAGCCTAGGGGTCCCCAAACCTAGTATCACATTTAAACTTATTTTTATTGAGGTTAAATTGACATAACATAAAAGAGCTTTCATACAGTGTAAACCCAGTGACGTTCAGAACATCTCCAATTTTGTGACCCCTCCACCCCTACCAAGTTTTGCAACATTCTATTTGACCCCAGAAGAGACCCCACCCACCCACTAAACAGTCACTCCTCGTATTCTTTCCTTTGCCCCTGGCATCCATATATCTCGGCAACGTCCTGTGTGTTTGCCATTCTGAGAATTTCCTGTGATCCTCATGTCTGGTTTCTTTCATTCAACATGGCATCTTTAAGGACCACCCTTCAGTTACAGGCATCAACGCTTTGCTTCCTCCCAAGGCTGCATAGTACTCCATCAGACGAATGTGGCACAATCCTTTTGTCTTGTGCCTGCCTGTGGCCGCTGGCGAGTAGCGTTGCTGTGCATATTATGGGTGTGACGACATGCTGAAAACCTCTTTGAAATTCTTTGGGGTTTATAACAAGAAACAGAATTGAAAAGTCAAGGGAAATTCTATGCTAAACCCTCAAGTCTTCTCTGGCAACTCTTGGATTTATATCAGGTTACTATTTAGGTACTCAGTGCATGCCTTTGCTTCTGTGAGCTCTGTCATTCATAAGAAGGGACTCTGTGTCCTACGGCTCAGCTTTGCTGGAAAATGGTTAAGGGACAGATGAGTGGCTGGAACACACCTGCTTCGGGGTGGTGCTGAGGAAGACTGACGAGTCAGGGAGGTAGACCTAGACTTGGAATGAAAACGCTCAAGCCGTGTTTGGAGAGGAACTGGCCCTGATACGGGTCTCAGGAAAGCTGACCATTGAAGATAAGTCCATACTGTAGGAAACAGAGGCAGGTAGATCTCTGTGAGTTAGGGGCCAGCCTAGTAAACATAACTAGCAAGTTCAAGTTCCAAGCCAGCCAGGGATACATAGTGAGACGGTATTGGGGAGGGGGAGAGAATTTAGTATGGCTGCTGGGGGAGGGAGAAGTTCAGATTTCTGCAGAGGTTAGGCTCCTTAAGCTGAGCAAGCGCCTATGGATGATCACCCTACCAGGGGTCATAGCCTAACAGGAAGTAGGTGGTCCTCCATCATGTACACACCAAGGCATTAATCAGATTCAGGGTTTTAAAATGAGTGCATGAAGTCAGGAAGGAAAATTAGTGATGTGGATACAAGAGGAGTTGGAGGGAGGGAGTGGGAGAATAGATTTGATCGGAACACAGAAGGAGAGAGAGAGAGAAACAGACGTGTGTGTGTGTGTGTGTGTGTGTGTGTGTGTGTGTGTGTTTAAATTCTCAAACAATAAACTGTAAATGCATCCAGATGAGTTAGCTCAGCAAAGGTCGTGAAGCAGGAGGCATTCAAGCAATGCCTTTGACAATGGCTGGTCTTCATCCAGAGGCAAAACAGAAGGGCCAGGATGAGTAAGGAGAACAGAAGGGTCTGTGTGCTCTGGACAGCAGCATGTTCTTTCTGTGAAAAGGTCCTGTGCAGTCACATGTTGCAGCCAGAAAATGAGAACCCTGGGATTGGAAGAAACGCGGGGACTCATGAGCGAGCCGTGGGAGCTGAGAAAGATGTTGAGAAGAAAGAGCCATGGCAACACTTGTCATGACAATGACTGACAGCCGTGTGCAGCAGAAATGGGGCCCCTTCTGACAAGACCTCTTGGAAGGCCAGCATGGCCCCGCATTGGCTCTTTACCACCTCACTAAGTGTTGCTGGGGAAAAGAGTGGATTTCTGAGAAACATGACCAAATGTTAAACTCGAGTATAGCACTCATGGGAACCAGCTTACTCCGCATGCATAAAATATATTGTAGCAGCAGCTTCTTGATGCAACTCAGGAGAAACGCTGCAGCTTCTTCATGCAACTCGGGAGAAAAGCTGCTGTGAGGTCTGAGACACGCTGCCGTGAGCAGAGCCACACCAAGTCATCGGCAGCAGGTCACCCAGTATTCAAAACAAAGGTCACAGGCAACTCTCCCACAGACTTGACTGCAGACAGCTTCACCCAGATGGCGACACTGCTTGAACATGTTCTGTGGGAGCAGACTGGGGTGACAGGTCCCGCTGACGAGAATAGACAGGGTTCGCTTCACCTCTCCTCACGGGAACTTGTGGGTAAAGAAGATCCGTGGTGAGAGGAACTACGAAGAAAGTCTCCCTGGGGCTTTACACGAAGGCTCCAATATTGGGGAGGGCTGAGGTTTAAGGCTTATTGCTGGTGTCAAGGAACTTAGAATCCACTTTGTGTGTATGGAGGGGGAAGGGTGGTTAACAAATAAGAACGTTCAGGGCCCAGACAATCCAACCAAGACTGACTCGCCTGGGTGTAGGATCATTGACTATCAGCCTTCTCCCCTTCAAAGAAGGATGTTTAACATATTTGCCTGGCTAAAGAGGTGAAATAAGTCAGTTCTTAACTTTCTTTAATAAAAATAGCATATGGTCTTTAATAATGCAAATAGGCACGATTTTAATTTTAACAACAGCACTATGCAAATGGGCCACAAAAATAATTTGCAAGAAATGCTTTGTTGCTACTAATCAATTGGACATACAGTTCATCCAACAGCCCGTGGAGTTTCATGTCAGCAACGCGGAGCTGTCTTGGAAGTTAGTACACTCTTTGTTGTTTGGTTGATCTGAGGCAGGATTTTACCATGTGGCCCAGGTTGTCCTTGAATCTGAGATCTCAGACCTGTGCCACCATGTCTGGCTTGAACTGTTGCAGTGTTGAAAGTGACATGTTTCAAAGTAAAGTCAGTCTTTCCAAAATAAATGAAATAGGTTTGTCAATTGGATGCAAATATTAAAGGGAAAAAAATGTTGGCACTTCAGTTATTGCAAAATTTAAGAATGCAAGTCTACTTTTTCACCTTTTAGTTTGGGGCTTGGATTGAGGCTCAGCCTGTGAGCATTTGCCCAGCACACATGAATACCCCAGCACTTTACTAAGTCGGTGCCCTGAACCCAGCACTCAAAAGGCAGAGGAAGAAAAGTCTTAGGCTCACTGTCAGATACATAGTGAGTTTAAGGTCAGCTTGAGATACCTGAGGCCACATCTCAGGAGAAGAATAGGCGGTGCTGTGGGATGCTGTCTTGTGGCATGCCATAGCCATCTCACTGTTGAATTCACAACAGCCATGTTTACCTGCACAAGATGTGCGAAAGACTGGACCTACTGACTTCCCCTCATGCAGGGAAAAAGGGTTCGTGAGGTCTCAACCTTTAATGGGTTGCGGGGGTTTCTTCAGTGGGTTAGCCATGGGTAATCTGTCCTTGCTCCTGTAACAAATCCCCTACCTATGACCCTGTAAGCAACCCTATTTAAACTCATTGGGCCACAAAGAAAATAAATCTTTGAATTTTATAAAATCCAAATCTTATTAAATACTGTTGACAAAAAAATTAGCATCTAAATTAACATATGGTATAAAGGTAAAATTGCATTAGGTTTTGAAGATCAATGCATAAAAGAACGTAATATATCGCATTAGTAATTTTTATGTTGATTACATGTTGAAATGATAGCATTATGGATGTGTTGATGTGGTACTATTCTTAAATGCAAATATATGCACATTAGAAACATTGCCCATTATTAAAGAACACATTAAAATAAAAATACATATTAAAAATAATAACATATGGATTTAAAACTTTTCTTGCTGCTGGGAAAACAAACCTATCGGAAGTGACGGGGGAGGGGGAGGCTTTGCTTTAGCTGGTAGTTTCATGGAGGAAAAGCATGCCTGTGTTCATGAAGCAAGGAGTGGCAACTGTCCCCAGCAGCAGGGGTGTGAGACGGCTTGCCCTCATCAGCTACAGACCAGGGACAGAAACAGACTAGGTCCACATAGTTCTATGGCCAGGGCTACATAGTGAAACCCTGTCTTGAAAGAAAGGAAGACAGGAAGGCAGACAGAAGGGAAAGGAAGGAGAAAGGGAAGGGGGGAGGGAGGGAGGGAGGGAAGAAGGAAGGAAGGAAGGAAGGAAGGAAGGAAGGAAGGAAGGAAGGAAGGAAGGAAGGAAAAGGAAAGGAGAGAAAATCAGGGACCAGGATATAACCCCTAAGATTCACCTTCCAGCGACCCACTTCCCTCAGCCAAGTACTCGCTCTTAAAGGTTCTACAACCTTTCCAAAGAGCACCACCACCTTGGGACTGAGTGTTGAAATACAGGAGTCTAAGGGGGACAGTTCATGCTAAACCATAATTGCTGAGAATAAGCAATGTATTGCTTGTGCTGAGCAGAGTAACGACTTCATTGTCTTTCTCCACGACTTTTTAACAGCCAGGCTGGAGAGCATCAGTCCCTTGCCTACACTGAGAACAGGTGTTCTGCGTTGATTTAGCACCAAAGTCTCATTCAAAACGCAGCCCAAGGCAGGTGAGAAGACCACCAAGCCCAACAACCTGTGACTAGTCCCCAGTACCTGCATGGTGAAAGGAGGGGACCAGAAAGTTACCCTCTGACCTCCACACACGTACCATGGCACAGGTGCACAGGTATGCATAGACACACATGCACAAGCACACAAACACACTAAAAAATAAATACTTGGCTGGACGGTGATGATACACGCCTTTAATCCCAGCACTCAGAAGGCAGTGGCAGGTGGATGTCTGTGAGTTGGAGGCCAACCTGGTCTACAAAGTGAGTTCCAAGACAGCCAGGACTGTCTCACAGAGAAATCCTATCTTTCTTGAGAAGAAACAAAAAAAAAGAAGGAAGGAAGAAAAAAAGAAAATACTTAGTTTTAAAAATTGAAATGGAATTTACACCTGAATTCTTAAACTCCATAGTGTTTATTTTAGTTATTTTTTTTTTTTTGGTTTTTGTTGTTGTTGCTGCTGTTGTTGTTGTTGTTTTTAATTTTTATTTATTTATGTATTTTTATGAACACTGATATTTTGCCTGCATGTATGTCTGTGTGAGGGTCTCAGATTCCCTGGAACTGGAGTTAGAGACAGTCTTGAGCTGCCATGTGAGTGCTGGGGATTGAACCCGGGTCCTCTGGAAGAGCAGCCAGTGCTCTTAACCACAGAGCCGTCTCTCCATCCCCTATTATTTTGTTTTGTGGATTACCAAACTAGGCAAGTATTGTTTATGGTGGCATTAGAGTTGACTATAGAAATACAAACAATGAAAGAAAAAATATTCATAGGAAATTGAACTATATCACACATTATTTTGATTTCAGCATTTGGTATCCTGAGATACGAGTTCCAGGTAGCCTCTGCTAGCGGATCTTGGGCGAGTGTGTACGGCCAGAGACTGCTTTGACCCTTGCCAGTGTCTGGTGCCGTCTCTCACTAGCTTGGCAACAGCACGGAATTTGTCTAGGCACTGGCTTTCTCTGGTAGTGGGAAGAATAGCATATGGGGTCGCCATTTTTCCTGCTGCTAGGACAACTAATGAACTAAAAGCTGAACCAAGTTCCATGTCACCTGATGGGTGAACAGACACATGCAGGAAGCTGCCTCAGCCAGCACCTGTCTACGGCTGGTGCCAAAACAGAAGAGAGATACAATCCCACATACCGTCTCCCTTCTCCTTCATGGTAATCTACCTTAGCTAGACCCCTAGGGCTGGATCAAAAGATTACAGCTCCCAGACTCCTTTGCCAGTAACAGGCTGAATCAACTTATCCAAATAACGTCCTCCCCTTGAGGGAAGAGGCAGGTGAGCCCTTTGCCTTTGTTCCCTGCTGGCTAGGACAAGGGCGTGGTAGTAGCAATCCTTGTGCACAAGGGCAACATTACAAGGGACTGTGAAGATACCAGAAAGAAAGCACTTGGGAGGCTGAGGCAGGCGGATCTCTGTGAGTTCGAGACCAGCCTGGTCTACAAGAGCTAGTTCCAGGACAGGCACCAAAACCACAGAGAAACCCTGTCTCGAAAAACCAAAAAAATAAAAATAAAAAAAAAAAAAACGAAAGGATTTGGACCCTGATGACATATGGCACAGAGCCACATATCACACAAATGGGAAACGTGCCTTCCTTGGTTAAGCCATGGCATTCAGTCTTGCACACACAAGTGAAACCGCATCCTAAGAGTGAGCCCATAGAAGCCGCCTGGCTGCCCCACCCCACCCCCTTCATCGGGGCACTGTGGACACGCGTAATGAGGGTGCTAGCCAGGCCCTTCAGAGAATGTGATACGCGGACTGGAGTTGGGATGATGCAGACCTCAGACGACACAAGTTAAAGAGATTTTTGCACACACCGAGACACACACAAAGACCCCAGCAGGGTGCGAGGAAGGTGGCAGAATTCCGGGAAACAGCAAGGCGCTCAATGAGGGAGGAGCAAAGAAGAGTGTGGTACCAGGCTCGGCGGCGGCTCTGCTTACAAGAAACAGACCCAGCTTTTGCTTGCTGAGACAAGGAAAGGAAAGAGCTGGCCCCTGGAACTTCAGCTGGTAGACAGGACATCCTGGATAGCTGACTTGAAAGCCTCATTATGGTGCCAAATTCTGGCACCATCCCTTCCCTCATTTTCTACCGAGAGAAGTATATTTTTCTTCAGACTTGAGCTTCACTCCTGGTTGTAAGACATCTAAGGGGAGCAGGCATCCTCGTTCGCTTCCAGAGGAAGGGAGAGATCTTGGCTATCTGAAAAATGAGGAGGAGTTTTCAGAAATGTCTAGGAGACCTCAGGTGTCTTCTGCCACAACTGGGTCCCAGTCTTGGGCAAGGGAAAACTGAGCCTTAGCACACTGGGGTCTTGATCAAGACGTTTGGCTCCTCTGACTTCTGTTCCACGGTAAGAAGATGCTCCCATCTTACATGGGTAAGATGAAGTCAACCTCAACACACCCCAGCAATCACTGACAGGGACTTGGTCCAGAATTTTTAGTGATTCCAGCCAGGTGGCAGCTCCTTCTGGAACCATGGAGAGTTTTTTGCAGGAGGGGCAGTGGGTTTTGGGTTTTTGTTTTTGTTTTTTTATTTTTATTTTTATTTTTTTACTGAGCATCTTAATTCTTTACCTACTTTTCTTCCCTGGGTTCTATTTCAGCTGAAAATGTCAGCTCTGGCAGGGAAGAAGGGAAGGGGATGGAAAATGCAATGGGTAAGCACATTAGTCCCTCCTGAGGCTCCGAGGAGGCTAGGCACTCTCCTAGAGGTAATGTCGAAGGTTAAATACAGGCCAAAATAACATAGCTCACAATTACAGTTGTTCATTCGTCCGCTTAAAATGGGGAGTAAAGGTCATGAATCAAATCAAATCAGCGCATTAAGTCCAGACTCACCTGCCTCCGGTCTCCCCATCCCTTTGTTAGTACGATAAAAACCATCCCTGTTCCCTTAATTAGAAGACCAGGACTCAGTAGACAGTGACAATGGAGACACCAGGTGAGGGTCAGGCAGCCCTCGGGTTAATTGCTCTGTGGAAGCCACCGGCTCTGAAGCTCTGAGTAGAGGTGGCCCTGCCGCCCAGGTCTCTGCCACATCAGAGGAAGCTTGCCTCAGTTTGATGCAAAGAGGAAAAAAAGTAATAAAGCAGGCTTCCACCAAGCCAAGCCAGTTCTGTGTGGAGCACTGTGCTCCTCCTATCCAGAGAACAGCTCTCATGGAGGAGAAAGAGGCCTTGTATTTCCAAAGGAGAGGCTGGCGGAGTTAAAGTTATGTTCTAACATCCTTTGTTTGGATAAATAAAAGTTAGTAATAATGCCTGTATCCTGTATTGTGTGTTCTGCTCCCACACCCCCAGAGCCACCAACTAGATGGTCCAGAGATATGGCAGAAACTTCATCTGTCCCTTGCTTCTGTTTCCTAGAGGACATGGACCCTGAACATTTATGTAGTCCTCTGTAACCAAAATAAGCTTGACCTATAGGCCAATTCCACCTCAGCCCTTCTCCAGATCAGATGCATCTACGTCCGGGACCCAAGTCCTTCCTTTCCATCCCTTCATCCATGCTCATTCTCTGCTCATCACCACCCCAAGTCTCAGCATCTCCTTGAGACCTGGAGCCCTGCTGTATCACCACCTGAGCCCGGGGCAGTTATCCATGTGAGGGTATCTTCATTCTCCTCCCTGGAGAGTTTCTCTGCCCCAAGAAAATGCTCCTTGCCCATTCTGTTGCTCTAACTTTATCCCAGGACCTTCGTCCGGCTCTGATTTGGTTCCCATGACAAATCCCACTCCTGCCCCTTGTTTCCGCCATTCCTTCAAGCTTCATGTGCCCGGTCATCCTAATCCCGTGGTGAATCAACTTCCGTTCCGTTCTCCTCCCAGTGCAGCTGAGAGTGATGGTGTAGACCACAGCACCTCCGTTTTAAAAACAACCCTACTGGAGGCTCAGGAGATGGTTCGGCCAAATGCTCGTTGCATGAATATGTGGAGCCAACTTTGGATCAACCCACTGCGGTGCTGGGTGTGGTAGCACATCCCTGTAATCCGGGCTCTAAGGGCACAGGGATAAGAGGATCCCTGAAGCTTTCAGATCCACCCGTCAAGACACCTGGTGAGCTCCAGGCTCAGTGAGACTTCATCTCAACAAATAAGACGGGGAGTATTAGTTCTTCAAAGAAACCCGAGATAGGCGGCCTAGGAACCTATTTAACGTATCGAAGCGAACCTCTGGCCACCCGTCTCCCCCTACTCATAAGTACCTGTTACAGAGCCTTTCCAGCTGGCATACCCAGCCCTCTGCCCTCAACCACTCCAGCCCCTTAATTTCCTTTCCCTTCCCCCAGTTTCTCTTCCATATATTTCAGCCATTTTGACAACACAGTCTCTTGGCCTCTTGGTGCTTTTCTCCTCAGCCATCCCTAGGAATAGTCAAGTCCTTGTATTCTCATTCATGGAATGATAAGCAAGACACCCAACATCAACCACTGGCCTCCACGCCTGCACACACTGGCACCTGCTCACAAGTGGATAAGCACATTAACACACACCCTCACGAACATGCGCCTCACGGATGCATGCACACATTAACTTACATACAAATGCAATCAGTGCCTGTAATTCAAGAACCCTGTAGTCAATGCGCTCAGTGATCCCTACCAGCGTCAAGGTAACACACACACAGATTTTGGACTTCTTGTTTCCTATGAGACCTGTCACCTGTCAGGGACCCTTCACTTCCACGACTTGGGGCCCACGAATTTTTCCTTAACTCTAGCTCCACATTGACCAACAAAGGCTTTTCTCTGCAGTAACTCTGTAAACCTGGAGACAAAGGGAAGAGGGATCGGCCAGCTGTGTGGTCAGCATCCATACCCGTCATGAGTCGCTGAAACTACAACCAGCAAGGACACAAACCTGAGAGTCGGGACAGTGTCGAGCCAGTTAGAGTTCCCAGAAAATGACCGCCTGCACCTTTCTGAGCAGCAGCAGCACCCTTGTGATCGGATGTGGTTTGAGCTGAGCAAGAAGCAGGGTGATGGCAGAGATGGTAAGATACCAAGTGCAACCCACATGCTTCTCACCTACAGAATTGCGGTGGATGCAGAGATGCTACAAATCCCTAGTAATCCCTGGCTTGTTTGCGGTAGCAGATGCCAACTCTGTCCTCCAGCTTGAACTATTCCGGAAAAGACCTTAGTTTCAAGAGAAACTCAGCAACATCCGTCTTCTTACCAAACACAAGAAATGATGCTTTGGGGGCTGAAGAGATGGCTCAGTGGTTAAGAGCATTGCCTGCTCTTCCAAAGGTTCTGAGTTCAATTCCCGGCAACCACATGGTGGCCCACAACCATCTGTAATGAGATCTGGTGCCCTCTTCTGGCCTGTAGACATACACACAGACAGAATATTGTATACATAATTAAAATTAATTAATTAATTAATTAAAAAAAGAAATGATGCTTTGTTTTGAGAAATGTCAATCTACCCTTTAAAAATGTTATATTAATAGACCTTTTATCTATATTTCTCAATTATTAACACTTAACCCCCACCCTCTTCTTTATTATATTAGTGTGTGTGTGTGTGTGTGTGTGTGTGTGTGTGTGTGTATGAGCGTGTGTGTGTGCCTGTGTGATTCTTTTTTTCCATCATGTGACAGTCCAGGGATTGAAAACAGGCTGTCAGGCTTAGCTGGTGGGGGGTGGGCACCTTAACCTGGCAAGCCCTTAACCCAGACCCACTATTTTTTCTGAACTCATTGAGAATAAGTTGCAGAATCACAATTCACCACCCCTAAATGCCTTAGTATTGATATGTATAACAACAAAGACGTTCTTCTATATAACCACAGTATAGCCACCAAACTCAGAAAATTTCCCTTTGACATAATACCATTATCACGGAACCTAGTCACAGATTCCCTGTTGTCCTAAGAAAGTCCTTCAGAGCAACATTTTTCAGTCTCAGGATCCAGCCTGCAAGAACAAATCATATTAGCTGCCAGCACTCCAATTTCCGTCTGTCTGGACCAGATCCTCTGCCTGTCTATCATCATCACCCACCCCCACCCCAGCCCCAGCACCACCAGCTCTGAGGAGCACAGGCTAGCTGTTTCTCAGAATGTCCCCTGACCCCAGCTAGAATTCGTTGTATTAGTCATTTGACTGAGGCCCTGCATTTAGGGCAGAGGCAGCAGCACAAACACTTGCTCCCCCACCGCTCCCCTACACTTGTTGACTCATCCCCTGTGGGGACTGCAGCTCTAGCGCCAGGCTGAGCCTCTACCAAACAACTGCACTATAAAGGTCTGTTTTTGCAAAAGCTCATAAGGTTAATTAACAAGACAGAAACACCTGAAGACCTCAATTCAAAGTAGAAGGAATTAGCACAAAGTGATGAGTCCCAACCTCTGGCCTCATGGAGTTGCCTAAGGTAGAGGATGCAGCCCAGCACCTGTATGTGACACGGCTGCCTCTTATCCTTTGTAGACAGGAGCAGGGAGTGGGTGAGGTCAGAAGCTTGTCATAACACACAGCAAATTTAAGGCTCCTAAAGGCTCCTAGCTGAGCCAGCAAGGGACCACACACCAAAAACAACAGTTTGAAAAGCGTGCAAAGGTTGTCAGAATCAAACGGGGTCCATGGTGCCAACCCCAAAGGTTTTGAGGAGGCTTGAAGGGCAGATATGTGTAAGGGAACATGTGTAACTGATGAGAAATATCACAAAGGCTGCCAGAACCACCAAGACAACCATAACCTTCCATAGAAATATTTCCACAGGGGCATCTGCCTGACATTGGCCTGACACCAGCTTTGTCACTGATGCTTGTAGTCTAGGATGACGGAGTAAAAATAACTTCTGACTGTTAAGTTGGGAGCTTAGGTCCCAGCCCCTTGCATCTATCCTAGTCCCCTGACCCTGAGAGTTAGCACTCTGGACTCCAAATCCCAGCAGGCCAGGTCCAGGGAGGGGTCAGGACCACTCCCCAGGGTATTTTAATGAGCTCCCAAAAGAGGAACACATGGTCTGCTTTCCTTCCTCCTGGTGGTCACATCCACGCTGTGGCTTACCGGTTCCCCCCCTGGGGCCACCCAAGAGTGCAGAATTCCCATTAAACCTGGATATTTCTTAACTTGGCTTGTTTTGATTTGGCTTGATTGGGAATTTTGCGCCGGCAGGGAGCTCGCGTTAGGAAATACTCCTAACATCTTGGTGGAGGATGTGGGCACTGACTTCCTCATTTAGCCCTTAAGAACCCCACCACCTCAGCCTCCTTGAATATACACATAGGACATGGTGGTACGTTACTTATCAATGCCCTTCTGAATAAACTCACTGTTGTCTCAAAGACAATTCACTGTTGTCTTTTAGATTTTTGACAAAGGAACATAAGGCACATGACCCAAAACCAACTGAGCCAAGGAGGAAAGGGGGCAAATGAGGGGCAAATGAGCAATAAACTGGAGAAAGAAAAAAACAAAAACAAAAAGGCTCTGAACCTCTTCAAGGGTCCAGAACAAACACTTTAAAATAACAAATGTTTGGCTAATGACAGAGCCGATTTTTTGGAATATTCAAGTAGAGCAATGTGCTGAGAACGTGAACTCTTACAGCCCTGGAAAGGAATCCTGCTGGACATGGCAACTTATGTCTGTCATCTCAGCACTTGGGACGCCACGAGTTGAGGCTTATATAAGGATTCTCAGGCCATCCTGGTCTACAGAGGAAGACCTTGTTGAAGAAGAAGAGGAGGAAAAGGAAAAGAGGGAGAAAGGAGGAGGAGGAAAAACAGTGGGAGGACCCTAGAAGAAACTTGAAACGTTTCTAAAGGCTTGAGTATCAATGCATCATTTGAATCACATCCTAAGAGCAGGAAAGATGCTTAAAAGATTGCAAGGCGCCTCAGTGGAGAAAGGCGCTTGCCCCAAAGCCTGACAGCATGAGTTTGACTCCAGGAATCCGTGTGGTAGAAGAAGAGAACCAACTTCCACAGGTTGTCCTCTGACCTACACAGCAGCACATGGATCTCTCCATACACAGAGAATAAGCCAATCCGTTCAAAGGAAAATTCAAAGCAAGGGCGGCAGATAGAATCTTTCATCCCTGACAAAAGCTAAAGATTTGTTTTCCCATCCAGGTGACATGTAAACTTGTCAGAGACACCCTTGTGAGTAACTGCTCTCCGTCATCGGGGAAGTCTCACTTTTTCTTTAGCATCAGCAAGGGCCTTCCAACTTTAGCATTATCCAGAACATTCCTAGAAAAGCCATTTAGTCTCCAAGGCATGTTGGCCTCCAGATAGCAACTCACAGATTCGGAGAGCTCCCACTGTGTGGCTGTGCTTGGCAGGGGCTTTGACCGCCCCCCCCCCCATCACACCACTCTGCGCCCTCCCGAGAGGTCTTGTGGAATCAGGTTAAGGCCCAGTGTGGAGCCTTTTCCTTACTCTAAAAATCAGAGGAAGCTTCCAACTGCCTTTACCTGTTAAGATGCTTATCCCCTGGCTGGGTTTGGTAGAGTTTGCCTAGTATACATGAAGTCCTAGGTTTGTTCCCAAAACTGCACAAACCAGGCATAATGGCACAAACCTGTAGTCCCAGCATTGAAGAGGTACAGGCAGGAGAATCAGAAGATCAAGATCATTCTCAGCTACATATCAAATTCAAGGTCACCCAGAGCTACATGAGACCCTGTTTTAAAAGATTTAAAAGAAGAAGAACTTTGCTTCTATTTCCCCACCAGCCCACCTACCTGCCTTTCTCCAGTAAAGTCCATATGCCGGGGGTCCCAGGTTAACACTATTTTCCAGGCCACACCTCTACTTCCAATAATACGTCTTTGTTTGAGTGACGGAAGCCACCTAGGCTGACTTAGGAGTAGGGAATGAGTTCTTTATTTGGGTACCACCCAATAGAAACTTTCAACCTTCCAAGGTGTGGCAATTACGGGTCCTCAGTCGATGTCTGAAGAATGAATAGAGAGACAAAAGGATGGATGGACAGATGGACATCAATTTGAAGGCAGATGGATAGAAGATTGACAGGTACACAGGGAGTGGACGTGCACATAGGTGAACAGATGGTGTGGGTGTGGGGATGTGGGGGTGCATTACACCTAGGTGGATCCATGATGAATGAACGGGTGAGAGAATGAATGGGGGAACAATTACATAAGCAGATGTGCATGGGTGGTGTGGTGCATGAGTGGTGCATGGGTGGTGAAGTGCATGGGTGGTGAAGTGCATG
>NC_022015.1:26078786-26086396 GCF_000317375.1 Microtus ochrogaster | reverse complement strand
GTGGTGAAGTGCATGGGTGGTGAGGTGCATGAGTGGTGCATGGGTGGTGAAGTGCATGGGTGGTGAGGTGCATGAACGGATAGATTGCAGGTGAACGAAGGGATGGATGGATAAGAGCCTGGCTGGAGCGTCTGGCTAGCCTTGTGGATGAGGAGTGGAGAGGTGGAGAGGGACGTGAGTGGGTGAGTAAGTAAATGAATTGGTGGATGGGTAGATGAAAAATAAAGGGTGGGCAGATAGACAGACAGCTCACCGAAAATGTGGGTAAAAGTCTCTAACCACACAACACTCAAGAAAGCCAGAACAAGGCTTTCCTCCTTTCCCATGTCCCACTAGAATGAACAGTGAGCCGTTTCAAAGCCCTCCGGAGGCATGGCCAACCTATTGTGCTACTTCTTTTCCCAAAATCTGAGCCTCTGTCTTGGGTCTGTGGTATACCCAGGGCCAGTCCCCTGCTCTAAGTATCCCAGGCTAGCCCAGCACATCTCACTGGTCTCTAGCCACTACAGGAGCAAGACAGCTAAGACCCACCTGTTAATTAAATGAAAGGACTGAACAATGTACAAAAAAATAAATCACCCCAATTCTACCATCCAGAAACAGAGGAAGAGTTACCAATTTTGTGTGTACTTTCCCATTATTTTTAATTAGCAAGTAGGTATTCTGAATACAAAATAGATCACACTAAATATATATTTCATGCATGGGAACACCATGAATGATTAGCCACTACCAAAGGATATATATATATATATATATATATATATATATGTCACTTTATATTGGTTTTTTCCTCATGACAGCATAATAATTTCTTTACTTAACATTCCTCAGAAACAACACAGCATCCCATTACGGAAGTGCACCATGACTCATTTCACTCGCTCCTTTGCGTTATTTCCGATGCTTATTGTTCAAAGCTCTGCTGTGATGGACTTTACAGCTCTATTTTTAGCCACGCGGGGTCATTTCCTCAGAAGAAATCCCTGTTGCAGCACAGCTCCATTAAAAGGCTGTACAGAAGCGCGAGGCTCTCCTTGAGATTCGCCAGATTGTCCCCGGGAAAGGCTGTACTAATTCACACTCCTGTGGCGGAGTGAGAGCCCGCGCAGCTGGCGCTCAAACCTGCGCTGGTTTCACACTGAAGCAGGTCCTGCGGGGAGATAGTTCTTTTTCAAGCCCTGCCCAGTTTCCGCCGCCCCATTTGTTGCTGCACGGCTTGGAGGGGGAGGGGTCATTTTTAGATAGTGCCAGAATCACATGCTAAAAAGACCTGCTTGCTGCCTCTTTCAGAACAGCAATGTCCTCCGCGACGCCCCGCCCCCACCCCAATCCCTGGCTCCGCAGTTAGGAGCACTTTCTGCTCTTCCAGAAGACCCGATTTGGTTCTCAGCACACACGTCAGACAGCTCACAACAACCCGAAACTCTGGCTCCAGGGATCCAACCCTCTCTCCTGGCCTCTGTGGCACCTACACATATATGATGCATACAGACATAAAGACACACACATAGACATAAATAAAATAGATATTGTTGAAAAGGACGGTATTGGGGGCTGGGACATCAGTTGCTCTGGCAGTAGAGGGCTTGTCAGGCACAGGTTCACATCTCCAGCACCCACTTCCAAAGCATGGCATGGTGGGGTGTGCCTATGGTCCTCAGGGTGGGGTGGGGGAATGGGTAGACTAGTCTTGCCATATTGGTGAATTCCAAGATCAGTGAGAGAGTTCCCCCCCCAAAAAAACAACAACAACAACAACTGTGGGCTGCAGAGACAGTTCAACAATTAAAAGCACTTGCTGTTTTTGCAGAGGGCTGCAGTTTAGTTCCTAGACCCACATCAGACAGCTCACGACCAGGTGTAGCTCCAGCTCCTGGGGTCAGACTCAGTCTTCTGACCTCTGTGGGCAGGTGCGTGTACATGCTCCTGTGTACACAGGGAGAGGAGGAGAGAAGGGCCAAAACTAAAATGAAACCTTGAAAGAACTGCACCCCTGTACCCCTCAACCGTCCTCTTTGCATCCTTCTCTCCTTCCCTCCCTCCCTCCCCAACATCCCTCTCAGTGTCTGGTAACCACCGTTGTGCTATTGCCTTTGAAATCAGCTCTTTAAAGATTCCACGGCTAGGGAAGCGTCTTTTTCCTTCTGTGCCTCACCGATTTCACTCCATACAATGTCCTCCAATTCCATCCATGTCCCCGCCAAAGCCAGGCTTCCGTTTTTCACAGCTGAACTGTTTTCCACTGTGTGTGCAGACTGCATCTCATGTACTCATTCATCTGAGCCTGGACACCCAGGTTTACTCCACACGCTGGCTGATGCATGTGCCTTTGCTCCAGTAAATGATGTTTATCATGGTAACAGGTGTTTCCTCAATGGAGAAAATCGAGAAAGTAGAAAAAATAGGAATGCAGGGTGCCCGCGTAGGGCACGGTTTTCTGGAAACAGTCAATTATGCCTCCATGGGCTTTCCCCTTGGGTACCGATTCCTTTTCTGCGGCTGTCACAGTGATACAGCGGTGGATCCTGCTTGTTTCCTTACGTGCCAACACTCTATAAGCACGTTTTTAAGTCTTGTTACAAGCTCCTGGGAAACTTAATTATAGCAAGGGTTTTCATCTTCCTTCAAGTGGGTGAAGCGAGATTAGTAAGCTACCTTCATGGTGATTGACAAAATCGAGGCGTCAGGCATGGCGGCTCATGCCTGCAATCCCAGTACAAGAGAGGCTGAGGCAAGAGAACTTCTGAGAGATGAAGGCAAGTGTAGTGGCTGCAGGATGACCCTGTCTCAAAAACACAAAAAACAGCAACAAAACAAAACCATGAAAACCAGGCCTGGGAGCATAGTTCAGTATTAGAGTACACAATGCCTTGGGTTCAATCCCCAGCACTGAAAAATAGATGATTTTTAAAATAATATGACAATAAGCAACATTGTGCTAGAACGTCAGTACATGCCTGTTAGTTCTTTGCCTTGACACACGTGACCATCATGATGAGATCATTTAGAAGACAATTAAGGACATGTAGAGACAATGCTATCCACCCACCTCCCTCCACAAGCCATGCGGGGAGAGCTATGCTCTTCTGGTCAAAGCGCTGACTTGGCATCTGGGTATTTTCAGCGAGACAATTCTAGAAGTACAGAGCCCAATGCAGCAGATAAAGTGTTCCATGGCGTGGGGGGGGGGGGGGTTCCCATTAGTCCTCCAAGCACAGTCACAAGCAGGATGTGCTGTGGCTTCCACGAGACCTTGGACAGAGGCAGTCAGAAGGAAACACAGCATTCTGTCTTTGGTCAACACCACCACTTCGGCTTTTCCATGTCTGGCGATTTTGACTTTGCAATTATCAGCCCCTCGCTCGTGAGAACAGCCTTTGTGGCCAAGTGCAGAGCTTTCAGTTTGTAGTCTGTGCCTCCTCGAGCAGTGTACCCAAGCTCCAGGGCCAGAGCTCATAGTGAAGGGGCAGGGCTTGCACCTCTGAAAGGCCCTTTCCTAATCACCTTGGCCTCAGGGAGCCCAGGCCTGATCACCTTGGCCTCAAGATCTCAGGGAGACCAGGATAGCCTCAGACTCACTATGTAATCAAAAATAACCTTGAACTTGTGATTCTCCTTCCTCCACTTCCCAGGCGCTGGAACTATGGGTGTCTACTCCCAAACCCAGTTTCTGCAGATTACGGGGATTGAACCCAGGGTTTCATGTTTGCACAGGCAGGTAGTTTTCTAAGTAAGGCAAACCCACAGCCACTACCCACAGCTTTTCATTAGGAAAATGTGCAAATTACTTGTGTTGAGGTGCTGGAGAGTTGACTTAGCCATGTGGTTGCTGTAAAACCTTGAGCCTGGATCCCCAGACCCACGTGAAAACCTCACATACCTGTAACCCAGCTCTGAGAAGACTGGTGGATCCCTGGAGCTTGTTGGCCACCAGTCTAACTGAAGGTGAGATCTGGGTTCAGTGAGGGATGCGATCTCAAAAACTAAGGTGGAAACAGCTGCGGGAGGCCTAGACATTGGGCTCCAGCTTTCACGTGTGCACACACATATATGCACACACCTACACAACACACCCAAAGTGCAAAGGTGGACATACTTGCAATGACTAATTGGCATAAGAAAAAATTACCAGCCTCACTAATAATCCAAACAAAAATACTAAGACAGCAATACATTGCTTTTTTACATCAATGTGGGCAATACTAACTAGTAAGTCTGGAATAACCCCTCTCAGTAGAGTTTTTTGATATTTTAACAACTTCCTTTTATATAAATAGATTAGAAGGAGTGATCCATATGGACACCAGGAAGCAAGACCTGAAGCTCTATAGATTGTAATATCCTCACTGTGAAGTGCAGGCCCCAAGAGAGGAGAAGACAAATGGGTCCCTGGGCATAGTCTGCCTTCAGCTTCCCTCAAGAGAACTGAGTCCACGTGTGAAAAGGAACAAGAAAGGTTTTAGGAGTTGGCCACTCTGGAAGGCAGCATGGGCAAGGCGCAGGGCGGGCATGTCTGGGCACACTGCAGGAACAGGTCTGAGAGATGGGGCCACTCCTGGTTTTCTCCCTGAGCCCACTATGCCTTGTCCTAGCTGTCAGGGACCTGTCACAGCAGAACACCTCTGTGAGGTGAAATGAGAGCCCTGAGCAGGCACAGGGACAGCAGAGGTAACTCACAAGTGTACCAGTCATGGAAACCAAATGCAGGAAAAGCTGGCCTGGGTACTCTTGGGCTCACAGAGGGGGTGCTAAACAAATCAATGGACTTTTGCAATGTGGTCTGCCCATAGGGTGGAACATAAATCAGCCAATAAAAGGAACGAAGCTCTGACGCATGCTCCAACATGGATGAAACTTGAAGACAGTGTGCTAAGTGTTTAAATAAGCCAGTCACAATGAACAAATACTGTAGAATTCCACTTATGTGAGGTTCCTAAAATCAGCAAATCTTACAAAAGAGGAGGATGAGAAGATGAGGGGTGTGCATATCTGGAACCCCAGCCTTTGGGACACTGAGGCAGGATGGCAAAGTCAAGGCTAGCCTGTACTCCAACTCTGTCCTTCAGAATTGTTATCGGCACTACAGTGGATGTTAGTAAATCTTTATTTTATACACTGATGCAAAGATAAGACCGTAGCAAAAGAAGTTAGTTCAGTGACTGGAGATCTGGACCAGTTTAAAGTGCTTGTCTGGCATACACGAAACCCTAAGTCCCATCCACAGCACCATGTAAGCAGGGCATGGTGGTGCACACCTATCTTCCCAGCACTCAGAAAACGGAGGCAGGAAGACCAGGAGTTCACAATCATCCTCAGCTACATGGAGTTCTGGGCCAGCCTGGGATTCCTGAGACCATATCTCAAGGAAAATAAAAACAAAGGTTTGGAATTTAGCTCAGTGGTAGAGCACTTGCCTAGCAAGCACAGAGCCCTAGATTCAGTTGTCAGCTTCAACAAGAAGAAAAAGAAAGCAAAATATAAACAAAGCCGATTCGAACATACTCGCCAACCAGTTATTATATCTACCATTTACATTGTGTGCTGGATAGTTTTACGTCAAATCATTTGACATAAAACTAAAAGTCATCTGAGAGGAAAGAGCCTCAATTAAGAAAACGTCTCCATAGCTGGGAAGTGGTGGTACATTCCTTTATTCCTAGCACTTGGAGGCAGAAGCAGGCAGACCTCTGTGAGTTCGAGGCCAGACTGGTCTACAGCGCTAGTTCCAGGACAGCCAAGGCCAAAAAAGAAAATATCTCCCTAAGATCAGGCTGTAGGTAAGCCTTAGGGCATTTTCTTTATCAATGATTGATGTGTAATGGGCTCATGCCAGATAGTACCATCACTGGACTGGTGGTCCTGAGTTTTAAAAGCAGGTGTGCTGAGCAAGCCATAGGAAGCAAGCCAGTAAGCAGCACCCCTTCATGGCCTCTGCATTAGTTCCTGCCTCCAGGTACCTGACCTGTTTGAGTTCCTGTCCTGACTTCCTTCAAGGATGAACAGTGATGTTGAAGTGTAAGCCAAACAAACCCTTTCCTCTCAAAGTTGCTTTTTATCATAGTGTTTTATCACAGCAATAATATAATAATATTCATCACAGCAATAATAAACAAGGCACATTGATATCAATTTGTGGGAATAAAGGAAGCTAAAAGTGAGGAGACACAATTTATGAAGATGCTTTACCAATACAATATTAATGCAAAGGCACTTCTTTTGTTTTACAGTCTTTTTCAACCTGAAGTTCCTCTTTATGGTATTCATCACCCGTTGTAACAATGTATTTATTTTTATGACTGCGGAGCTTGACCCTGTCGCTTCCCTCTGGGTGACAGTCGGCAGGAAGGGCAGCTGGTTCACCTCTGCTCTCTTCATTTCATCCGTAATAAGCCTTGACCCCTGTGCAGGCTCTCCAAGAAATACGCTGTAAATGAGTTGAAATCGCTTTTATAAACACGCAGAGTATAATGCCGAACTCCTACCGTTGGCATTGCTTTTTACAACTCTCTCTCTGCTGTGCAGTTCATATTTCATTGCTGAGCATCTCGTCGATACGAGGGATATGAATTGTGTAAAGGCTTCTGGAGAGTTCTAAATTCATTTTATGCATGTTTTGCAAATTGGACTCCGAGGAAATGCATTATCGCCCCCGCAGACTTTGACTTTGTGGGTAAGTATTGTGCACGTGCATAAAGTCTGTTCTACTCTTCAGTGGATGAAGGCACATTCTTCTGTACACCTGCATTTGTGAAAGAGAAAATCTTAAAGTCTCAGTTCTTTGGGCACCTACGTGTGCAATGCAAAAACCACATGGTGGGTTTTGTGGCATCTCTTCAAAAGACAGGTTTCAGACAATGACAGTTATAAAGCTGGATATACCTAGTACCACTAACAGTGATGTGCATTTAGATCTTTGGCTTTTGACCTTTGTCCTCACTAATACAGTTCATCGGCTCAGACCTGGTGCACCCACGCAAGTGTTAGTATACTGTAGGTACTCTTTGCTGCAAAAATATACGCCATTATTTTCCTGTTTCATTTTGTTAAGTGTCTCATAAAATGTTTTTATATACTTCTCAAATCTCCTTTTAAAAAATGTGAATAAAAGTCTTTTTCAAAAAATTAAATTATTTCTTCCAGAATTTATTGTCAAGATCTTAAATTTTCAAGATTTTGATTTTGACATTCGAGATTATGGTGTCTGAAACTGTATATTCTAGGGTTATGGCTCAAACCAAGGTAGGTAGATATGTAAGCAGATAGATGATAGATAGATAGATAGATAGATAGATAGATAGATAGATAGATAGATAGATAGATAGACAAACAGGCAGACAGATAGATAATTGATAAATAGATGGCTGATGTGTTAGATACGATTGATTGATGGGTTAGATAGATGATAGATTGGAGAGAAGAGAGATGGTAGATTGAGCTATAGGAAGAGAAAGAGAACAACATTTTAAAGCACTGAAAAATGGTTCAGTTGCTCTTCCAGAGGGCCCAAGTTTGGTTCCCAGCACCCACATGGCAGCTCACAACTTCCTGTGACTCCAGCTACAAGGGATCCAATGCCCTCTTACACAAGCACACACACACAACTTCAA
>NC_022015.1:26078013-26078686 GCF_000317375.1 Microtus ochrogaster | reverse complement strand
CTGTCCTGGAACTCCCTTTGTAGACCAAGCTGGCCTCGAACTCACAGAGATCTGCCTGCTTATGCTTCCTGAGTGCTGGGATTAAAGGCATGCGCCACCACCGCTAGGAATATTTTTTAATCTTTAATATAAATAAAAACTTAAATAATTTGATATTTTTATTGTGTAGTATTTTATAGCTCAGAGGTAGAGTGCTTGCCCAGCATGAGTAGAGAAAACCCTGAGTTTGATCTCCAGCAGGGAAAACAATCTTTTTAGCTTTTTAGTGCAAAGATAACTAAACTATAGCAGAGCAAGGGAGATCTTGGTGGACATCCTGGCTCCCTGCTGGACTCCTGCTGCTATGATGTGGCTCCCTTCCTATCTGGTGCTCACCAGGGACCAGGGTCATTCCTACCATTCTAGAAGACGTTCTGTCTCCCTTCTCATTTCTTCTCTGATAACTTTATCACTTGATTAAATAAAAACTCATTGCTGTATACTGGAAAAAATGGGTGCACGAGATGGACAATTCCTGAATTCTGTCCTGGCGCATTGTAAACTCCTGAGCTCTTCTGGACTGAGATCTGGTCCTTTTGTCTAAACCATTTCCTTGGACTATCAGTATTGTGTCCTGCCCATCTCCTGCCCTCTCCTGCCCGTCTCCTGCCCGTCTCCTGCCCATCTCCTGCCC
>NC_022015.1:26065812-26077613 GCF_000317375.1 Microtus ochrogaster | reverse complement strand
CCTGCCCGTCTCCTGCCCTCTCCTGCCCGTCTCCTGCCCTCTCCTGCCCTCTCCTGCCCGTCTCCTGCCCTCTCCTGCCCTCTCCTGCCCTCTCCTGCCCTCTCCTGCCCATCTCCTGACCTCCTCCAGCTTCTGAGATGATCCATCAGTTTTCTAAGCTTTATTTTTCAGTGCTCAGTCTTCTTGTATAGTTTCTGTGAGATTCTCTTTCTTTTCTGAGCCTTATTCTGGACTTTACATTTCTAAAAGACTTTCAGGCTGGGCATGGTGATGCAGATGCTTTTAATCCCAGCACTTAGAAGGCAGAGGCAGGCAGATCTCTGAGCTTGACTTTGGTCTATAGAGCAAGTTCAGGACAGTCAGGACTATTACATAGAGAAACCCTGTCTTGAAAAACCAAAAAGAGAGAGAGAAAGGGAGGGAGGGAGGGAGGGAGGGAGGGAGGGAGGGAAGGAGGGAAAAGGGAAGGAGGACAGAGAAACTCTGTCTCCAAAAAATAAGAAATAAATAAAAAGTTCTCTAAAACACTTCAAGCTCTCGGTGATCTTTGGGGTTGGGATGGGGGGCAGTTTTCAACCACTGACATAAACTGGTTCCCTGAATGATGTGGATAGCAGCATTTGTCTAAGGCATGAACTGGTTCCCTGAATGATGTGGATAGCAGCATTTGTCTAAGGCATAAACTGAAAACATAGAGTCCCACTCTCTGGCTTAGATTTTTTTTATCCTCCAAATGACATCTTTTAAAGGAACAGAAATGCTAGATTTTAATAAGCTACAAATAATCTTTTATGCTATAACTAGTGCTTTTCATGTCTTATTTAGGAAATCTCTAGGGGCCAAAGAAATGGCTCAGCAGTTTAGAGCTGGTGCTGTTCTTGCAGAGGATCTGACTTTGGTTCCCAACACCTGTGCTGGGTGGCTTCCAACCACCTGTAACTGTTGCTCCCCGGGGATCCAATGCCTCTGGCCCCTGAAGGCCCCTGCGCTCACATGCACATACCCCAACACACACATAATTAATACTAAGATAATCTTTTTTTAAAAAAAGGAATATTTGCCTACTGGAGACCATGATAACACATGGGGACCCAGTGACTTCTTGACTCCACAGATACCTGTTTGCCCATGTGCACATAAACTCACACAGGCACACACACAAACACATACATCAATTTTTTTAAAAAATGGGGAGCTAAACTACTTAGAAATCATGAGAGTGGGATTGAGAAAAGGCTCGGTGGGTAAGAAGGCTTGCTGTGCAAGAAGAGAACCCAAGCTCGGATGCTGTGGAGGCAGAGACAGGAGGATTGCTGGAGCTTACTGTAAGCAAGCCTATAGGGCATTCTCCTAATTATCATTGATATGAGAGGGCTGCCATTGCGGGTGATACCACCCTGGGCTGGTGGTCCTGGGTTCTATAAAAAAAAAAAACCCGACCGAACAAGCCATGAGGAACAAGCCAGTAAACAGCACCTCTCTGTGGCCTCTGCATCAGCTCCAGCCTCCAGATCCCCACCCTGTTTGAGTTCCTGCCTTCGCTTCCCTGACTGGACCTTGATTACCGGTGATTCCAGCTATGTAAACGGAATAAAGCCTTTCCTCCCCAGGTTGCTCTGCATCCGAGGTTTTTTTTTTCTCACAGTAGCGGAATGGAACTGGAACACACGGAAAGCAACAAAGCACAAAACTCAGTGTCTTCCTCTGGTTTCTGCACATGCGCAGGCACACACACGCACACACACACAGAGAGAGAGAGACAGAGAGAGACAGAGAGAGACAGAGACAGAGACAGAGACAGAGAGAGAGACAGAGAGAGACAGAGAGAGACAGAGACAGAGAGAGACAGAGAGAGACAGAGAGAGACAGAGAGAGACAGAGAGAGACAGAGAGAGAGAGAGAGACGTGCACCACATGCACACACACAAAGAAGCCACACGCGGGTGGGTGTGAGAAGTCAGCTACGAAGGTCCCTGTATGTCCATCTGGAAAACAGTCTGTCCTCTCTAAAACAGACTTCCTCAGTCTCCAGTCTCGAATCAATGTTCCAGGAGTTTGAAAGGAGAGAATGTGTGAGCCCGGCAACCACCTGCTGAGGCTCACAGTCCTCAGTTTCCCCTTCTCTGGGGAAACAAGGGGAAGCATTCCCACCCTGAAAATGAACACCAGAGGAAAGGGATCTCGGGTCTGACTGCTTCTAAAACAATCCTCCCCTTCCTGGAGACTCACCTGCCACCACCCACTCCTGCGTGTTTTGAGAACTCGACTGTGTACATTCGGTGGATTTTCCATTTTCTCAGCCACGGGCTGGGGATTCAGCCCTCTCAAATCTGCTGAAGCAGTCGCCGGGAGTCGCCGCTCGCCCATCTGTTCCCAGACTTCCACACGGCACTGCTGTTCTCAAACGTTCTTGAAAGTTTGTATCTTTTTAAACCCAGCCTGTTGTAGTAGGGTGGGGAGGGGCAGGCAGAGGAACAAAATTAGAATCTTCAATCTGCCATTGGTACCTGGAAGTTACAGGGACAGGCTTCTTTCTCAATAAGTATGAATTTTAAAAGCAGAGCAATTAACGTTGTTTCAAGAAACGTAAGCATTTCGATCTCATCCCTAAACTAAGAATGTATCCCAAAGAAATGGACAAGTTTTATCCCCATATCTATTGTCATGTTATTTAGAAAGCAGAAAAATTTAAAACACACTTAAATGCTCAACAATATAGAGATGATTTAGAAAACAATGGTATAGCCATCTAGTAAAATCCTGAGCCAATGAAAATAATAGATGCAAGTGGTATTTTATGACTGGGAGATGATCCGATTGTGACCAGACAGTGTCGTGCCAGGAAACGGAACTGTAGGCTGAGGTTCATCCCAGCTCAGGAGGAAGGAAAGGAAGAAACCACCACCCAAGAAAGAGCAAGAGGGGGAGGAAAGAAGAAGTGGGATGCAGGATACCAAGGAAAAGCAAAATTGTCATCGCTGTTGCCTTCACTTGCCTGTTTGTTTTCTCTGAAAGTCTCGAGCTATAACTGGGAGCTTCAGAGATACCTCAGTGGCTGAGGGTGCAGAGGGCTTGGGGGCTTCAGAGATGCCTCAGTGGGCGCTGCCGCGGCAGAGGGCTTGAGTTCCTTCTCCCAACCCCCACATAGGGCAGCTCACGACTGCCTTTATCTCCAGACCCAGGGGATCCAACACCCTCTCTTGACCCCTATGACAACTGCCCATACATACACAAACACACACCTATAGACACATAAATTAAAATAAATCTTTGAAGAAAAATGTAGCCAGGAGCTGAGAAAGTAGCTCAGTTAAAGTAGTGTTTACCTGACAGGCATGAAGCCCTAGGCTTGACTCCCCAGCTCTGCATAAAACCAGGCATGGTTAACCCCAGAACTCAGATAATGGGACATGCACACCTGCTTCCGAATTTAAAAGACAGCCCTGCCATTCCGTCACTGTCACCACCCCCTAAAGCTGCAACCTGCTTTTATGCCTCTGTGTGACACACAAGGTCCCCTGCCTGAAAGTCTGGGAGGCTATGAAATGCCTAAACTGTTGGACACCCCCCCCCAGCACCAAGCTCAAGACACCCGCGTTTATCTGGTGACACTGACCCAAATTACAGTTACAAAGGGCAAGAGGAAGTGATCAGCAAACATCTGTAGACCAGCCTTCCTAAGCCATCTCCAGAGAAATGGCAGAGCCCGCAGGCCACAGCTGCAGATGGCAAGACTGGCTCGGAGCACAGGCTCTGTGATAATTATCATTACTTAACATCATCCCACAAGGAGCCATTAGTGGAACAAGGCTGGAAATTAGAATCAAACAATCCCCTTCTCTACAATCCACGCGTGCAAGACCCCAGCCGCACAGTGAGGGGTGGGGAAGCTGAGCTCGGTAGTCCTGTAATTAACTAACTTCCAACCCCAACCCCGAAATACCACCTCGTCACGTGGCTTGTCATCTTGGTAGAACTCAGTCTATCATAACTTGTCATCTTCCCTCAGCTTTGCCCCAGTCCCCGCGAAACGTGTGCCATGCTGGGTAAACAGGCCTGTGCTGGAGAATTCTTTCTTATCCCTTCGTGGCTCCTTCCTCATCCGGCAAGGGAGAATGCTCTCTCCTATTGCTCTGCTGCTGCCGTGACAGGAACTTTCTGTAGAATGTGAGGGACTCTGGGCCAACCCTGCCCAACAGCCTGCTCCCATCTGCCTGGGGTTAGGCAGGCTTGCGCTGAGAGTCAGCCTCAAAGGCAAAGGAAACTATGTCCCTGAGGATACATTCATTGTCAACCTGACAGAATCTACAACGGGTTCCCAACCTGTGGGTTGCGACTCCTTGTGGTCGAGCTATCTTTTCTTTTCACAAGGGTTATCTAAGAACACCGGAAATATCAGATATTTATATTATGATTCATAACGATAGCAAAATTGCAGTGATGAAGCAGAAGTGAAAATAACTTTCTGGTTGAGGGTCACCACAACACGGGGAACTGTGTGAAAGGGCCGCAGCTTTAGGAAGGTTGAGAACCACTACTCTAGAGTCATTGAGGAGATGAGCCTCTGAGCGTGTCTGTGGGGTCGTTTCCAGACTGGGAAGACACACCGTAAAGGTATGTGGCACCATTCCAAGGACTAGAATTCTGTTGTTGTGACGAAGCCTTTCTCACAACACACATGTCCACCCACCCCAGAAAGGGAGCCCACAACAGACCAAAGTATGGACAACCCCAAAGTCTAACATGGTGAACCTTGAACTTTATTGGGGTGATTTACAGGAATATGGGAGAAGGGTTACTTATAGGAGCAGAAACGACTGGAAGGCAGCTGCAGCCCCAAAGCTCACCCCAGCATGGGTGGCAGCTCACAAAAGCTGGGAACCTGGAGCACACTGCACAGCCTGCAGGCAGCTCAGCTCCTTGGAGAGTGTCCTTTCCATGTGCCTCCCTTGATTGACCTAAACCTCTTGCAGGCAGCTGGGCTGGTTTCTGCTTCTGCCAGGCAGCTCGGCTGGTCTAGAAGTCTTCTTTGGAGCTTGGCTCGGCTCTTCTAAGAGGACTTTCATCTTCTATTGCGACTCTGGCAGAGAGGGGCCTAGGGAATCTGGTAGGTTTCAGCTTCTTTGAGTTGTTGACTTTCCTGCTTAAGGAGCTTCCTGTAGAATAGAAGGTTTCAGTCTCAGAGGAGGCTGTTACCCAACAGGCCCCAGAATGAATAAAAAAGAGCATCAGCATCCCATCTCTCTCCCTGAGCTGAGCATCAGCATCCCATCTCTTTCCTTGAGCTGAGCATTAGCATCCCATCTCTCTCCCTGAGCTGAGCATTAGCATCCCATCTCTCTCCCTGAGCTGAGCATTAGCATCCCATCTCTCTCCCTGAGCTGAGCATTAGCATTCCATCTCTCATCAGGTTTGATTGCTATGGAGGTAATGTGACCAGCGGCCTCATTCTTCTGTCAGCGAGACTGCCTCGCCGTGACAGACCCTCGAACTGCGAGGTAAAATAAACCTGTCCTTAAGTATCCCCTGGTATTTTGTCATAGCAACTGGGCAGGTCACTAGCTTAGCATCACAATCTTTTTTTTATAGAATTACTTTCCCTGAGGAATCAGAGGCAGGGCCAAAGGCTCTTAGGCTGAGCCTCACAAGCAGGGAACCTGAGTATCAAGGAATTATGGCCTTCCCAGCATCCCCAACTCTGGTATTTCTGCCCCTGTCTGACTCCCCAGTCAACAAAATCACTCAGAAGCCAGCTCCTCAGGCCAAGACAAACTACTTTCCCAACAAACTCCCTTGTGCTGAAGTCCAGAGAGCACTTTCATTGCTTCAACCTAAGCACCTGGCCCACCCCTGCTCCTTCCTCAGCCCAGGGTCCTCAGAGGCATCTCATCCTCTGCCCAAAGCCACGTGACCCCTCACAGCACCCAGATCTCCATTTGTGACCAATCCCTCCTCCTCCCCCATCAAACTTGTCCCATCACAGCTCCCTTACCATGCAGCCTGCAAGTGCAAGCGCCATTCAAGCTACCTCATGAGCTAGAATGACCATCCCACCTTGTGGCCAGCTCCGGGACTGCCTGCCCCTCTGCACACACACACATCCCGACCCTCAGCCTGCAGCCAGCTGTAGCCCAGCAGAACCCACAGCTCCTCCTAAACATCTTGCTCTCCGGCCTCTCCCCTGCTTAAGTTCTGTCTGAAGCTCTCCCTTCCCGTCTCCACCCAGCAGTAAGTATACTCTCAGCCCTTCAAAGCCCAATGAAAACCCACCACCACCTTCTCACCCATCCCTAGCCCAAGTGAATCCTACCTCCCTCCCTCGCTCAGGGCCTTTTATGTTATAGAGCTTACTAGCCCCTCAGCCCTGCTGTTTACTAGGACTGGTACATGGGTCTGTACTTGCAGCAGGAACAAGGCATGTCTCGCGAAGACATCCCACTTAGGACAGAGTATCTCAAAATTCTCTCAGGTTCCGCACATTGCCCAATTGCAAAGCTCTGCGTCAGTTCCCACCTGCGGCAAAGGGAAGCCTCCATGGTGACGGCTGAGTGAGGCAATGATGTATGGGTGTAGCAGAATGTCATCGGGAGTCTTTTTACTGCTATGTTCCTTTAGCAGAACAATAGTATTTGGTTTTTCCCTAGGCCCATGGCCTGTCCAGACACTAAGCAGCGTCAGGCATGGTTTCCATCTCAAGAGATGGACCTTACATCCAATCAGAGAGTAACTGGTTACTCCCACAACACTTGTGCTACTATGGCGCCCACATATCTCACAGGCGGGTCGCCCTTGTAGATGGCCTCAGCGAGCTATGCAGAAGAGGAGGGAAGAAAGGCTATAAGAGCCAGACGGGGTGGATGACTTCAGAGACACTGTCTTCCAACGCAACAAGACTGACGCGTATGCATCTTCACAGAGACAGCGGCAACACGCACAGAGTCCGCACGGGTTCAGGCCAGACAGGGTGCCAGTGCTGAGAGGAGGAGGGGGCATAGGCTCCCACCCCTAACCGGGAAGCTATCCACAACAGACACCCACTTGCATAGGAAAAATTACTTTTCTCCAATGGAGTCTCACCAACACAGAATGAGCTCAATGGTATTTTTGTCTCATATTACTTTGTTTGAACATTTTTTTGTCTTACTGGTCTTTTGCTTGTATATTATAGTTTCTAATTTTATGTTTTTGTGGTGTGTGCTTCTTATGATTTTTTTTAATTCTGATTTTCTGTTTGCTTGCTTTCTGAAGAGAAAAAGACGGGAAAAGGAATTGGGAGCATGGAAATGTGGGAAGGATCTGGGAGGAGTCAGAGGAGGGAAAACCGTTATCAGAATACAGTGCATGAAAAAATAATTTTTCATTTAAAAGGTATGAAAAACAAATAGTAAAATAAAAAGTAAAAGGAGTTTCTCTTTTGGGTGCCTCATCTGCAGAACAGCAGTCACCCAGCCCTGCTGAGTCCTCACAGTCAAAGTCTGCAAGATAGCACCTGGCTCAAGAATGCGCTTGACGTCCGTGTCAGCTCTTTAACCAGTCACACACCTCCCCCGCGTGTTCTCCTTCCACCCTCTCACTGACCGCAAATCACCACCAATCCCACCAGTGGCCTTCATGGGGGGAAACGGAGGTGTGCTGAGATCAAGTGCCTGCCCTAAAGTCATCATCAAGTCTCTGAGTAGGGTCAGGAGATGCTCACCCAAGTCCTGCTGTGAAGTCCCAATTCTTCCCATCCCATTTCCTAGCTGGAGAAAACTGGTCTTAGACCCAGCCAGAGCCCGGCCTGAGGATTCCACCTTAAACTCTCGACTCCAAGCAGGTTTCGATGCCAGACAACAGGGAGGACCAGACAAGGAGAAAATATCTGTTTGGTTCATTGAAGATGCTTCCTGGGACCAGGCTTGGAGGCTTTCTCTGCATTGGGGGCCCCTTCTCTGTAGCTGGGAGGCCTTCCCCAGGGACGGTATTTATGAAGCAAGGGTTTACTTCCCCACAATGCCCCTCTAGGTCCCCTAAGTCCAGGAGATGGACACCCTCAACACCCACCACCAGGGATTCCCAGTCCACACAAGGTCCAAACCCACAAGATCTGTTATTAGGCTGGCTTTTTTATTCCTCTCCCTGGAGACAACATGCCAGGCACCTTTCTTCAAAGCCTTGAGAAACTATCTCCCTGTATAACATACATGGATCCATGCAGGGGGCACGTTAAGGTACTCTCGGTCATCTCTGGTGAACACATTAGCATCCTGACATCCCAGAGGGATCCTGCTTCCTTTCAGGACAAATGGCAGACAACTTGACAGTGAAGACCCCACGTGAGCTCCTATACAGCCGCAGCATCCTTGTGTTCACAGATGCTTCTGTTCACGGGTACTGGACAAATAGCAGAGAAGGGACAACAGATATTTGTTCCCATTGGGAGTCCTCCTGCTTGTAAATGTGGGCACAGCTATGTTTTGAGATCACATCGGACTCAACCCTGACGTGTGATTCCCACTGACCTTGGGAAGGAGAGAGCCCGGCAGACACACTGTCCAACAAGCAGCCCACCCCCTACCTGTCAAGCCACCGTGGGCAAAGTGGCTCAGTCCATTCTGACAAGACAGCTTCAAACTTGGATCATTCTAACTGGCTCACTTATTTGTTTCCATCTTTAAAAACTGATATCCAAGCCTTCTGGCTCTGCCATCCACATGGGCATGCCCACAAGGAACCATGGTTTCTCAGGACATGGCTGGCAGTTTTTTCATATAGGCTGCTACTAGAATCGAAAAACAGTATAAAACCTCATTAAATACAAATTTCAGGCAAACAGCAAATAACAGTCTAAGTATGTCCCATGCTGTGTACTGAACATACATGCACTTTTAAATTCCACTCATTTTGTCGCTGTTGCTGTTTTCCTGAAATTTAAAAATTAACCAGGAATCCTGCCCTGGTACTCCGAACCTAGCAACCCTATCAAAGCAGCTGTTAATTTTAGGCACAAAGAGAGTGGCGTACGGGGATGCTGCACACCAAGGCATGTACGTCCCCACCCACCCAGAGGCCTTCTGAAAAGTGCCTGCCTCCCATTCCTTTGTTGCCTATCCATCCTGGGAACAACTGAGTCAGCCGTGTCACTGATGAGTAGCCTGTTGCTAAGCGCCCATCCATAGATGTCTTTCTCTCCCCTCCTCTCATCCCCATCCCTGCCATGACCTCCTCACTTTCTCTCCCTGTTTCCCCATCCACGTCACTCTGCTCTCCCTGCCTCAGATGCTCCTATACTGTTCCATCCTCACTGGGGTCATCCAACCTCCAATCCACTGCTTCTCTGAACCTGCCCTGGTTCCCTGCTACCCAAGGACACATGCTTGTTCCTTAGTTCACGTCCAATCTGCCTGCTTCCCCTCCTAGTCTTCTGCCCAGCTCGCACCCCTCAACAACTTCAGAACCTGTGCCCTCTTTACACTAGGGAACGCCCACCCTTCTCCTCTGCACGGACCAAGATTTATACACCCATTCTTCACTGTACTTATTCCCCTCTGTGTGCCCTGCCCCTGGTTCGCTGTCTGCCCCTGTACCTTACTCCCCACTAATATATAACAGCAAGACAAGTGGGGACCTCGTAGCTCAAGGCCTGTGGCAAGTAAGGAGCTGCAGGACCTGTGATCCAGAAATGCTGTCAAATGAACGCGAGCCAAGTTTTCTTAGGAAGCTGTCACAGATTTACCCCCCCCCCCCCAGCTGTTAGGATCCATGCTCAGAACCTACCTAGCACAGCTAGTTACTACTCACTGTGCTGGTCACTTCTGGGGAATCACGGAGTGGATCTTATTCCTGCCACTAGACTGCAAGTTTCTGCAGGAGCTCTTTTAGAGTCTTCTGTGTAAATCAAGGGAACTCTGTGTTTCGCCGTGCTGGGGCTCAAACCTCAGGCCTCAGTCAGGTACACCAGGATCCAGTGTTTTGAACGAAGGCATCCTTGAACACATGAACAGGTGCAGAGCACTTGGCTGTGACCCTGGGCCCACAGGAAACTGTGAGAACCTCAAGGGGCAGCCCTTTCTGTGTGAGGTTTAGGATAAGTCCCTGGCTCTCCCTCCAGGCTAGGCTGCAGTCCTGGCTTCATCCCCTACGGCTGCTATAGCTTCCCTGGATCCCAGCTATTAACAGCAGCCCTGCTACTAGGAACAGGCAACTCCAACTCTGGCAGGATCCATCCAGAGCGGTAAAAGGGACTTTGCTGCCCAGTTCCTGACTAGAGTCCCTGCATGTAGCACACCACGCCCATCTGTGCCCTACGCACTACCATACAGTTCGTGAACCGGGCAAGGGGCTGGAGAGTTAAGCACACAAAGACTCACAGACTGAGACACAGGTCATCCTTGAAGCCAGAATGCCCCCTTTATTGTGTCCAGGGGCAGCTTATATAGGGATCCTTAACTGATAGCCATGCTCCAGCCAAACCCACCAGAAACCACTCCCCTGCCATCAGGAACCCCTAATGGTCTTGTGCTCAGGGCAGCTGCAAGCATTACAAGTTGTTTACCAGAAATTCAGGATCTGGGGGCGGGGGGGTCACAGCTCCCAACACCTGTGTCCCACATGGGGCTTGGTGGAGCAGGAAGGCGATGTGGGTATTGAACAAGATGGAGAGCATTTCTCACAGGAAGTTACTAGAAAGATGACCGGGCTTTCTCTAGTCCTGTCCTGGAGCATCAAGGAAACCCATGCCCACTCTTCAGGCCAGCCTAGTCTACATGACAAGTTTCAGGCCAGCCAGAACCACAGAATGAGACTCAAAATTTTAAAAACGTGTGTGCCTGCTGGGGATGGTGGTGCATGCCTTTAATCCCAGCACCTGCGAAGCAGAGGCCTGAGAGTCTCCGAGTTCAAGGCCAGCCTGGTCTACAGGGTGAGTTCCAGGACTGCAAGGACTACACAGAGAGACCTGACTCGGGAGTAAAGAAAGAATACTTCCTGTGATGGTTGGTGTTGCCAACCTGACAGAATCTAGACTCACCCAGGAGGTGGGCTTCTGGGCATGTTTTAGATTGATTATCCAAATTACATTAATTAATGTGGGCAGACTCGCCTTAATTGTGGGCATAAGCATTCGCTGGGCAGGGATTCTGGACTGTATAAAAAGGAGAAAGTGGGCTGAGGACTGCCATGTGTCCCTTGCTCTCTGCTTCTTGATGGTGGATGCAAAGGGTCCACCTGCTTCAAGTTCTTTTTGTCTTGACTTTGCCGCCATGACAAACTGTACCTTGAACTGTGAGCAAGAATAAGCCCTTTCCCCTTTAAGTGGCGTCTGTCAAGTATTTCATCACAGCCACAGAAAAGCAAATAAGACATCTCCAAGCGTGTGGCTTTAAGGAGTGGGAGAGAGAGCCTTTGCTTTTGGTCATGTGTTCATCCGGCAGCTCCTGAATATCCATCAGTTATACCCCAGTTCCTAAGAGTCACCTTCTAGGCTGCCTCCAACAATGTGGTAGACTCATCACCTCCTCATGAAGTTCACAGACTGCTGGGAACAATCATGAAGGACAACAAGCAATCTAGAAGTGACGATGCCCAGGGATAGCCCTTACAATCTGAAGTGATGGTGCCCAAGGCTATCCCTTAAGCCACCAGGGAAGTTCCTGGACTTTTCTACCTATCTTTATGCAAGGCTGGGATAGAAACAGGTGAGTTGAGTTGTCATGAGAGCCAACACACAGAGAGAGAGAGAGACAGAGAGACAGAGAGAGAGAGACAGACAGAGACAGAGACAGAGAGACAGACAGACAGAGAGACACAGAGAGAGAGAGAGA